>NC_091986.1:39371721-39709750 GCF_044704955.1 Pristiophorus japonicus | reverse complement strand
GAAGGGAAGGAGGGGGAAAGGAGAAGGGGAAAGGGGGGGAAAGGAGAAGGGGAAGGAGGGGGAAGAAGGGGAAGGGAAGGAGAGGGAAAGGAGATGGGGTGGAAAGGAGATGGCAGGGAAAGGACAGGGGGGAAAGGAGGGGGAAAGGAGAGGGGGAAAGGAAAAGGAGAGGGGGGGGAAAGGAGAGCGGAGGGGAGGCTGAACGGGCCCGGCCCGGCCGGGCCCAAGACTTCGGGCAGGGCCAGTCCCCAGCACCAGATTTACAGGTAGGTGGCGTTGGGTCGGGTCGGGTCCGGGGTCTGGGGTGGGAGCGCGGGTCGGGTCGGGGGGAGCACGGGGTCGGGGTCGGGAGCGCGGGTTGGGTCGGGGAGGGCAGAGGGAGGTCGGTTCGGTTCGGATCGGAGGGAGGGAGGGAGAGGGAGGTCAGATCGGGTGGGGGCGGGGAGTCGAGTTGGGTCGGGAGGAAGCAGGAGCTGGGCGTGGGAGGCAGCCTTATGCACGCAGCCCCAGTGAGGCCATTCGGCCAGGGCTAGGGGCTGTGTGCTTCGCGCCCCTACCACACAGTTTTGGGCACCTGGAGCTACTGCACATGCGTGCCCACTGTAGCGAGCATGTGCAGAGGTCCCGGCACTGTTTTCAGTGCAGGGACCTAGCTCCGCCCCCTACAGTTCGTGCTGCGCCGCGCCTGACTCAAGAGGACCAGCAGGGAGCCGGAGAATCTGTAAGTTTTTTTTAGGCGCACTTTGTGGCGCGAAAATGGGCGTCCAGGTCGGGGCTGCGCCGTTCTAGGGCCCAATGTATGATCAACAATGCATCCACTATTTCTAGGGCCATTCTTTAAGTACTCTGGGATGCAGACTATCAGGCCCCGGGGATTTATCGGCCTTCAATCCCATCAATTTCCCTAACATAATTTCCCACCTAATAAGGATACCAGTCAATAATTCCATGTTTTCTCTCTCCCTCCTATTTTAAAAAGTGATGTTACATTAGCTACCCTGCAGTCTATAGGAACTGATCCAGAATCGATAGACTGTTGGAAAATGATCACCAATGTAACTACTATTTCTAGGACTGCTTCCTTAAGTACTCTGGGATGCAGACTATCAGGCCCCGGGGATTTATTGGCCTTCAATCCCATCAATTTCCCTAACACAATTTTCCGCCTAATAAGGATTTCCTTCAGTTCCTCCTTCTCACTGGACTCTCGGTCCCCTAGTAGTTCCTGAAGGTCATTTGTGTCTTCCTTCGTGAAGACAGAACCAAATTATTTGTTCAACTGGTCCGCCATTTCTTTGTTCCCCATTATAAATTCACCTGAATCTGACTGCAAGTGACCTATGTTTGTCTTCACTAATCTTTTTCTCTTCACAGTTTTTATGTTCCCAGCAAGCTTCCTCTCATACTCTATTTTCCCCCTCCTGATTAAATCCTTTGTCCTCATCTGCTGAATTAAAAAATTCTGCCAGTCCTTAGGTTTGCTGCTTTTTCTGGCCAATTTATATTGTAACCCTTACAATAGTCACTGTTGTAATGTGGGAAACGTGGCAGCCTATATGCGCGCAGAAAGTTTCCACAATCAGCTATGTGATAACCATCAGATCATCTATTTTAGGTATTGGTTGAGGAATAAAAATTAGGCCAGGACACCAGGGCGAACTCCCCTGCACCCTACCTCCAATAGTGGCCGTGTGATCTTTTATGTCCACCTGAGAGGACAGACGGAGCCTAGGTTTAACATCTCATCTGCAAGACGGATATGAAGCTGTAATGTTGTGAATGCAGACACGGTAACTGAGCACCTCCTAATGAAGAAATAATATAGGATTTAAACTTACATCGAGATATGAATTTGGTGAGATCTTGAACAGGAAAAACTGTTCAATTATGTAGCCGACTTTGAAGGGAGCTGTGTTTGACATTGGTAATATGCAAGTCCTTCAGTCAATAATTTCAATGAGACATAAGTATGAAAGCAAAATGGATATTGAATTTCAAGGAAAGCCTGAGGGCAGAAAGAGGACACTGCAGTGTAGATAGCAAAGAGCAAAGTCATCTGAGTTATTGGATTCTAGATGGACATATAAAATAAAGAGTTAAACAAATCTAGCCCTTGAAGTAAAATGTTGTCCACCTCAGGAATGTCAAACCTGATGTTCCAACTTAATGACATACCTGGGTTGATCGTTAAGTTCCAAATATAATTTTAATATGTACGAGGAGCATGATGCACTCAAAAACCTGTTTGTTTCTGAACTGAGTCGACCGTGGCTCAGTGGTTAGCACTTTCCCCTTTAAGGCAGAAGGTCATGGGTTCAAGTCCCACTCAGGCAACTTAAATGCAAAATCTGGGCTGAGACTCCCAGTGCCAGTACTGAGGGAGCACTGCATTGTCAGAGCCGACATCTTTACGTAGGATATACAGCATAGAAACAGGCCATTCAGTCCATGCCAGCATTTATCCTCCACTTGAGCCTCTTCCTGTCTTTCCTCATCTGAATTGATCAGCATAACCCTCTATTCTCTTCTCCCTCATATGCTTGTTTAGCCTCCCCTTATATGCATCTATACTATTTGCTTCAATCACTCCCTGTGGTAGCGAGTTCCATTTTCTGGGTGAAGAACTTTCTTTTGGATTTCTTGGTGACTATCTTATATTGATGGCCTCTAGTTATGCTCTTCCCCATAATTGGAAATATTCTCTCTGTATCCACTCTGTATCAAAACCTTTCATAATTTGGAAAAGTCTTTTGGAAGGTCCTGCCTGCTCTCAGATGGACATAAAAGATCACATGGCACTATTTTGAAGTATGATATATTCTTTACGACATCACTAACACATTACTCGAAACTGTCATCAAATGACACTTTTATTGTTTTCTATCAGGAGTTGGATTATCACAGTAGTCCACTAGGTGAAGCTGTTGTCCACTAGGGGGAGCTCTATGTTACACTTCTCCCTCCTTAATGAAGAAGTAATCATAACAAAATAATCATCTTATATAACTTGCATGGTTATACACAACAATACACAACTTATTTTGCCATATTTACAAATCAAACGTAACTATTTGTTTTCTGTTTCGAGGAGGATACCTTCACTCTCAAACAGGACATTCCAAACAGACTTGAACGTAAACTCATTCTAGGCTGATCCTACGGGCAACCCTTGATTTACATTTGAACTCTCTACGACTTCAGACTGTTTGTCTGCCTGACTCGGACTGAACCTCTGATTGATAACATTATCCTTAGATGCAACTCGCGTTTCAACATGAAAAATCGCATTCCAATCCAGCTTCACTGATCCCAACCAATTTCTACCTATAAAGGCAGGCTTGTCTCCTGCTACTAGTAAGAGAGGCACCTCTGAAACTGATCCTTGTATTTTACCGGTACGGTGATATGTCCGACCAAAGGGATTTTCTCTCCTGAGTAGCCTCGCAGCTCTATCTTCGACTTGTCCAGTGGAAAATCAGTCAATTTGGCAAGATATAGCAATTCCGGTATTACGCTCACAGATGCACCAGTGCCGATTTTCATGGGTATCCTGGTTCCTGCAACGTCTAATTGGATGCCGATACTTTGTGAATTGCTGTTAGGTATCCTCATGCTCCTGATGACGTGTATCTCCAGAAACTCCTCATCCTGTTGCTTTTCTTCAATGATATGTTGTTTATGGCAATGGCTACTTCTAGCATTGAACATCAGTTTACTCTTCAGTCAGCATGCCTTCGCAAGATGCCCAGTTTTCTTGCAGAAGAAACACTCTGTCTTCACATACGGACAGCTTTGTGCAATGTGTTGGCCCAGACACCGATAGCACGACTTTAATGTTCTGTTACCATTGCCAGTTGCTGAGGCCTTGAGGCCCAACTGAATTTTACTTCTAACCTGTAAACAATTCACCTCGGTTGTCTGATGACTGGAAATGGCACGAAATTCTCATGAGTATTGGTCGGCCATTTCCATCGACATAATAGCCTGACAAGCTAAATCAAAAGTCAAGGTAGGGGTCGTCAACAACTTCTGATTGCTTCATTTTTCATCCCACAAGCAAAGTGGTCACATAATGCTCGGCCCTGAAAGTTTCCAGAATTACAGTGAACGGATAGCTTTTTTAAAGCTACAATGTACTCCCTGATACTCTCGTCATTTAACTGATCTAGTATTCTAAAACGATAACTTTCAGCAATTTCCAGGGGCTCAGGATTGTTGTGCTGTTCTAACATGGTTAGAATCTCCGTCCGTGGCTTGTCCTTTGGCTTGAATGGAACAAATACATTTTTCAGGGTTTCAAACACCGCGGGGCCTGCTTCAGTCAAGAAAATAGCCCATTTTCTTTCTAACGCCACCCGATTAGGGTTTTCATCATCGGGGACTTCAATGCTACTATTTGCAGTGCAAAACATTTCTAGCTGCTCCACATACGCTCGAAATGTCTCTCGGTCATGATGGAACTCAACCAAGTGCCCTATTATTTCCATAGGCGCTGCCATCTGGACTCTAGCAGTTCACGCAAGTGCTTGTAATTTACCTTGGATTTTTAGCTGTGCTGCAAAACATAGAACTATTCAAAGTCTCTCTGTTGTTTGGCTGGAACATCCAAATTAAGCTAGGGAATCCAGAAATCTGATCCTATATCGCCAATGTGATATATTCTTTACGACATCATTAACACATACATTACACAAGATGGCTCTTTAAACAAACCGTCATCATGTGATTTGTCACATGTCACTTTTATTATTATACATCAGGAGTTGCATTACCGCAGTAGTCCATTAGATGGCGCAGTAGTCCACTAGGGGGAGCTCAATATTAAACGAAGAAGAGCAGGCGAGTTTTCCCCAGTGCCCTGGCAAATATTTAACCCTTAACCACCATCACTGAATCAGATTATCTGGTCAGTATCACATTGCTGTTTGTGGGACTTGCTGTGTGCAAATTGGCTGCCACATTTCCCACATTTCTATAGGGCACTTTGATATGTCCTGCGGTTGAGAAAGACACTGTATGAATGTGAGTCATTCCTTTTGTGCACAGGACTTACAAAGTTCCATTTGCAATTTTAATTAGCCCTGTGCTCAATAATGTGACTGAAGCCATACTCCAATGACAAATGGGTGTTGTAATGCAAAGCTTGCAGATATTTTTGTTAACCTGGGTTGCCCTATTCTTCTGCTAGGATCTCCCACACCTGGCCTTTTGGCCTCAAAAACATGACTGTGGACCCTGCCATGCTGCTGTCCCCACCCTACGAGTTGCTTTGTTTACCAGGCACCAGGCGCTTTTTCCTTAGTGCAATATTGGAATAGTATCATCAGCGTTATGGGATGAACTCAGCTCTTCTATTAGCAGCTGAAAGAGCACCTATGAAAGAGCAGTTCCACTGAGTAATGAAATATTACCCCCCACCCTCCATATCCCCTACACAGACACCTACACACACACACCCACACACACCTACACACACACCTACACACACCTACACACACACACCCATACACACCCCTACACACACACACCCACATACACCTACACACACACCTACACACACATACCCATACACATCTATACACACACACACCTACACACACACACACACACACAAACACCCAACCCCCATACACACACCCACACACACCATAAGAACATAAGAACATAAGAATTAGGAACAGGAGTAGGCCATCTAGCCCCTCGAGCCTGCTCCGCCATTCAACAAGATCATGGCTGATCTGGTCGTGGACTCAGCTCCACTTACCTGCCCGCTCCTCATAACCCTTAAATCCCTTATTGGTTAAAAATCTATCTATCTGTGATTTGAATACATTCAATGAGCTAGCCTCAACTGCTTCCTTGGGCAGAGAATTCCACAGATTCACAACCCTCTGGGAGAAGAAATTCCTTCTCAACTCGGTTTTAAATTGGCTCCCCCATATTTTGAGGCTGTGCCCCCTAGTTCTAGTCTCCCCGACCAGTGGAAACAACCTCTCTGCCTCTATCTTGTCTATCCCTTTCATTATTTTAAATGTTTCTATAAGATCACCCCTCATCCTTCTGAACTCCAACGAGTAAAGACCCAGTCTACTCAATCTACCATCATAAGGTAACTCCCTCATCTCTGGAATCAGCCTAGTGAATCGTCTCTGTACCCCCTCCAAAGCTAGTATATCCTTCCTTAAGTAAGGTGACCAAAACTGCATGCAGTACTCCAGGTGCGGCCTTACCAATACCCTATACAGTTGCAGAAGGATCTCCCTGCTTTTGTACTCCATCCCTCTTGCAATGAAGGCCAACATTCCATTCGCCTTCCTGATTACCTGCTGCACCTGCAAACTAACTTTTTGGGATCAATCCACAAGGACCCCCAGGTCCTTCTGCACCGCAGCATGTTGTAATTTCTCCCCATTCAAATAACATTCCCTTTTACTGTTTTTTTTCCCCAAGGTGGATGACCTCACACTTTCCGACATTGTATTCCATCTGCCAAACCTTAGCCCATTCGCTTAACCTATCTACATCTCTTTGCAGCCTCTCTGTGTCCTCCACACAACCCACTTTCCCACTAATCTTTGTGTCATCTGCAAACTTTGTTACACTACACTCTGTCCCCTCTTCCAGGTCATCTATGTATATTGTAAACAGTTGTGGTCCCAGCACCGATCCCTGTGGCACACCACTAACCACCGATTTCCAACCCAAAAAGGACCCATTTATCCCGACTCTCTGCTTTATGTTAGCCAGCCAATTCTCTATCCATGCTAATACATTTCCACTGACCCCGCGTACCTTTATCTTCTGCAGTAACTTTTTGTGTGGCACTTTATCGAATGCCTTTTGAAAATCTAAATACACCACATCCATCAGTACACTTCTATCCACCATGCTCATTATATCCTCAAAGAATTCCAGTAAATTAGTTAAACATGATTTCCCCTTCATGAATCCATGCTGCGTCTGCTTGATTGCACTATTCCTATCTAGATGTCCCGCTATTTCTTCCTTAATGATAGCTTCAAGCATTTTCCCCACTACAGATGTTAAACTAACCGGCCTATAGTTACCTGCCTTTTGTCTGCCCCCTTTTTTAAACAGAGGCGTTCCATTAGCTGCTTTCCAATCCGCTGGTACCTCCCCAGAGTCCAGAGAATTTTGGTAGATTATAACGAATGCATCTGCTATAACTTCCGCCATCTCTTTTAATACCCTGGGATGCATTTCATCAGGACCAGGGGACTTGTCTACCTTGAGTCCCATTAGCCTGTCCAGCACTACCGCCCTATTGATAGTGATTGTCTCCAGGTCCTCCCTTCCCACATTCCTGTGACCAGCAATTTCTGGCATGGTTTCTGTGTCTTCCACTGTGAAGACCGAAGCAAAATAATTGTTTCAGGTCTCAGACATTTCCACATTTCCCATTATTAAATCCCCTTTCTCATCTTCTGAGGGACCAACATTTATTTTAGTCACTCTTTTCCGTTTTATATATCTGTAAAAGCTTTTACTATCTGTTTTTATGTTTTGCGCAAGTTTACCTTCATAATCTATCTTTCCTTTCTTTATTGCTTTCTTAGTCATTCTTTGCTGTCGTTTAAAATTTTTCCAATCTTCTATTTTCCCACTAACCTTGGCCACCTGAAACGCATTGGTTTTTAATTTGATACTCTCCTTAATTCCCTTGCTTATCCACGGCTGGTTATCCCTTCTCTTACCGCCCTTTATTTTCATTGGAATATATTTTTGTTGAACACTATGAAAGAACTCCTTAAAAGTCCTCCACTGTTCCTCAATTGTGCCACCGTTTAGTCTGTGTTTCCAGTCTACTTTAGCCAACTCTGCCCTCATCCCACTGTAGTCCCCTTTGTTTAAGCATAGTATGCTCGTTTGAGACACTACTTCCTCACCCTCAATCTGTATTACAAATTCAACCATACTGTGATCACTCATACCGAGAGGAGCTTTTACGAGGAGATCGTTATTATTCCTGTCTCATTACAGAGGACCAGATCTAAGATAGTTTGCTCCCTTGTAGGTTCTGCATCATACTGTTCTAAGAAACAATCCCGTATGCATTCTATGAATTCCTCCTCCAAGCCACCCCGTGCAATTTGATTTGACCAATCGATATGTAAGTTAAAATCCCCCATGATTACTGCCATTCCTTTTTCACATGCCTCCATTATTCCCTTGATTATTGTCCGCTCCACCGTGAAGTTATTATTTGGGGGCCTATAAACTACGCCCACCAATGACTTTTTCCCCTTACTATCGCTAATCTCCACCCACAATGATTCAACATTTTGTTCATTTGAGCCAATATCGTCTCTCACAACTGCCCTGATATCATCCTTTATTAACAAAGCTACCCCACCTCCTTTCCCTTCTTGTCTATCTTTCTGAATTGTCAGATACCCCTGTATGTTTAATTCCCAGTCTTGGCCACCCTGCAACCATGTTTCTGTAATGGCCACCAAATCATACCCATTTGTAATGATTTGTGCCGTCAACTCATTTACCTTATTTCGAACGCTGCGTGCGTTTAGGTAGAGTGTTTTAATACTAGTTTTTAAACCATGATTTTTAGTTTTGACCCCTCCTGCAGCTCCTTTATATTTAGTGGCCCTTTTTGTTTTTTGCCTTTGGTTTCTCTGCCCTCCACTTTTACTCATCTCCTTTCTGTCTTTTGCTTTTGTCTCCTCTTTGTTTCCCTCTGTCTCCCTGTGTTGGTTCCCATCCCCCTGCCATATTACTTTTACTCCTCCCCAACAGCACTAGCAAACGCTCCCCCTAGGACATTGGTTCTGGTCCTGCCTAGTGCAGAACGTCCGGTTTGTACTGGTCCCACCTCCCCCAGAACCGGTTCCAATGCCCCAGGAATTTGAATCCCTTCCTGCTGCACCACTGCTCAAGCAATGTATTCATCTGAGCTATCCTGCGATTCCTACTCTGACTAGCACGTGGCACAGGTAGCAATCCTGAGATTACTACTTTTGAGGTCCTACGTTTTAATTTAGCTCCTCGCTCCTTAAATTCGTCACCATACCCATACACCCACATACCCACATGCAGACCCACACACACACAAATACACACACACGCACAAACACGTGCACACACGCGCACACACAGATATAACTCAAAAATTCCATGAGGCTGAATTTGTCAGAGAACCTGATTTCCACTCAGCAGGAGCCAGGAATTTTGAGCTCCTCCCAATTATAGAAGGATGTTGACCCATTTAGATTAGCCCTTTATATTCCTGTGTGGATAGGTGCCCTTGTACAGATTTTCCTCCCATTCCCTCGGATGTCAAGGAGCCATGTCAGGGGGTATTTCTAGGCTTCCTTAGGAAATTCCACCCTTTACTTCCTTTAGTGGGGTACCGCAAGGTTCAGTGCTGGGACACCAGCTATTTACAATATACATTAATGAATTAGACAAAGGAATTGAATGTACTATCTCCAAGTTTGCAGATGATACTAAGCTGGATGGTAGTGTGAGCTGTGAGGAGGATGCTAAAAGGCTGCAGGGTGACTTGGACAGGTTAGGTGAGTGGGCAACTGCATGGCAGATGCAGTATAATATAGATAAATGTGAGGTTATGCACTTTGGTGGCAAAAACAGGAAGGCAGAATATTATCTGAATGGTGACAGATTAGGAAAAGGGGAGGTGCAATGAGACTTGGGTGTCATGGTACATCAGTCATTGAAAGTTGGCATGTAGGTGCAGGAGGCAGTGAAGGAAGCAAATGGCATGTTGGCCTTCATAGCGAGAGGATTTGAGTATAGGAGCAGGGAGGTCTTGCTGCAGTTGTACAGGGCCTTGGTGAGGCCACATCTTGAATATTGTGTACAGTTTTGGTCTCCTAATCTGAGGAAGGACATTCTTGCTATTGAGGGAATGCAGTGAAGGTTCACCAGATTGATTCCCGGGATGGCAGGACTGACATATGAAGAAAGACTAGATCGACTAGGCTTATATTCACTGGAATTTAGAAGAATGAGAGGGTATCTCATAGAAACATATTAAATTCTGATGGGATTAGACAGATTAGATGAAGGAAGAATGTTCCCGATATCGGGGAAGTCCAGAACCAGAGGTTACAGTCTAAGGATAAGGGGTAAGCCATTTAGGACTGAGATGAGGAGAAACTTCTTCACTCAGAGAATTGTGAACCTGTGGAATTCTTTACCACAGAAAATTGTTGAGGCCAGTTCGTTAGATATATTCAAAAGGGAGTTAGATGTGGCCCTTACGGCTAAAGGAATCAAGGGGTATGGAGAGAAAGCTGGAATGGGGTACTGAAGTGCATGATCAGCCATGATCATATTGAATGGTGGTGCAGGCTCAAAGGACCGAATGGCCTATTCCTGCACCTATTTTCTATGTTTCAATGTTTCTATGTTTCCTTCAACGTCTTCAGCAGAACTCATGCCAGCTGAGAGCTGGTGTAAGTCCCCTTGTGGCTGTCTGAATGGCCCCAGGTCTTTTCCAGACTATAGCCCTTGTAAGCACCACTGGTCCATTTCAGCCATGTAAGAAACTTTGTCCCCTTGATTTAGGATGTGCTGGGAACATAGGAACAGGTGTCGGCCACCCCGAGTCGATTCCACCATTCAATTGGATCATGACTGATCTGTATCTTAACTCCAGCTTACCCTTTAATAATGTGTTGTCTGGCTTGGGGATAAGTGGAGGGTGAGAGTTTCTCATCCTTGTTTTCAAATCCCTCCATGGCCTCGCCCCCTCCCTATCTCTGTAATCTCCTCCAGCCCCACAACACCCTGAGATGTCTGCGCTCCACTAATTCTGTCCTCGTGAGCATTCCTGATTATAATTTCTTAACCATTGGTGGCCGTGCCTTCTGTTGCCTGAGCCCCAAGCTCTGGAACTCCAAGCCTCAACCTCTCCACCTTGCTACCTCTCTTTCCTCCTTCAAGGTGCTCCTTAAAACCTACCTCTTTGACCAAACTTTTGGTCACCTGCCCTAATTTTCCATATGTGGCTCGGTGTCAATTTTTAAAATCGCATAACACTCCTATGAAACGCGTTAGCGCGTTTCACTACGTTAAAGGTGCTATATAAATACAAGTTGTTGTTGTTGTTGTAGCCACATTTACACCAATGAAGAGGACCTGCAAGTATGTAAAGGTCATGAAATGTGGAGCTGATAAGTACAATCTGATCTCCGTCATTGTCTACATTTTGAATACTTGTCCATAGGTCGAAGGCATGCTTTCTTTGATAAAGGATATCCCCTTGCAGATGAATATTTTTTTCCACATTTATATTCCCACACATATATCACGGACAGTAATAGTCAGCACTATCCAAGGGAGACATTTTTAGATGACTGCCATTCTAAGAGTATATCATGTTGTCTTATCATTTAGCTTCCCTTTCCTACACCGCGTTCCCCTGGCATGCCATTCTCAGTTTATATATTCTTCAGTTGTCAGCAGCAGTCACATTTGTGCAATGCTCAATGTCAGCAAGAAAACTTAGAACTTGTCAACATTGCATCTGTCTCAGTCAGTGGGCAGCAGATCCAATTTACCAAAATATATTCACTGCCCTCTGCTAAGTCAAATCTCTGCCACATCCTAGCTTTTCAAAACCTATGTTAATGGTAGGGAAGTGTTTCCTCTCAACGACAGTCCTGTTCAGCATCTTTGTTGCCTCTCCGTGATTCATGATTACAGCCTATGATTTATACAATAGTTTCCAGGGACAGAGGAGCAGACTGAGAGCGTCACCGATACTGTCTACTGAAGCGGTATCTCAAGAAGCTAGTGGTGCTTACTAATCAGGACTGCTTCTTGTATCAGTCTGGAACCCATCCAATTCCCTCAAGTCCTTAAATGACCTCTAGTTTCCTTGCTCATGTCTTCTCAATCCTGTTGACAGAAGGGCATGCTCACCATACTGAAAAGACTCGATTAATTCAGCATGATGCCTTTGAATTGTCCAAAGCCCCAGTCACATTCCAGAAACTAATGGACTGATGCTCATGGGATCAGCTTTACAAACCTTACTTCTCTCCACCTAAAAGACATCATCGTGCTTCCCAGTACTCGCCAACCAGCTGAAATAGTTGGCCTTCATGTTCAATTGTCTGTACATTTGTGGCATGAAAATGAAACTTTCTACGAGTTCTTTCTCTTTACAATCCTCACTGTATTGAGAACAACACTGATTGCACTACTTTCTACATTTCACTCATTCCTTCAGCACAGTGCTAAGGGAGTAGCGCGTTATTGAAGGCACCATTTTTCAGATGATCCATTAAAACCAAAGTCCCATCTGCCTCTGCAGGTGGACGTAAAAGATCCCATGGTGTTAATCGAAGAACAGGGAAGTTCTCCCAAATGTCCTGGTCACGATTCCTCCCTCAACTAACACTACCAAATTAGACTAACTTGTCATCTGGTTTTCTGCTTGTGGCACAAATTGGGTAAAATATTTGCCTCCATAATAACAGTGACTCTAGTTTTAAAGTATTTCATTGGATGTGAATCAGGGTGAGACAACCTTAAGAATGATAAAGAAAGAAATACTTGCATTTCTAAACACCCTTCATGACCTCAGGACATCCAAAAGCGCTTTACAGCCAATGAAGTACTTTTTTTGAAGTGCAGTCACTGTTGTAACGTAGGAAAAATGGCAAGCAATTTGTGCACAGTAAGCTCCCACAAACGGCAATGTATTAATGACCAGTGGATCTGTTTTTTAGTGATGTTGGTTGAGGGATAAATATTGATCAGGACACTGGGGATAACGCTCCTGCTATTCTTCCAAATAGCGCCATGGGATCTTTTACATCCATCTGAGAGAGTTTTCTTACCTCCTTCAGTCTTCTGATTTTTATACAATATTTAGGCTTTAAAAGCCAAGCTAGGCATTACCTAAACTAACTAGTTAGCTGATTTTGTTTTCTCTACTACTCTTTTTTAATCTGGGAGGTGTCATGCACAATGGGCCTAAGTTTTTCTTTCTTTCTTTAAAAGTTATTTGCCATTGTTACTTGGTTACAACCAATGGTGCAATACGCATGGTATTAATGAATGAGCTTCATTGAGAGACTAGGATTGTGGGCAATTGTGGAGACGGATTTCAGGCCGGGGCAGTGGGGTTAGTGTGTGCCTCTGTGCTAGCCCCTGCTTCAGTGCCCGATGGATTCTGGCATCTGAATCTGACAGTTACTGCATTCAGGTAGGGTGCAAAACAGCTGAGATACTTGGTGTGCAATTTATGAGTCAACCATGTTGACGTGGCAACCAGAAATGGCTAACAGATCTCAAAGAATTTATTGTGGCTTAGCCTCTTTCCTGCCTGATGTCATGGCCATCCCGGGCTTGGGTACACCCTCCTTCCATACTACACAGCCCAGTGCTGAGGCTAAATGACCGCACAAGCTAACACGCGATTACGCTCTGAAGCTGGTGTGATATAAGCAAGCAACTAGACTGGAAGTTCCAAAACTCGTTGGATAGCTGCAGTCCTCTAGCCTCTCTGACCCTTCCTCATAAATGCCACGAGCTCCATGTTTCTCTGCTGTCTCCCAGTTGCACTCCCACCTTGGGTACCCCTTCCTCTCAAGCACACTCACAGCTCAGTGGCTTTGTATAATCCACTCTCATTCCCTCGAGGGAAGCGCAGTGCTGCCCTTCCACCGGATGCTCTCTCACCTGGTCCTCCTGCTATCCCTCCCTTTTTCAGCACTGAGTCTCACCACTTGCTTTGGCCCCCCGTGCTTTTTATTTGCTCCCTCCTTTCATTAATTAATACAATTACAGTAGACATGTTGATTGCTTGATTAAAAGAACTCAAACTGGTTGAAATCACCCTGTGTGATATTTGTAGCAATCCCATTAACGTGTTTGTATGAATGCCGTCTGATTACTATTTTAACAATGAATCAATCCATTGCAAATTATTAGGTTAATGGCTTTGTTAAAATTGCAGTCACAGGAACCTTGTACAAATGTGCCCCTACATTTATTATTAGTTTCACACAGTGCTATTTCAATATTAAAGAGATGATAAGCTCATGACTTAAAGACATACCCACAGATTATTAAATAAAAGACAAATACAATTTGCACAAATAAACATGTTAAACCAATAGAAGAAACCACAGAAGAAGAGTAATTGCATTCAGCATGCAAGGAATTAAATTAACTTTCTAAAAATAAATTCATATAGAGAGCAAATAAAGTTCTTAATGTTCTGTTTCAATATTTTAAAATTCCTTTTTTATTTCTTCCCATGAGCAAAATTAAATAGTAATAACACAATGTTGCTCACTGGGAACCATAGTGAAATATCTCGGGGGTGAAATTGCCCTGCGCCCCGATTGCAGGGGGGGTAACCAGCTGAGGCCGGGACTTTCTGCACAGTCCTTCCACCCTGCTTGCACCCCACAGAGCAAGGGGACGTGATATTTTGCACTCCACTTGCTCTCGGGGCTGGTATGCCGAATATAGGTCATGGGGCAGGACTTCCGCGCCTGACGTAGGGTCTCCCGCCTCACGGCTGTTACCAATTGCGGCCCCTTCATTTTTTTATGAATGCTTAGACTGCTGCAATACAGATACTAGGCTGTACTGTGGCAACCTTCATGGCCAGACTCACAACAGGTGGCAGTGCCTCCGCAAACTCCCGGGCAATTTCCTGGGAGCAGATGGTGCCCTCCCCCTACCCCATCCCCGGGCAAAACGTTTCTTCTGCCCATTAGCGCCTCATGGAGGTGCTAATGGGCCTCTAAAAAAAGGGAAAGCTTGCCCTCCTAATGTGTCCAGGAGACTTTGAGAAAGTGGAAGCTTGCAAGTGATGGAAAGGCCCTGATACATGGTACAATCCATATGGTGAAGGTTCTCCCACAATTTTGTTATGGAGGGAGTTTGAGAATTTTCCAAGGTGCTATTCGTGGGAGCGAAAGTCCATATTGCCTGAATATCTCGCTCTCTGGGCAAGCGTGTAAGATAGCACATGCTGAGTGTAAAGTACAAATGATAGCATGTGCAAGAGTCATTGATCGATATCTGATGTGCTAACTTGATACTTGGTTTCATTTTTATTGTGACAATAAAGCAACTTCAGGAGGTTTGATTGGCTGGTTGTTTAGTTTACATTGTCATTTTGTTAGCATTCGTATGTATCCTTGAGGTGCCATGATTTATTGATAGTATGCATGGAATGTAGTGTTCATAGGCAAAATTTAGTATGAGAAGTTTAAGGAAACACTGTTTTAGGAGTACACACTGGAATCATGTTAAATGTGTGTTCCAAAAGCGAGCATACACTGGAATCGGAACGTGTGTGTGTCAAGATCAGGAAACATACACTGGAATCGAAGTGTATGTCTCGGTAATTTTCATATTGTTTTTTATGTAATATGAAGTTTAAATAAAGGCACGATCCTGCGTTACTACAACTGAGTTTGTGTGTAATCTGACGTTTAAAGCAACAAAATGAAAAAGAGCAAGAAAGCAGTCCAACACTATTTTCTGGAGAATATATCACCATATCTGCAGAATCTCATCTTGTGCCTTTTACAAACAGAATCCTTCTTCCTGACCTCTCAATGTTTTTCTTTATTTGGATCACATTTCCTTGCCTCTGTAGATCAGCCAGCAGTTTTTGTTTTACACATCACACAGCTCTTTTTAGTTTTGCGGTACTACTACTTTCAGAAGACGAGAAAAACTTATAATGGGATGTCTAGTTTGGCACTCCATTCGATGACCTCCTGAGGCCGAGTGGAGAAATAAGGTGCCTCCAGCAACAGATCTATGTGGGCTGGTTGATGTGATTTGTTCCATGGTCTGGGACTCATGGCCACAGTCGCACTTCAGGTTGTTCCTCATCTACCACTTGTGGAGCAGGGAGTTGCAGTTTCCGTGCCCTGTGCAGATTGGGTGGAGCGCTGTCCACTGTCTTCGAGGAAGGACTCAGTGATTGGTGAGGAATTGGTTCTTTATATTACATGCATCCCACAATTCCATCCATCTGGATAGTGAGTCGATACCAGCAGCATGACTATTCGCTCGGTCACTCAACCAGCGAACAGCAGGACTGGTTTGATGAGAATGATCTAGAGATCCAAGAGCCAATAGATCGCAAGCACCGGGCATTTCTGAGCCTTAAACAACAACCCAACTCGGTTGCAGCAAGGCAGCATTACAGGCGGCTTAAGGCTGAGATCCAACAAAAAACCCCGGACCTAAAGAACAGGTGGTGGATGGAGAAAGCACAGCAGATACTGGCCAACAGCCATGATGTGCGAGGATTCTTCATCGCAGTCAAGGCCACCTACAGTCCAAACACCCAAGGTCCTACCCCACTGCTGGCCAAGAACGGGGAAACACTCATCAAGGACACAGAGGCAGTCAGGGCCCACTGGAAGGAGCACTTCGAAGATCTCCTCAATCGAGACTCTGCCTTTGACTCGAGTGTTCTCGACTCCATCCCGCAGCATGCCACCCGCCACCACCTATTTAAAACCCTAGCACTGCACGAGGTAGAAAAAGCCATAAGACAGCTTAAGGACAACAAGGGAGCAGATGGAGAGAGATGAGGCGAATACCCGACCTCACCTCTCTCATCTGGAGGGAGGAGAGCATGCCGGGAGATCTCAGAGATGTCGTGATCGTGATCATTTTAAAAAAGGGGACAAGTCCGACTGCGGCAACTACAGGGGAATCTCCCTGCTATCAGCCACTGGGAAAGTCGTCACTCGAGTCTTCCTCAACTGTCTTCTCCCTGTGGCCAAGGAGCTCCTCCCAGAGTCACAGTGCGGATTTCATTCCCTACGGGGCACAACGGACATGACTTTTATAGCGTGACAGCTGCAGGAAAAATGCAGGGAACAGCACCAGCCCTTATACATGGTCTTCTTCGACCTTACAAAGGCTTTTGACACTGTCAACCACGAGGATCTATCTAGCGTCCTCCGTTTCAGATGCCCCCAAAAGTTCATCACCATCCTCCGCCTGTTCCACAACGACATGCAGGCCGTGATCCTTACCAACGGATCCACTACAGACCCAATCCACGTCCAGACTGGGGTCAAACAGGGCTGCATCATCGCCCCAACTAATATGTCTCTACTTATCTGTAGAATAACTCCACGAGGCCTAGCCTATGCTTGAACTGCTGTGACCTTAGTCTCTTTATTGTTACCCAGAGTGAGGCAGCAATGTAGTGACCAGCCTTTTATACAGCTTCTGACTGGCCTCCCACAGTTGCACCCTCTAGTGGTACCAGCATAGTTTGTACAGAGTATACATATATGACACCAACCCTCTTCTCAATCTTCCTCGCTGCCATGCTCCACCTCACAGTCAACAAGTTCCCCGCTACAGTGGAACTAAACTGCAGAACCAGTGGGAACGAGTTCAACCTTCGTCAGGTCCAAGACCACCCCAACCTCTGTCATCAAGCTACAGTACGTGGACGATGCCTGCATCTGCACACATACAGGGGCTGAACTCTAAGTCATAGTCAACGTATTTACTGAGGCATACGAAAGCATGGGCCTTACACTAAATATCTGTAAGACAAAGGTTCTCCACCAGACTGGCCTCACCACTCAGCACTGCCCCCCAGTCATCAAGATCCACGGCATGGCACTGAACAATGTGGACCATTTCCCATACCTTGGGAGCCTCTTATCAACAAGAGCAGACATTGACGATGAGATTCAACACCACCTCCAGTGCGCCAGTGCAGCCTTCGACCGCCTGAGGAAAAGAATGTTCGAAGACCAGGCCCTGAAATCTGCCACCAAGCTCTTGGTCTACAGGGCTATAGCAATACCCGCCCTCCTGTACGGCTCAGAGACATGGACCATGTACAGTAGACACCTCAAGTCGCTGGAGAAATTCCACCAACGATGTCTCCGTAAGATCCTACAAATCCCCTGGGAGGACAGACATGCCAAAGTTAGTGTCCTCGACCAGGCCAACATCCCCAGCATTGAAGCACTGACCACACTTGATCAGCTCCGCTGGGCAGGCCACATTGTTCACATGTCAGACACGGGACTCCCAAAGCAAGCACTCTACTCGGAACTCCTTCACGGCAAATGAGCCAAAGGTGAGTCCCTGGCCATAGACCGCTCTAAGTGGAGGAAGTGCATCCGGAGGGCGTTGATTACCTTGAGTCTCATCGTCGAGAGCATACAGAAATCAAGCGCAGGCAGCGGAAAGAGCGTACGGCAAACCAGTCCCACCCACCCCTTTCCTCAATGACTATCTGTCCCACCTGTGACAGGGACTGTGGTTCTCGTATTGGACTGTTCATCCACCTAAGGACTCATTTTTAGAGTGGAAGCAAGTCTTCCTCGATTCCGAGCGACTGCCTATAATTGATTGATGATATTGGCAGCTGATTCCCAGAATGGCCAATATTTCAGATAACATTTATTGAGGATGCTGTCCTTTTCCAATTGTCTTTATCTTTGTTTTTATCGTTGGGTCAAAATCCTGGAACTCCCTCCCTAACAGCATTGTGAGAGAACCTTCACCACACGGACTGCAGCGGTTCAAGGCGGCGGCTCACCGCCACCTTCTCAAGGACAATTAGGGATGGGCAATGAATGCCAGCCTTGCCAGTGAAGCTCACATCTCAGGAACGAATAAAAAAAAGAAACATTTCCCCAGTTCAGACCATTTCTACGAAATGCAAGTTCTTTCTTTTTCTTCTATTGTTCCTTCTTTTCTATCCCTCTTACTTGCTTTCCTTTGCTGGTCTGTCCATATACGAGTTCAGATTCTTCTTCTAAAATATGTCAATGCTCTTTTCATTTAGCTACCTTTTGCTGCTGCTCACATCTTGTGCAAACATCCCACGAATGATCCTAACGTTGACTCCTGTCACAGATCGTCACTCAGCAGGAAGTGGGTTGGAGAATTAGAAATTAGTAACAGACTGTATAAGGAAAGTAACGCTGTTGGAAATAAAAGATCCCATGGGCACTATTTTGAAGAAGAGCAGGGGAGTTCTCTTGGGTGTTCTGGCCAATATTTATCCCTCAACCAACATCACTAAAACAGATTATCTGGTCAATATCACGTTACTGTTTGTGGGAGCTTGCTGTGTGCAAATTGGCTGCCGCGTTTACTACATTACAATCGTGACCACACTTCAAAAGTACTTCAACAACAACAGCAACTTGTATTTATATAGTGCTTTAACGTAGTGAAACGTCGTCCCAAGGTGCTTCACAGGAGTATTATGAGATGAAACTTCATCAGCTGTAAAGTGCTTTGGGACATCCAGAGGTTGTGAAAGGCGCTGGTATTTTTTCATTCACTTTAAAAAACTTTCTTCAGCATAATGAAATAATCTGTCTCTGCCTATTCCTTGATTTCTAACATCTAAGGCAAAAATCTTCCCTTTAAGTGATTTCCCTTGGCAGAACTAAACCATGACTTGAGCAGTCTGATTAATTAGAATTCTCCATCAAGGTTAGGAGTCCATTTAAAACCTGCGCAAACATGTCACACATGCTATTCTTAAAATAGTTCCAAAGACTCGAGTACTTTCACTTTTTATTAAGAGTTCTTTATAAAGGGTTCTTTATAAACAGAATGACAGACGAACAATGGACATTTGTTTGGGGCTATTATCTGTAATGATGAAACAAACCATTTAAATAAGCTCTTTGAGACCTTGAAAGCAGTGGTTTAATAGTGCAAAAATCATCAACAGTACTTCAAAAGATACAAGGAAAGAAAGTGGTGTTGATTGAGGTATTAACAGAAGGCAATTGAAGAGATAATTAGAAAAATAAGAGAGTAATATAAATTTAAATCATGGAGGGAAGCAGGCAGAACCCAAAATAGTTTTATAATTATATTACGCAGTAAGTATTAACACCGCTGTGTCAGCCAATGCTTTGGAGGTGAGGTGGAACTTATGGCGGGACCTACAGCAAACAGAGTTTAGTTAAATCTCTACACATGACAGCTAACAGAGTCTAATGCATTTAAGGAGAGGCTAGACAAACATATGAGGGAGAAGGGAATAGACGGTTATGCTGATATTTTAAGATGAGGAAAGATGAGGCTCGCGTGGAGCATAAACACCGGCGTGGACTGGTTGGGCCGTATGGCCTGTTTCTGTGCCGTATATCCTATGTAATCCTATGTAATTCTATGTATTTAAACAGAATTTCTACACACTACAGCAAGCAGAGCAGGATTATTCCTCTAGCAAAATGCAGTGAGTGGAGGATAGTTACAGAATACAAATGATGTGCGTAAAATCAATCCCAGTCACTGACAGCAGTAAGGTCTCCAGGCGTGATTGACTGGGGAATTATCCAATCATCTCCATTCTGGCTATGACTGGTGGTATCTCTACATGCAGTCATAATATTAATAGTAAAAGGCGGGCCAAAAAAACATGTATGTCCATCAACAGATAAATTGTGTAAACTTACTATAAATGATCAAAATATGGCAGAACTATTGAATGGATTCTTCACATCAGTGGACTGTTGACCAATTACAGTCCTAGTAAATGGGGCTAAGCTATCCACGGCACATATAGAAGTGCGTAAAGAATGTGCAACACAGAAAATAGAAGCTTCCTCGGCAATGTTCCACTCACTGGCCACTCCATTGTTAATACCGCGCATGCGTGGAAGTTTAACGGGAATGCGCACTACAAGAAACAGCATGGGGTGCTAAAGAGGAGCTAGAGGATAGGTCACGCTTTAAATACCCCATCTGATATTCCCTTCTATTGACTTCAGTGGGAGGGAAGATTGAATGGGGTGTTTAATGAGCAGCCGATCTGCTCCCGCATGTTTTGGATGCTTGCCACAGTTGAATTTCACCCTGATAGAATCTTATGCCACAGAAGGATGCCATTCAGCCCATTGTGTCTGTGCCAGCTCTTTGAAAGAGCTCATCACTTAATCCAGTCCTTTGCACTCCACCTCCACCCCTCCACATACCCTACTTTCAAATATTTATCCAATCCTTAAAGAACTAAAGGGAGGAATTGGTGACGCCTTGGTTGATATTTTGCAATGCTCAAATGGAGCGGTTGAGGTGAATAATATAGATGCATTTATGGGGAAGCTAGATAAGCACATGATGGAGAAAGGAATAGAAGGTTATGCTGATAGGGTGAGATGAAGAGTGGTGGGAGGAGGCTTGTGTGGAGCATAAAATCCGGCATGAACCTGTTGATCCGAAAGGCTTGTTTCTGTGCTATATAGTCAATGTAATTCTATGTAAATAGTGGAGAAATACCTGAGGTCATTAATTTAATTGTAATGTCAAACAAGGAGTAAAGCATAAACCTGGTGTAATGTATTTGCTTCATGGGTTCTTGCCTAAGAATTCATAGCAACACATTGCTATTAAGAACTAGTTGGTTAATTAACAAAGGTTTAACAATCACACTACACATTACCAGTTCATTCACCAGGCTCATAACTGCATACCTCATCGTTGATGACCTGGACCCAACTGATTGGGGTTTTATTGAGTCTTGTGAACATCACGTGACTGCTAAGCCATGCACAATGCAACAGCTCTGCAACTATTTTAGTTGAAAACATAAATCAAGTGCTCCCTGATTAAAGGAGGGGTACTAAAACCAACAAAATAAAGCAATTAAACTTTGGATGGTAAACTTAGATCAAATTAAAATTTGTTTGCCGGGGGTGATGATGTGGAAGGCCGCGAGCGTACCGGTGGACACCGCGTGCTCCATCTCCAGGGACACCCTGGCTCGGATGTAACCGCAGAAGAGAGGCGGGCAGTTGGGCTGAACGACCCCCTCGACTGCCCGCTGCCTGGACTGGTTGATGGTCACCTTGGCCACGCCCAGGAGCACTACAAATCTGTGAGCATATTCAGGTGCATAAATTACACCTAGTAATTATAGGCACTTCATCTAACATCCACGAGTGAAAAATGCCTGAGGGCCCTGTATAAGATGCTATCAATGCTTATTTAAAAAGTACAAGTATGATAACAAGCAGGCAACATGGTTTAAGAATTAAAAGGCATTGACCGGTAATCTGTGGTCCGCGGCGAAGCAAACGGCGATCGCCACTGACCTCGAAGAAAGCTGCCGCGAGAACATTAGCTTCCACAACGTGTCACTGATGACAACGCTGTCAATAGGGGATTCCTGGCGCGATGACACAATGAAGTCATCAAGCTGTCTAAGCAGCCAATAAAATTGAAGAATTCTCACAGACAACAAACCAGGAAATAAAATAGCACTGTTTATCTGCACTTTTAAAAAATGTTACAGGGAGTGAAGTAAAGAACATAAGAATTAGGAGCAGGAGTAGGCCATTAGGCCCCTCAAGCCTGATTTGCCATTCAATGAGATTATGGCTGATCTTCTACCTCAACTCCGCTTTCCTGCACTATCCCCATATCCCTTGATTCCTTTAATATCCAAAAATCTATGGATTGCTGTCTACAATATACTCAATGACGGATCCTCCAATGCCCTCTTGGGTAGAGAATGCCAAAGGGAGGTGGAGGAAGAAATATGTTTATATATTGCCTTCATATGCGCTCTGGAGTAGAGAATTCCAAAGATTCACCACCCTCTCAGTGAAGAAGTTTCTTTTCATCTCAGTCATAAATGGCCGACCCCTTATTCTGAGACTGTGACCTCTAGTTCTAGACTCCTCAGCCATAGGAAACATCCCCCCAGCATCTATCCTGTCAAGCCCTGTAATAATTTTATATGCTTAAGTGAGATCGTCTCTCATTGTTCTAAACTTTAGCGAATATAGGCCTAGTCTATTCAATCTCTCCTCATAGGACAATCCCCCCATCCCAGTAATCAGTCTGGTGAGCCTTCTTTGCACTCTCACTATGACAAGTATCGCCTTCCTTAGGTAAGGAGACAAAAACTGTACACTCCAGGTGCGGTCTCACCAGGGCCCTATATAATTGCAATAAGACATCTTTACTCTTAACCTCAAATTCTCTTGTAATAAAGGCCAACATACCATTTGCTTTCTTAATTGCTTGCTGTACCTGCATGTTAACTTTCAGTGATTTGTGTACAAGGACATCCAGGTCCCTTTGAACACCAACATTTCCCAATCTGTCACTATTTAAAATATACTCTGCTTTTCTATTTTTCCTACCAAAGTGGATAACATCACATGTGTTCACATTATATTCCATTTGCCATGTTGTTGCTCACTCACTTAGCCTGTCTATATCCCCTTGAAGTCTCTTTGCATCCTCCTCACAACTTATATTCCCACCTAGCTTTGTATCATCAGCAAACTTGGATATATTACATTTTGTCCCCTCATCCAAATCATTGATATAGATTGTGAATAGCTGAGGCCCAAGCACCGATCCTTGCGGCACCCCACTAGTTACAGCCTGCCAACCCTAAAATGACCCGTTTATTCCTACTCTCTGTTTTCTGTCCATTAATCAATCCTCAATCCATGCTAGTATATTATTCCCAATCCCATGAGCCCTAATTTTGTTCAATAACCTCTTGTGTGGCACCTTATCAAATGCCATCTGAAAATCCAAATACACCACATCCACTGGTTCCCCCTTATCTATTCTGCTATTTATAACTTCAAAAAACTCTTAACAGATTTGCCAAACATGATTTGTATTTCATAAATCCATGTTGACTCTGCCCAATCCTATTATTATTTTCTAAGTGCCCTGTTAGCACTTCCTTATTAATAGATTCTAGCATTTTCTCTCCTACTGGTGTCAGGCTAATTGTTCTGTAGTTCCCTTTTTTCTCTCTCCCTCCTTTCTTAAATAGCGGGGTTACATTAGCTACCTTCCAATCAGTGGGAACTGATCTAGAATCTAGGGAATTTTGGAAGACAACAACCAATGCATTCGCTATCTCCATAGCCGCCTCTTTCAAAACCCTAGGATGTAGGCCATCAGGTCCAGGGGATTTATCAGCTTTCTGTCCCATTAATTTCTCCAGTACTATTTTTTTACTAATACTCATTTCTTTCAGTTCCTCATTCTCGCTAGACCCTTAGCACTCCACTATTTTCGGAAGGTTTTTCTTGTCTTCTTCCGCAGAGACAGACACAAGGGGGCCAATCTTGTTGGACTTACGACCCACTGCCGCCCATTGCCATCGAGTTTCCTGGGCGGTCTCCTCTTCGAGCGAGTTTGGTGGAGGCCTCCCACCGGCGGGGAAGGAAGACCGCTGGGGACCGCCCGCTGATGTCCGCTGGCGTGCAACTTGCATAAGTGTCCTCCCGCCCACCGAGCAGCCAGTTTGGTCCGGGCAGGAGTCCACTGCAACATGGGAAAGGACCGTCGCATGGAGGCAGGTCTAACCTCAATGGTAAGTATGAAGTTCTGCAAAAAAAGGTTAGTAAACTTCTTTTCTTTATTGTTTTCCCAGCGATTCTGGTGGATGGGGTCCCCTGAAGGTTTCCCAGTGTTATTTTTTATATTTTGGAAATTTTTAATTTTATCTGTTTCCCCCTCCCTGGGCCCAACTCAATCCTCAGTGGTACTTTGCTGAGGATTGCATTTGCAGCCGAGATTGGGAGCTCCCGCCCGCTGCTGCCCAGATTCAGGGAGTAAGTCGCTTTTTTGCCACTGGGCGGTTTTTCCAGGATATTTTGATGAAACTTCCGCCTAAAGTACCGTCAGGATCTCAGCAGTCCTTTGGGCAGCACTTGAGTGGAACTTAGCTGCCACCAAGTTCTGGGCCAAAGTATTTGTTTAATTTCACTGCCATTTCTTTATTCCCCATTATAATTTCTCCTGTCTCAGCATGTTGGACACCCACATTTACTTTGGCTAATCTTTTCCTTTTTACTTACCTATAGAAGCTTTTACAGTCTGTTTTTATGTCTCCCACTAGTTTATTCTCATATTCTATTTTACCTTTTATCAATTTCTTGGTCCTCCTTTGCTGAATTCAAAAATGCTCCCAATCCTCAGGCTTACTGCTCTTTTTGCCAACATTGTAAGTTTCTTCCTTTGTTATAATACTATCTTTAACTTCTCTTTTTAGCCATGTTTGGACCAGTTTTCCTGTGGGGATTTTGTGCCTTCAAGGAATGTATATTTGTTGTAAATTATGTGTTAATTATTTAATTGCCAGCCATTGCTTGTCTGCCGCCATACCTTTTAATGTAGTTTCCCAATCTACCTAAGCCAACTCTCCCCTCATACCTACATATTTTCCTTTGTTTAGATTTAATACCCTAATTTAGGATTTAACTAAATCACTTTCAAACTTAATGTAATATTCTTTCATATTATGGTCACTCTTCCCGCAGGGTCCCTTTAATACAAGGTTATCAATTAACCCTTTCTCACTGCACAATACTAAATCTAAAATAGCGTGTTCTCTAGTTGATTTCTCAAAATACTGATCTGGAAAACCATCTTGTATACATTCTATGAATTCATCCTCAGCACTATTACTTTAAATTTGGTTTGCCCAGTCTATATATAGATTAAAGTCCCCCATGATTATTGTATTACCTTTGTTACAAGCACCTCTAATTTCCTGATTTATACTGTGCCTGAAATTACCACTACTGTTTGGGGGCCTATAAACAACTCCCACCAATGTTTTCTGCCCCTTGCTGTTTCCTAGCTCCACCCAAACTGATTTTACTTCTTGATTTTCCGAGCTAAGATCCTTTCTCTACACTGTCTTTATCCCATCCTTTATTATTAGTGCTACCCCTCCTTATTTTTCATTTTGTCTATCTCTTCTAAAAGTAAAGTATCCTGGAATATTTAGTTCCCAACTGTAAGGGGTATGTGTGTGTGTGTGTGTGTGTGTGTGTCTCTATGAGGGGGTCAGGTTCCCTTCTGACCAACTTGAGCGGCTCAAATCGCTCCCCCTCCCTTGGGTTCTGTACTCTGGATTTATTTGGGGGGTGTGACAAAAGTGCAGAGGACACTGATTTGATGCAAAGAACTTTGGTTTTATTACAGTCAAGGTAATACAGGCTTATTACTCTAATAAGAAAATACAAGGCCAAACTTACAATCACTCTGATAAAGAACAATACAAGGAAAGGTACAAGGTCAAACTTAAAATCACTCTAATAAAGGATAGTACAAGGAAAGGTCAAACTTAAAATCACAAATCACTCTAATAAAGTACCATACATTACAATTCAAAGGGGGTTGCAGTAAAATTATACCTCCCACCTCCCAATACCGAATTCTAGCTAGGTTAGACTCCAGGGCAGACAGGGACTTATGCTTACCAATTCTTTTGATAGTTAATGGTTGATGGTGATGTTCTTCCTTCCTTCAGGACTTCAAGGCTTTGAGGCTGGAGAAGTTAGTTTACAACTGTCGCGTTGGTTTCTCTCCTTGTCTTGATGAGGTAGTAGCAACCACCTCTCTCCCCAACCTCTGTTGAAAAACAATGGCCAGTTATACGATTTCAGTGGTTCTAATCTTGCCGCCCAATCTGTTCACAATCCTTTTGTATAATTTTGGCAGGCTTGGTTCTTCTTTGTAATATTTTGTTGGTCTCGTTAAAGTTGATATGTCTTGGGTGGGTTGATCTTCGAAAAACTGTTTCCTGATGGAAATATAAGTTTGGGAATTGCAATGTCCTTTTGTGCTTAGTCTTTCGCACACAGGCTGGATTGGGCCTCTTTGTGATGTGTATGCTGAAAATGGTTTGTCCAGACCCATGTTGATGGGGAGCTACCTCTGGGTGATTTTATGATGGTAATGTCTCTTGTGGAGAATGATTTTCAAACACTCATTCATCCAGACAGATTAACTCAGTCCTCACACCCAGACAGTCCCAATAATCAAATGGGCTTCTTTTGTTCCCTAGGTCCGCCCACAGGCTGTTCCACTTCCACAAAGTGAACCGAGGGGTCTCCCTTTGGAGTGAGCTTTCCCAGGTGGCTTATCATAGCCCTAAGCTGGTGGGGAGTGTGGGGGACCACAAACTGACTTTCCAGGGGCCCTGGACCCCCGTTAAGGGTGGGTGGGCCAAACTTCTGTTGCCGGTTCGGGCACATTGGTCCTGGTTCTGGCTCTCCCTGTTCTGGCTCGCCTCCCTCTCCTCCCTGCGACCAAGCCGAGCTGAAACTCGGTGCTACAGGTGGTGGTGGTTCACTATTCCTGTCCGCCCCACAACTGATTTGCCCCTCCTGCTGCTGAACCGGTATAGTCACCGGTGCCACAGGTAGTGGCCAGGTAGTTTCTTCCTTCTCTTCCAGGTTTACCTGGGGCGTACCCGAGCTTATTAGGCATACCATGCCTTTTGCCTTGGACAGAGCAAGGTTTAAACTTTTAATTTGTTGCTGGTTGGGACCGTGGTCTCCCGATTCAAACCCATTAGTGCTAGCTACTTTATACGCTGCTTGCACATCTTTTAATCTTTCCTGGAGCTCTTTTACTTGTAGGGTGAGGCAAATGCTTTCCTCCCTCAGTGACTTTTCATTACTTTTGGCTTTGGTAACCTGACATTGAAAACAGTCCTGACTGTTTTTAAACCTTTCCATTATTTGGGTCCGTTTCTGTTTTAGCTTAAAGAGTTCTCCTGATAATCTTTGTTCTGACATAACCCTTTCTTGACAGTTCTCTGCGCATTCCCATAACTCTGCCTGTAATGTTTCATTCATTCTATCTATGAGTTGGACCTGTCGCTGTAGACAGACCAACCAAATTGCTTTCTCTACTGCTTCTTTGTGACCTTTGCTTGCTGTCTACTAGGCTGCAGCATCAGCTGGATGCTCAGCGTGCAATAAACTATGCACACTTTCTTTAGTTACATTGACCTTCTTATACACATAGGAGGTGATCCTCTCTTCTATTTTGGTTCTTTGCCCCAAACCAGCACTTTCCACATCACACCCCTTGTACCAAAGTCCTGCCGTGGTCGCCATTTTGTATGGGGGGGTGTGGTCTCTATGATGGGGTCAGGTTCCCTTCTGACCAACTTGAGTGGCTCGAATTGCTCCCATTCCCTTGGGTTCTGTACTCTGGATTTATTTGGGGGGTGTGACAAAAGGCAGAGGACACTGGTTTGATGCAAAGAACTTTGGTTTTATTACAGTCAAGGTAATACAGGCTTATTACTCTTGTAAGAAAATACAAGACCAACTTACAATCTCTCTAATAAAGAACAATGCAAGGAAAGGTACAAGGTCAAACTTAAAATCACTCTAATAAAAAGACAATACAAGGAAAGGTATAAGGTCAAACTTAAAATCACTCTAATAAAAAGACAATACAAGGAAAGGTATAAGGTCAAACTTATAATCAATCTAATAAAGGACAGTACAAGGAAAGGTACAAGGTGAAACTTAAAATCACAAATTACTCTAATAAAGTACCATACATTACACATTCAAAGGGGGTTGCAGTAAAATTATACCTCCCACCTCCCAATACCGAATTCTAACTAGGTTAGACTCCAGGGCAGGCAGGGACTTATGCTTACCAATCCTTTTGATAGTTAATGATAGATGGTGATGTTCTTCCTTCCTTCAGGACTTCAAGACTTTGAGGCTAGAGAATTAGTTTACAACTGTCACATTGGTTTCTCTCCTTGTCTTGATGAGGTAGTAGCAACCACCTCTCTCCTCAACCTCTTGAAAAACAGTGGCCAGTTATATGATTTCAGTGGTTCTAATCTTGCCACCCAATCTGTTCACAATTCTTTGTATAATTTTGGTGGGCTTGGATCTTCCTTGTAATATTTTGTCGAGCTCGTTAAAGTTGATATGTCTTGCGTGGGTTGATGTTTGAAAACTGTTTCCTGATGGAAATATTAGTTTGGTAATTGCAATGTCCTTTTGTGTTTAGTCTTTCGCATACAGGCTGGATTGGGCCTCATTGTGATGTATATGCTGAAATGGTTTGTCCAGGCCCATGTTGATGGGGAGCTATCTCTGGATGATTTTGTGATGGTAATGTCTCTTGTGGAGAATGATTTTCAAATACTCATTCTTCCAGACAGATTAACTCAGTTCTCACACCCAGACAGTCCCAATAATCAAGTGGGCTTATTTTGTTCCCTAGGTCCGCCCACAGGCTTGAATTTGTCTTGTAAAAGTTCATAATTCTATTAAAGTTCGTAGTTTCTTACATAGGCACTTTAGAGTTCCAAACTTTTCAGTCGATAGTCCCAAATTAAATTTATTTTCAAATGAGCTCAAACACAGTGGGGGGTTTCTTGTGAATTTTGCATTCCTTTAGAACCATGGTCACTTTGCAATCACATCTCCATAATGGCTATTAAATCAAAACTATTCATTTCTATCTGCGCTATTAATTCATCTATTTTGTTGCGACTGCTTCACGCATTAAGATATAGGGCTAGACTTTCCACTTTTGTGCAGATCACCCAAAAATGGCCGTTATTTCCAGTGTTGGCGGTAAATTATGGGTTTTGGGATCGCCGGATTATCGCCCATTTTCAAAACCCCAACTTTCCATTTTATAAAATGGGCATTACCGCAGGCGATCTGAAATGGGCCTTAGCGTTAAATTTTTTGACCATCTGCCGTAACGTGTCGCCGTCCGTATGGCAACGGTTATTTCCCACGTTTCAGGAGGTCAGGGATCATCAATACATGCGCAGAAGAGGGGAGAGAGAGAGAGAGAGAGCAGAGCTGAACTGAAAGTGTGTGGGTGTGTTGTGTGCTTGTTTGGCTGTTGTGGGAGGTAGGAGGGAGATTTACCAGCAGCAAAAAGACTTGTGAGCACAAAGAACATTGTTACCACCGAGTTTTTGGCGAAAAAAAAATATTTAAAATGGAAGGGATGGAGGAGGCGACACAGCACGCTGTGGAGACGGAGGACGTTCATGAAAGCAATGAGGTGGGAGAGGAACAATTGGGAGGACGCAAACGAGTGAGGAGATTCTCTGATGAGGCAAATGTCTCCCTCCTGCAGGAGGTGGAGTCACGCTGGGGTGAAATGACCCGGGGTCTACGTGGTAAGCCCACCCCAATGATCTACCAGACGATATGGGCCAACATAGCTGAGGTGGACTCATCAGCGATCAACGAGGTGCGTGAGGGCAACCAGTGCCACAAGCGCTATAACAACCTTGTCGGATCCGCCAGAGTAAGTATTACATTTATTTATATATTTATATAATTTGAATTGTAAGTGTAATAATTGATTTAAATCAGATGTGATGTCTTTCACTTATACCGGGAATGTTTTACTCAAAGCCTACATTTACGGTGTACGTCTTTAGGTCAAGAATCATAATTATCATAATAATCATGATTACATCTGTCGGTTATGTGTTGTATCAATCTCTGTGACAGTACCGAGCAATGATCTCACGCAACGATTTCATGCCATGTCGTGCTGTTGTTACCTTTTACAGAAGAAGCTTTTGAAGAATAGGGCTGAGCAGAGGCGAACGGGTGGGGGGGCCACCAGTCATCATCAAGCTCACTGACATCGAGGAGCGGATGCTGGCACTAATGGGGAGTCATGCCCAATTGGCCACGCATGCAGCTGCAGAACCTGATGTGATGCCACGTGAGTAAAGTATACACCATTGCATGATGTAAAGTCTATAGATGCCACACCCACTCATATTTGACCAATAATATATGATAGATGATTGATAAAAGTGTTCTCTAATTAATGATGGCCTCATGAGAATCATTGCAGTGCAGAATTTGGTGATGGTCATGAAATGTGATGTCTGTGATGATTTTGATAGTGGTGGTGTTTTTGTCATGCATATACTGTGTGTAGTGTTGGAATCACCTTGTGACCCTCACACCCCCTTCTCCTCTAACAACCTCATTTATGTTTTGCAGCTCAGCCAGCAGTGCGGCCCCATGCACCACCACCGAGCCTAGAAGGTGGGGTTGCGGGGCGGACGATCATGCATCTGGTGCTGAGGAGCCCCAATTCTCACCCCTGGAGCCACAGGGTGCCTTCTCCACGGAGAAGACTGCATCGCCAAGCTCCATAATGCAGTCAACACCCATGACATCTAGTGCTCCTGCGGCTATTCCCTCCTCCACCGTGGAGGTACCGGGCTCAAGCACCTTGCCGCAGGGCACCCGAGGTGTCTCCAAGATGGTTCTATGCAGCAGGTCTGCTCCATGAGCGGAAGATCTGAGCGGGTACATGGAATACTTGTCCAGGAGGAGTGTTGACATAGGTCAGCAGATCCTACAGACAATGGGGGGGCATATCCCACCAGCTGGCCAGCATGTCCACCACCATGAGCGAGTATGTGCCATGGATGGCGGAAGCCCTGGAGGTGATAGCCAGGTACACTGGTGGCAGAGGCCTCCCAGTGGTCCCGGAGCGCGACCCTGGACCCCAAGATGCTGCACTCCCTTTGCCAATGACACATGACAGCCAGGAGGAAGATCTTGCTTCTGGCTCGGAGCACGTTCCCACCTCGGGACTGTCCTCTCCCGTATCCGTCCAACCAGTGGTTCTGCCATCATCCCCCCAATGAAGCAGCGCCTGAGGAGCTCCTTGGCCAGGCGGCTTGGAGTCAGGAGGGGAAGAGGAAGGGGTAGAGGTGGGGATGAGAAGCGGGGGGGAAGGGGAAAGTGATGTGCATGGCTGCAGTTGTTGTTTTGGTCACTATTTTTATGTTGTTGCTATTTTGTTGGGAGATTTGGGGAAGGCGGGAGGAGGGTACCTTGTTTTTTTGAATTGTGTTCCCTGTTTATGAAGTGTTGTTGGAAATGTCAAACATTTAATGAATGATATAAATGTTATCAATTTGTCGTGGGGTGGGGTAGGGATGGGGTGGGATGTTTTTTACAGTTATAATTATGATTTTATACAAATGTTCATGTTAAATGTTTTTTATTTAACATAACCTTGTTGTGCATTGTCTCAGATAGCTGCACTGATACACACTGGTGATTCCTTAACATGAAAGGGGATAATTCAACATCACTTGAATCAACTTAAACTTTAACTGTCACCAAGGTAATGTACACCATTCATGTATGAGCTGCAGACACGTCAGTGTTGCAGCTTTGTAAATATGACCAATGTTATTTCAAGCAAAGCGCTCATTTATGAACTGCTGAAATAAGTCTTGCAACTATGTAGCCACCACGTGCCCTTTCCTGTCGTCTAGAGGGGGGCGGGGCATGGTTTCATCCTCAGCCTGATTGTCTGGCGCGAGGTCAGCGTCCACCTCTTTGTCCTCCTCTTCCACTCTCTGCTGAGGTGGACCGGCAGTTCCTTCTGGCAATTCTTGCCCCCTCCTGATACCAAGTTGTGCAGCATGCAGAACACCACCACGAATTGAGCTATCTGCTCAGGGTGGTTTTGTAACTTGCCTCCTGAGCGGTCCAGGCATCTAAAGTGCTGCTTAAGCACTTCAATGATATTGTCGACGATATTGCATGTGGCTCTGTGGCTCTCGTTGTATCGTTTCTTGGCTTCTGTCTGGGTGTTACGCAGGGGTTGTCATCAGCTAGGTGATGAGGCCATATCCTTTGTCACCAAGCAGCCAGCATTGACCTTGTATCTGACTGGTAAACATGTCAGATATAGCGCTCTCACGCAGGATGTGAGCATCGTGGATGCTGCCCGTAAATTTTGCATTTACTGCCATTATATTTTGCTGGTGGTCGACAATGAGTTGCACATTCAGGGCATGGAATCCCTTTTGGTTCCGAAAAACCTCTGCATCCTGAAAAGGTGCCCACATGCAGATGTGCGTACAGTCTATTGCTCCCTGCACCTTGAGGAAGTTTGCAATTCTGGAGAATCCTAGAGCCTTCTCAGTCTGTGCCTCCCTGGTCATAGGGAAGCTGATAAAGTCTATTCTGCATGCATAAAGGGCTTCAGTGACCTGTTGAATGCAGCAATATGTGGCATGCTGAGATATAGGGTACATGTTGCCAGCTGAGGCCTGAAAGGAACCCTGTTATATATGCAGACTATAGATATACTCTGTGTAGTCACTGTATAGTTACATAAGATGGAGACTTGTTTACCTGATATACTATCAATAAAGTTTACATTGTGTATTTACTATGCTGGCACCACTAGAGGGTGCAACTGGTGGAGATAAGGGTTTTCTGCCCTGGTGGCAGGTGCTGTATAAAAGGGAAGCCACCATGTGGCTGCCTCAGGCTGGAGTTTGGAATAAAGGACCAAGGTCACAACAGTTTGAGTACAACACATTGCCTCCCGGAGTCATTCATAGGTACATTACAGACATAATAACTGGCGACGAGAATACAGACTTTCACGCGATAATGGCTACCTTTAGAAAAAACTTCACAGAGGATGATGATTGGGATGCCTTCATGGAAAGGCTCGAGCTATATTTTGTGGCAAACGACCTGGCAGGGGAGACGGACATATTGGCGGAGAAGCGCAAAGCTATACTGCTGACCAGTTGTGGGCCCGAGGTCTACCACCTCGTCAGGGACTTGCTCGCACCCATGAAGGCCAAGGATAAGACATACCATGAGCTGACTGAACTAATTCGTGACCAACTAAAACCAAAAGAGAGCATCCTCATGGCCAGGCATAGATTCTACACTCACCGCAGACCTGAGGGCCAGGAGATTGCAAAATATGCTGCCGACCTCAGGAGACTTGCGGCACCGTGTGATTTTGGCACGCACCTCAACAAAGCATTGCGGGACGTCTTTGTTCCAGGAATTGGCCATGAGGGCCTCCTTCACAAGCTATTATCTGCCGACACCACAGTCGACCTGCAGGAGGCCATCAGCATCAGTCAGGCGTTCATGACCTCGACCTGCAGCACCAAGCAAATTATTCATCCTGTGGACTCAAACCCGGCAAGTACTGTACATAGAATTGTGCCTGTCACAGGCAAGACTGTAGAACGTGGCTCTGCCCAGGGCAGAGAGCACAGACCTCAGGATTCCAGAACTCAGAGCCCGCAGAGGGGTGCTAATCGAGTAGCACCATGCTGACGTTGCGGAGGAAACCACAGGGCTCACCAGTGTTGGTTTGCTGAGTACGTATCCAAAGCCTGTAACACGAAGGGCCACCTCCAGCATATGTGTAAAAGAAATACGACTCACCGTCTAGCAGAGGAGTTGGCAGATGACTTTGAATCCAGCGGGGAGTATGATGATTTGGCGAGAGAGATGGCTCAGCCCCAAGAAGAAGTGTATGGAGTGTATACCTGCACCACCGATTGTCCTCCAGTGAAGATGGAAGTCGAGATAAACGGCATTCCAGTCATCATGGAAGTGGACATGGGAGCGAGCCAGTCAGTGGTGAGCCAGGATGTCTTTTGAGAGGCTGTGGAATGAAAAATGACCCGAGCTGGTTCCAGTACAGGAAAAGTTGCGTACCTACACCAAGGAGCTGATTCCAGTCCTTGGTAGTGCGGATGTAAGTGTAATCCATAATGGCATGGTGCACAAGTTACCTCTGTGGATTGTTGCAGGTGATGGTCCAACATTACTCAGAAGAAGGTGGATGGGGAAGATCCAGTGGAAATGGGAAGACCTCTTCACTCCAGCAATCGATGTCCCCCGTGCTCAGAGGCAGAGCAAAACCTCACCTTCGCTTGGGCCAGGCACCAGAGAACAGACCAGCGTAGCACCTGATGCACAGACCGTCCATCATGACTGCGTGGCAATGATCCAACCGGAACGACCTAAAAGTACCTTCCCGGCTCCAGTGGCAGGACTCTTGGCGAGGAAGATCGAATTCACAGGCACTCTTCCAGCTTTTGTGGCAGAATCGCAGGAGAGTGGGATCAAGGCAGTCGACCTCGAGGACAGAGGCAAGATGGCATCCCTGCTGCAGTGAGGTGCAGCATGGCGTGGCAGGGTTCTCTTAAAGGAGACCCTCTCTGCAACCAACTGAACTTAAATAGATATTGTATGCATGGCAATCAATGTAACAAACCGATTAAGAATGTAAAGAACAAAATGCTGCGAGATGTCGGGAATAGAATGTCCCCAAAAGTAGCAAGCGAGCGAATTTGGGAGGGTAAAGGCACTGATCCTGATACCCTGCCCCAGGTCTATCCCACGCTACAGGCACCCGCTGGCACTATTCGCCACGGACCTGGAAACGAAAAGGGCGCCAATACGAGCAGTCTATGCCCAACACCCAGGTGGAGACGGCATAGCCCCCAGACCCAGTCGCTACCTCAGCCATGTCCGGGAGCGAAAGGTCAGAACCAACGAGGAAAAGCCAGGTTCCCAACATCGTTAGAGAGCAGGCAGAAGATTCTGCAGCCCTCAAAGGAGGACAGGAAGGCCACACATATCTATGGCTCTGCCCACCACTAAGCAACGGCAAAAGCCCTGAGTCCTGGCAAACCAAGCTCACCCCACTAGCCATCAGATGACTAGGACCCTGTCCGGTTGCTCTGGAACCTGCGTCCTCGCATACCTGTACTGCTATCTCAGTAGTGACCATGACTGAACCATGAATGCAATCTACCCAATCCTGGCGCACGACCGTAAAACGTAACGAATGTAAGTCACTGAACCAAGGTGTCATGATACAAACTATTAAAACATTTTTTTTTCTTCCTTTCTTTGTACTTGCACTGTGTCTGATCCTTTATGTTAATGTAATGGACCAGCTGCATGATCTCACTGTAGGGGGGTGTGGAAATGGATGTATGTAGCCATGGACACAAACATGGATCACTAGAACCCACAGCAACCTCCACTGCATCATCGAACCATCCAAACTTGTAAACACTACCCAGCGTTGTGGCAAAAGGACTTCGGGGTTAACAGGGAGAGAGCCAAGCCAAAGCACAGCCAAGGTGCAAGGGCTATTGGCAGTTAAGGCTGGGGAAAGCTAAGCCAGAGCACATAGTGCAAAGGTAATTGGCACAAAGAACTTGGGGGGAGAGTGATGTTATATATGCAGACTATAGATATACTCTCTGTGTAGTCACTGTATAGTTGCATAAGATGGAGACTTGTTTACCTGATGTACTATCAATAAGGTTTACACTGTGTGTATACATGCTGGCACCACTAGAGGGTGCAACTGGTAGAGACTGGGGTTTCCTGCCCTGGTGGCAGGGGCTGTATGAAAGGGGAGCCACCATGTGGCTGCCTCACTCTGGAGTTTGGAATAAAGGACCAAGGTCACAACAGTTTGAGTACAACACATTGCCTCCTGGAGTCATTACTGACATAATAAACCCGATGCATAGAAGGCAAGTGCCGCAGTGACCTTGACCTCAACGGACAGTGTGGTCCTGATGGTGCTGGTAGGCTGCACATCTCCCCTGATGAGCTGGCATATCTCACTGATAACCTCTTTCTGGAAGCGCTGTCACCTAAGGCACGTGTTATCAGACAAGTTCAGGTAAGACCGCTTCTCCCTGTAAGTCTAAATTCTCATCCTCCTCAGTAGTCTGCCACCTCTTGCTCTTGAATTTACCTTCTGCCATCTCTAGTCTGCAGCATGTGCATAGTCATCAAGACAGGCTGAGAAATTACAGGTCCCATTGCAATAACAATCAGTATTATACCTATTATTCACAAACAATAAATTTACCTACTATAACACCTAAAATAAATTCAAATCATCCACAGTATGATAAGATGTTTGTTCAGATGTTCAAATCACCTTAAAAGACATCAAAACTCCCCAGAAGTTGAAGCAGCCTTTTATATGAACCGACCTCTGATTTACAAAATGGCTTCCATACCGCTGGGTTTAGTTCAGGTGAGAGCAACTTTTTCTCAGCATGTTTTTCAGCGAGCGATATTTCCAGCGATATGTGGGTGAGGTGCCGAAAGTAACAGTCGGCGATATTATGGGTGTTAGTTTCGCCCATTCTGATCTTTACGGCAAAAAGAAGTGGGCGGGCGGTATTATTATTTGCCGCCGTTAAAGTACATGCCAAAAGTAACGCTGGGCGATAAGTGAGCGATACATGGGCATTAGTTTCCATTTTGTTGCTAAATGAGCAGTCAGTCGAGGAGGCGGGAGCTCGGAGCAGCGCAAGTCCGGGGTTGGCGAGAGGCCTATAAAGGCCAGCGGGAGTCGAGCAGTTCGAGCAGTCAGTCGAGGAGGCGGGAGCTCAGAGCAGCGCGAGTCCGGGGTCGGCGAGAGGCCTATAAAGACCAGCGGGAGTCGAGCAGTCAGTCGAGGAGGCGGGAGCTCAGAGCAGTGCGAGTCCAGGGTCGGCGAGAGGCATGCCGGTGCAGATACAGGGAGAAGGCAAAGAAAGAAACAAAGGTGACGTCACAGCCTAGCGGGTAAGTGATTGGCTGGTGATTGGTGAGTAGTTTTTCTTTTTCTTCTTATATCAGTGAGTAACTTTTAACATTGTTGTTGCCAATTTAAGTGTATCTAAGGGTTCAGTCATGGCAGGAGAGGTCGGTCGGGTGTTATGCTCCTCCTGTACCATGTGGGAAATCAGGGACACTTCCAGTGTCCCTGACGACTACGTGTGCGAGAAGTGTGTCCACCTCAAGCTCCTGACGGTCCGCGTTACGGAATTGGAGCTGAGGGTGGATTCACTCTGGAGCATCCACGATGCTGAGAATGACGTGAGTATCACGTGTGGTGAGTTGGTCTTACCGCAGGGAAAGGGTCCACAGCCAGATAGGGAATGGAAGACCAGCAGGAAGAGTAGTGCAAGGAAGGTAGTGCAGGGGTCCCCTGCGATCATCCCCCTGCAAAATAGATACACCGTTTTGAGTACTGTTGAGGGGAATAACTCATCAGGGGAGGGCAGCAGCAGCCAAGTTCATGGCACCGTGGCTGGCTCTGCTGCACAGGAGGGCAAGAAAAAGAGTGGGACAGCAATAGTGATAGGGGATTCAATGGTGAGGGGAATAGATAGACGTTTCTGCGGCCGCGACCGAGACTCCAGGATGGTATGTTGCCTCCCTGGTGCAAGGGGCAAGGATGTCTCGGAGCGGGTGCAGGACATTCTGAAATGGGAGGGAGAACAGCCAGTTGTCGTGGTGCACATTGGTACCAACGACTTAGGTAAAAAAAGGGATGAGGTCCTACGAAACGAATTGAAGGAGCTAGGAGCTAAATTAAAAAGTAGGACCTCAAAAGTAGTAATCTCGGGATTACTACCAGTGCCACGTGATAGTCAGAGTAGGAATCGCAGGATAGCGCAGATGAATACGTGGCTTGAGCAGTGGTGCAGCAGGGAGGGATTCAAATTCCTGGGGCATTGGGACCGGTTCTGGGGGAGGTGGGACCAGTACAAACCGGACGGTCTGCACCTGGGCAGGACCGGAACCAATGTCCGAGGGGGAGTGTTTGCTAGTGCTGTTGGGGAGGATTTAAACTAATATGGCAGGGGGATGGGAACCAATGCAGGGAGACAGAGGGAAACAAAAAGGAGGCAAAAGCAAAAGACAGAAAGGAGATGAGGAAAAGTGGAGGGCAGAGAAACCCAAGGCAAAGAACAAAAAGGGCCATTGTACAGCAAAATTCTAAAAGGACAAAGGGTGTTAAAAAAAACAAGCCTGAAGGCTTTGTGTCTTAATGCAAGAAGTATCCGCAATAAGGTGGATAAATTAATTGTGCAAAATAGATGTTAACAAATATGATGTGATTGGGATTACGGAGACGTGGCTCCAGGATGATCAGGGCTGGGAACTCAACATTCAGGGGTATTCAACATTCAGGAAGGATAGAATAAAAGGAAAAGGAGGTGGGGTTCCATTGCTGGTTAAAGAAGAGATTAATGTAATAGTTAGGAAAGACATTAGCTTGGATGATGTGGAATCTATATGCGTAGAGCTGCAGAACACCAAAGGGCAAAAAACGTTAGTAGGAGTTGTGTACAGACCTCCAAACAGTAATAGGGATGTTGGGGAGGGCATCAAACAGGAAATTAGGGGTGCATGCAATAAAGGTGCAGCAGTTATAATGGGTGACTTTAATATGCACATAGATTGGGCTAGCCAAACTGGAAGCAATACGGTGGAGGAGGATTTCCTGGAGTGCATAAGGGATGGTTTTCTAGACCAATATGTTGAGGAACCAACTAGGGGGGAGGCCATCTTAGACTGGGTGTTGTGTAATGAGAGAGGATTGATTAGCAATCTCATTGTGCGAGGCCCCTTGGGGAAGAGTGACCATAATATGGTGGAATTCTGCATTAGGATGGAGAATGAAACAGTAAATTCAGAGACCATGGTCCAGAACTTAAAGAAGGGTAACTTTGAAGGTATGAGGCGTGAATTGGCTAGGATAGATTGGCGAATGATACTTAGGGGGTTGACTGTGGATGGGCAATGGCAGACATTTAGAGACCGCATGGATGAATTACAACAATTGTACATTCTTGTCTGGCGTAAAAATAAAAAAGGGAAGGTGGCTCAACCGTGGCTATCTAGGGAAATCAGAGATAGTATTAAAGCCAAGGAAGTGGCATACAAATTGGCCAGAAATAGCAGCGAACCTGGGGACTGGGAGAAATTTAGAACTCAGCAGAGGAGGACAAAGGGTTTGATTAGGGCAGTGAAAATGGAGTACGAGAAGAAGCTTGCAGGGAACATTAAGGCAGATTGCAAAAGTTTCTATAGGTATGTAAAGAGAAAAAGGTTAATAAAGACAAACGTAGGTCCCCTGCAGTCAGAATCAGGGGAAGTCATAACGGGGAACAAAGAAATGGCAGACCAATTGAACAAGTACTTTGGTTCGGTATTCACTAAGGAGGATACAAACAACCTTCCAGATATAAAAGGGGACAGAGGGTCTAATAAGGAGGGGGAACTGAGGGAAATCTTTATTAGTCGGGAAATTGTGTTGGGGAAATTGATGGGATTGAAGGCCGATAAATCCCCAGAGCCTGATGGACTGCATCCCAGAGTACTTAAAGAGGTGGTCTTGGAAATAGCGGATGCATTGACAGTCATTTTCCAACATTCCATTGACTCTGGATCAGTTCCTATGGAGTGGAGGGTAGCCAATGTAACCCCACTTTTTAAAAAAGGAGGGAGAGAGAAAGCAGGGAATTATAGACCGGTCAGCCTGACCTCAGTAGTGGGTAAAATGATGGAATCAATTATTAAGGATGTCCTAGCAGTGCATCTGGAAAATGGTGACATGATAGGTCCAAGTCAGCATGGATTTGTGAAAGGGAAATCATGCTTGACAAATCTTCTGGAATTTTTTGAGGATGTTTCCAGTAAAGTGGACAAAGGAGAACCAGTTGATGTGGTATATTTGGACTTTCAGAAGGCTTTTGACAAGATCCCACACAAGAGATTAATGTGCAAAGTTAAAGCACATGGGATTGGGGATAGTGTGCTGACATGGATTGAGAACTGGTTGTCAGACAGGAAGCAAAGAGTAGGAGTAAATGGGGACTTTTCAGAATGGCAGGCAGTGACTAGTGGGGTGCCGCAAGGTTCTGTGCTGGGGCACCAGCTGTTTACATTGTACATTAATGATTTAGACGAGGGGATTAAATGTAGTATCTCCAAATTTGCGGATGACACTAAGTTGGGTGGCAGTGTGAGCTGCGAGGAGGATGCTATGAGGCTGCAGAGTGACTTGGATAGGTTAGGTGAGTGGGCAAATGCATGGCAGATGAAGCATAATGTGGATAAATGTGAGGTTATCCACTTTGGTTGTAAAAACAGAGAGACAGACAATTATCTGAATGGTGACAGATTAGGAAAAGGGAAGGTGCAACGAGACCTGGGTGTCATGGTACATCAGTCATTGAAGGTTAGCATGCAGGTACAGCAGGCGGTTAAGAAAGCAAATGGCATGTTGGCCTTCATAGCGAGGGGATTTGAATACAGGGGCAGGGAGGTGTTGCTACAGTTGTACAGGACCTTGGTGAGGCCACACCTGGAGTATTCTGTACAGTTTTGGTCTCCTAACTTGAGGAAGGACATTCTTGCTATTGAGGGAGTGCAGCGAAGATTCACCAGACTGATTCCAGGGATGGCGGGACTGACCTTTCAAGAAAGACTGGATCAACTGGGCTTGTATTCACTGGAGTTCAGAAGAATGAGAGGGGACCTCATGGAAACGTTTAAAATTCTGACGGGGTTAGACAGGTTAGATGCAGGAAGAATGTTCCCAATGTTGGGGAAGTCCAGAACCAGGGGTCACAGTCTGAGGATAAGGGGTAAGCCATTTAGGACTGAGATGAGGAGAAACTTCTTCACCCAGAGAGTGGTGAACCTGTGGAATTCTCTACCACAGAAAGTAGTTGAGGCCAATTCAGTAAATATATTCAAAAGGGAGTTAGATGAAGTCCTTACTACTCGGGGGATCAAGGGTTATGGCGAGAAAGCAGGAAGGGGGTACTGAAGTTTCATGTTCAGCCATGAACTCATTGAATGGCGGTGCAGGCTAGAAGGGCTGAATGGCCTGCTCCTGCACCTATTTTCTATGTTTCTATGTTTCTATGATATCTGGGCGTTATACATCTCAGCATTAAAATGGACGTTAAGTGGGCGGTATCAATGCAAACAAAAATGGAAACTCTAGCCCTTAGTGCCTTCAGCTCTGACCTTTGTCTATTTTTTCCTGATGTCACCTTAGTCAGTAATGCCCTATTACCTTTGTTTCTCTCTCTGTCCCTTCCTGACCCACTCTGCTTAATTTTACCCAAAACTCTGCTCTGCTCTAGAGGCTTGAAATTTCTCTTGTTGCTTTTAAATTTACTTTTTCCTGACTCCTCCCACCCTCCCTTCATTTGTTTAACCCTGCCTACTGCCCTAGTTACTCTATTTACCAGGGCAAGTGGAGCCCGTCCCAATGGAACAGCTGCCTCTTTCCCCAGTACTGCTGCCAGTGCCCCATGAAGCAAAACCCCCACCTCCCACACCACTCTTTGAGCCACACATTTAACTTTCAAATCTGCTTATCCCTATACCAATTGGCATGTGGCTCACGTAAAATTCCAGAGATTATTATCTTTGAGGTTCTGCTTTTTAATTTGCACCCCAACTCCTCAAACTCTTTTAGCAGAACCTCATTCCAAGTTCTATCTAGGTCATTGGTTCCTACATGGACCACAACAACTGGATCCCTCCCGTCCCACTCCAAGTTATTCTGTAGCCGTGAGGCGATGTCTTGAACCCTGGTACCAGGCAGGCAACACAACCTTCGAAACTCCTGGTCGCAGCTGCAGAGAACAGTATCTATCCCTCTGACCATATTGTTTCCTACCGCAACTACATTCCCTTTCACTCCCCCCACTTGAATGGCCTCCTGCACCATGGTCACTACAAAGCCAGCTCATCCATCCTGCAGGCTTTTCCATCATCCATACAGGCAACAAAAACCTTGACCCTGTTGGGATAAGAGCAAAGGCCAAGGCTCCTCCAGCACTGCACCTGGGGTCCCCTTACCTGCCTCAGTTGCAGTCACACTCTCCTGTCTCTAACCAATAACCCGACCTGCACCACTACCTAACTGAAGGGGTAGGACTGCCTGCTGGATCAAAGTGTCTAGGTAACTCTCCCGCTCCTTGCTGCCCCACAATGTCTGCAGCTCCGATTCCAGCTCAACAACTCTGGGCTGAAGTTCCTCAAGATGCAGGTACTTACTATTGTGTTCCTAACACAGATGAGACTGCACACACAGGGAGGTTAAAGTAACAGTGACCTCAGTCTTTATTAAGACATTCCAGAGTGAGGAACAGGCCTTCGGGGCCGGCTTAAAACAGTGCTCCCAAGGGATGCTGGGATCCCTTGGGACTTCAGGGGATGCACTCCCTGGTGGCGGAACATGGGAGTGCATGCTTTACAGATACACAACATCACTCCCCGCCAAAGTCAAAGTGAAAACTATTTACAAGGTGAGGCAGTCGGGAGCCTTTCTTTCCCTGGTGGACCGCCTCGGTACAAATGTCTGTTCTGGTGTGTTGTCTGTGCCCTCGCTGGGCTGGCGTGTTGTTGGCCCTGCAGGGCTGCTGGGTGAGCCTGGTCTTGCTGGGCTGTTGGGCGTGATGGGTTTGATTTCCTGGTCCGGGGTAATGTCGTTGATCCTTTGGATGTGTGTTGTGGGCTCGAAAAAGGTGGTGTCTGCTGTGGGTTGTTCAGGGCAGCCTCGTTTGGTCCAGGTGCTTTCTGCAAATTTGTCCATTGTCTAGTTTGACTAAAAAACACCCTACTCTCTTCTTTAGCTATCACCGTGCCCGTGATCCACTTAGGACCATGTCCATAGTTTAGCACATAAACAGGGTCATTCAGATCAATTTACCGTGACCACAGTGGCGCGACCATCGTTTACATTTTGTTGCTGCCGCCTGCTCTCTACCTGATCATGCAGTTTGGGGTGAAGCAGCAAGAGTCTGGTTTTAAGTGTCCTTTTCATGAGTAGCTCAGCCAGGGGCACCCCTGTGAGTGAGTGGGGTCTCGTGCGGTAGCTGAGCAGTACTCGGGACAGGCGGGTTTGGAGTGAGCCTTTTGTGACTCGTTTAAGGCTCTTTTTGATTCTTTGTACTGCCCGCTCTGCCTGCCCATTGGAGACTGGTTTAAACGGGGCCGAGGTGACATGTTTGATCCCATTGCAGGTCATGAATTCTTTAAATTCCGCACTGGTGAAACATGGCCCGTTGTCACTGACCAGTATGTCAGGCAGGCCGTGGGTGGCAAACATGGCCCTCAGGCTTTCAATGGTGGTGGTGGCAATGCTTCCCGACATTATTTCACATTCAATCCATTTTGAAAAAGCATCCACCACCACCAGGAACATTTTACCGAGAAACGGGCCCGCAAGTCAACATGGATCCTCGACCATAGTCTGGAGGGCCAGGATCACAAACTTAGTGGTGCCTCTCTGGGCACGTTGCTCAACTGAGCACACACGCTGCATTGCCGTACACAGGACTCTAAGTCAGAGTCGATACCAGGTCACCACACGTGGGATCTGGCTTTCGCTTTCATCATTACTATACCTGGGTGTGTGCTGTGGAGATCCGAGATGACCGTCTCCCTGCCCTTTTTGGGTAGCACTACGCGGTTACCCCACAACAGGCAGTCTGCCTGAATGGACAGCTTGTCCTTTCGCCGCTGGAATGGCTTGATTAGCTCTTGCATTTCAACGGGGATGCTGGCCCAGCTCCCATGCAGTACACAGTTTTTTTACTAGGGACAGCAGAGGATCTTGGCTGGTCCAAGTCCTAATCTGGCGGGCCGTGACAGGTAATTTATCATTTTCAAATGCTTCCATGACTATCAACAAGTCTGCGGGCTGCGCCACCATCAACAAGTTTGCAGGCTGCGCCATTTCCACCCCTGTGGTGGGCAATGGTAGCTGACTGAGAGCATCCGCACAGTTCTCGATGCCTGGCCTGTGGAGGATGGTGTAGTTATATGCTGATAGCGTGAGTGCCCACCTTTGTATGCAGGCTGAGGCATTAGTATTTCTCCCCTTGTTTTCAGCGAACAGAGATATGAGGGGCTTGTGATCGGTTTCCAGCTCAAATTTGAGGCCAAACAGGTACTGATGCATTTTCTTTACCCCGAACACACACGCTAATGCCTCTTTCCCAATCATGCTGTAGGCTCTCTCGGCCTTAGACAAGCTCCTGGAAGCATAGGCGAAAGATTGCAACTTCCCCGCAATGTTAGCTTGTTCTAATACACACCCGACTACATACGACGACGCATCACATGCTAGCACAAGTCTTTTACATGGGTTATACAATACAAGCAGCTTGTTGGAGCATAAAATGTTTCAGGCTTTCTCAAAATCAATTACTTGTTTTTTTTTTCCCATACCCAGTTCTCACCTTTACGCAATAACACATGTAAGGGCTCTCAGAAGGTACTTAACCCCAGTAGGAAGTTACCAAAATAGTTGAGGAGTCCCAGGAATGACCGCAGCTCCGTGACATTCTGTGGCCTGGGCGCATTCCTGATAGCCTCTGTCTTGGCGTCTGTGGGCCGAATGCCGTCCACCGCGATCTTTCTCCCCAAAAACTCCACTTCTGTTGCCATGAAGACGCATTTCGACCTCTTCAGCCGCAGCCTTACGCGATCTAGTCGCTGGAGGACCTCCTCCAGGTTTTGTAGGTGCTCGACGGTGTCCCGACCCGTGACCAATATGTTGCCTTGAAAAACCACCGAGCGTGGTATCGACTTGAGTAGGCTCTCCATGTTTCTCTGGAAGATTGCTACAGCCGACCAAATTCCAAACGGGCATCTGTTGTAGATGAACAATCCCTTGTGCGTGTTGATGCAGGTGAGGCCGTTCGAAGACTCCTCCAGCTCCTGCGTCATGTAGGCCGAAGTCAGGTCGAGCTTGGTGAACGTCTTGCCTCCTGCCAGCGTCGCAAATAGGTCATCTGCCTTAGGTAGTGGGTATTGGTCCTGTAGTGAGAAACGATTAATAGTTACTTTATAATCACCGCAAATCCTGACCGTGCCATCACTTTTGAGTACTGGAATAATCGGGCTGGCCCACTCGCTGAATTCCACTGGGGAGATGATGCCCTCGCGTTGCAGCCTGTCCAGCTCAATTTCCACTCTCTCCCTCATCATGTGAGGTACCGCTCGCGCCTTGTGGTGAATGGGTCGTGCCTCTGGGACCAAGTGGATCCGCACCTTCGCCCTGGAAAAGTTTCCAATGCCTGGCTCAAAAAGGGAAGGAAATTTGTTAAGAACCTGGGTACATGAGGCCTCATTGACAAGTGATAGTGCTCGGATGTCATCCCAGTTCCAGCGGATTTTGCCCAGCCAGATCCTTCCAAGCAGTGTGGGGCCATCGCCCGGGACAATCCAGAGTGGCAGTTCATGCTCCGTGTCCTTGTAGGTGACCTTGACCATGGCGCTGCCCAGGACAGTGATGAGCTCTTTGGTGTACATTCTCAGTTTCGTGTGGGAGGGGCTCAGGACTGGTCTGAATGCTTTGTTGCACCACAGTCTCTCAAACATCTTTTTATTCATGATGGATTGGCTAGCACCAGTGTCCAGTTCCATGGCTATGGGTAAGCCATTCAATTTTACATTTAGCATTATAGGTGGGCATTTCGTCAAAAATGTGTGCACCCCGTGTACTTCAGCATCTGCCTCCTCTCTCTGAGGCTCGAAATTGCTTTGATCCACCATGGACCGATCTTCCTCTGCCATGTGGTGGTTAGCAGGTTTTGCAGAGCTTGAGCTCGTTGGAGGTGCCCCATTGTTCCACAGCTCTTGCAAACATACCTTTTGGAACGGCATGAATAGGCTGAATGGAAGCCTCCACAATGCCAACAAAGTGTGAATTGCTTGCATTCATCCTTTGTGGCAGACTCTGAATCATCTGGGTCACCTGAGGCCTGCTGGCAGTTGCAAACTCGTGATTTCTGCTCGCAAACACAGTTCCAGTTTAAATTATCAACATTGCTAGCAATTGTGTGCTGAGAGATTTGTTTGGACATAAACGCCTGTGCTATCGCAATGGCCTTACTGAAGGCCGGTGTCTCTACAGTCAAAAGTTTTCGTAGGATGGTCTCATTGCCAATGCCCAGTACAAAAAGGTCTCTGAGCATCTGTTCAAGGTAGCCATCAAGCTCACATTGTCCTGCAAGTCACCTTAGCTCGGCGACATACCTCGCCACTTCCTGACCTTCAGATCGCTGGCACGTGTAGAACCAATACCTCGCCATCAGCACGCTCTCCCTCGGGTTAAGATGCTCCAATCCAATGTACACAGCTCCTCATATGACGTATATGTGGGTTTCACCGGAGCCAGAAGACTCTTCATGAGGCTGTAGGTCGGTGGCCTGCAGACCGTGACGAGGACCGCTCTCCTTTTTGCAGCGCTTCCTTCTCCGTTCAGCTCATTGGCTACAAAGTACTTGTCGAATCATTCGACATAGGCTTCTGTCCTCACCCTCCGAGAACTTCTCCAGGATGCCCACAGTTTACTGCATCTTTGCGTTGGATTCGTATCCTCATTGCCAGTTATTGTGTTCCTAACACAGATGAATTGGAGCTGAGGGTGGATTCACTCTGGAGCATCCACGATGCTGAGAATGACGTGAGTATCACGTGTAGTGAATTGGTCTTACCGCAGGAGAAGGGTCCACAGCCAGATAGGGAATGGAAGACCAGCAGGAAGAGCAGTGCAAGAAAGATAGTGCAGGGGTCCCCTGTGGTCATCCCCCTGCAAAACAGATACACCGTTTTGAGTACTGTTGGGGGGGGATGACTCATCGGGGGAGGGCAGCAGCAGACAAGTTCATGGCACCGTGGCTGGCGCTGCTGCACAGGAGGGCAAGAAAAAGAGTGGGAGCGCGATAGTGATAGGGGATTCAATTGTGATTGGAATAGATAGGCGTTTCTGCGGCCGCAACCAAGACTCCAGGATGGTATGTTGCCTCCCTGGTGCAAGGGTCAAGGATGTCTCAGAGCGGGTGCAGGACATTCTGAAATGGGAGGGAGAACAGCCAGTTGTCGTGGTGCACATTGGTACCAACGACATAGGTAAAAAAAGGGATGAAGTCCTATGAAACAAATTTAAGGAGCTAGGAGCTAAATTAAAAAGTAGGACCTCAAAAGTAGTAATCTCGGGATTGCTACCAGTGCCACGTGCTAGTCAGAGTAGGAATCACAGGATAGCACAGATGAATATGTGGCTTGAGCAGTGGTGCAGCAGGGAGGGATTCAAATTCCTGGGGCATTGGAACCGGTTCTGGGGGAGGTGGGACCAGTACAAACCGGACGGTCTGCACCTGGGCAGGACCGGAACCAATGTCCTAGGGGGAGTGTTTGCTAGTGCTGTTGGGGAGGAGTTAAACTAATATGGCAGGGGGATGGGAACCAATGCAGGGAGACAGAGGGAGACAAAAGGGAGGCTGAGGCAGGAGACGGAGGGGAGATGGGGGGGGTGGGGGGCGGAGAGGCCCGGGGCAGGGAACAGGAAGGGCCACTGTGTGGCATAATTCTAAAAGGACAAAGGGTGTTAAAAAAACAAGCCTGAAGGCTTTGTGTCTTAATGCAAGGAGTATCCGCAATAAGGTGGATGAATTAACTGTGCAAATAGATGTTAACAAATATGATGTGATTGGGATTACGGAGACGTGGCTCCAGGATGATCAGGGCTGGGAACTCAACATCCAGGCGTATTCAACATTCAGGAAGGATAGAATAAAAGGAAAAGGAGGTGGGGTAGCATTGTTGGTTAAAGAGGAGATTAATGCAATAGTTAAGAAAGACATTAGCTTGGATGATGTGGAATCTATATGGATAGAGCTGCAGAACACCAAAGGGCAAAAAACGTTAGTGGGAGTTGTGTACAGATCTCCAAACAGTAGTAGTGATGATGGGGAGGGCATCAAACAGGAAATTAGGGGTGCATGCAATAAAGGTGCAGCAGTTATAATGGGTGACTTTAATATGCACATAGATTGGGCTAGCCAAACTGGAAGCAATACCGTGGAGGAGGATTTCCAGGAGTGCATAAGGGATGGTTTTCTAGACCAATATGTCGAGGAACCAACTAGGGGGGAGGCCATCTTAGACTGGGTGTTGTGTAATGAGAGAGGACTAATTAGCAATCTCATTGTGCGAGGCCCTTTGGGGAAGAGTGACCATAATATGGTGGAATTCTGCATTAGGATGGAGAATGATACAGTTAATTCAGAGACCATGGTCCAGAACTTAAAGAAGGGTAACTTTGAAGGTATGAGGCGTGAATTGGCTAGGATAGATTGGCGAATGATACTTAAGGGGTTAACTGTGGATGGGCAATGGCAGACATTTAGAGACCGCATGGATGAATTACAACAATTGTACATTCCTGTCTGGCGTAAAAATAAAAAAGGGAAGGTGGCTCAACCGTGGCTATCTAGGGAAATCAGGGATAGTATTAAAGCCAAGGAAGTGGCGTACAAATTGGCCTGAAATAGCAGCGAACCTGGGGACTGGGAGAAATTTAGAACTCAGCAGAGGAGGAGAAAGGGTTTGATTAGGGCAGGGAAAATGGAGTTCGAGAAGAAGCTTGCAGGGAACATTAAGGCGGGTTGCAAAAGTTTCAATAGGTATGTAAAGAGAAAAAGGTTAGTAAAGACAAACGTAGGTCCCCTGCAGTCAGAATCAGGGGAAGTCATAATGGGGAACAAAGAAATGGCAGACCAATTGAACAAGTACTTTGGTTCAGTATTCACTAAGGAGGACACAAACAACCTTCCGGATATAAAAGGGGTCAGAGGGTCTAGTAGGGAGGAGGAACTGAGGGAAATCTTTATTAGTCGGGAAATTGTGTTGGGGAAATTGATGGGATTGAAGGCCGATAAATCCCCAGGGCCTGATGGACTGCATCCCAGAGTACTTAAGGAGGTGGCCTTGGAAATAGCGGATGCATTGACAGTCATTTTCCAACATTCCATTGACTCTGGATCAGTTCCTATCAAGTGGAGGGTAGCCAATGTAACCCCACTTTTTAAAAAAGGAGGGAGAGAGTAAACAGGGAATTATAGACCCATCAGCCTGACCTCAGTAGTGGGTAAAGTGATGGAATCAATTATTAAGGATGTCATAGCAGCGCATTTGGAAAATGGTGACATGATAGGTCCAAGTCAGCATGGATTTGTGAAGGGGGAAATCATGTTTGACAAATCTTCTGGAATTTTTTGAGGATGTTTCCAGTAAAGTGGACAAAGGAGAACCAGTTGATGTGGTATATTTGGACTTTCAGAAGGCTTTCGACAAGGTCCCACACAAGAGATTAATGTGCAAAGTTAAAGCACATGGGATTGAGGGTAGTGTGCTGACGTGGATTGAGAACTGGTTGTCAGACAGGAAGCAAAGAGTAGGAGTAAATGGGTACTTTTCAGAATGGCAGGCAGTGACTAGTGGGGTACCGCAAGGTTCTGTGCTGGGGCCCCAGCTGTTTACATTGTACATTAATGATTTAGACGAGGGGATTAAATGTTGTATCTCCAAATTTGCGGATGACACTAAGTTGGATGGCAGTGTGAGCTGCGAGGAGGATGCTATGAGGCTGCAGAGTGACTTGGATAGGTTAGGTGAGTGGGCAAATGCATGGCAGATGAAGTATAATGTGGATAAATGTGAGGTTATCTACTTTGGTGGTAAAAACAGAGAGACAGACTATTATCTGAATGGTGACAGATTAGGAAAAGGGGAGGTGCAACAAGACCTGGGTGTCATGGTACATCAGTCATTAAAGGTTGACATGCAGGTACAGCAGGCGGTTAAGAAAGCAAATGGCATGTTGGCCTTCATAGCGAGGGGATTTGAGTACAGGGGCAGGGAGGTGTTGCTACAGTTGTACAGGGCCTTGGTGAGGCCACACCTGGAGTATTGTGTACAATTTTGGTCTCCTAACTTGAGGAAGGACATTCTTGCTATTGAGGGAGTGCAGCGAAGATTCACCAGACTGATTCCCGGGATGGTGGTACTGACCTATCAAGAAAGACTGGATCAACTGGGCTTGTATTCACTGGAGTTCAGAAGAATGAGAGGGGACCTCATAGAAACGTTTAAAATCCTGACGGGTTTAGACAGGTTGGATGCAGGAAGAATGTTCCCAATGTTGGGGAAGTCCAGAACCAGGGGTCACAGTCTAAGGATAAGGGGTAAGCCATTTCGGACCGAGATGAGGAGAAACCTCTTCACCCAGAGAGTGGTGAACCTGTGGAATTCTCTGCCACAGAAAGTGGTTGGGGCCAATTCACTAAATATATTCAAAAGGGAGTTAGATGAAGTCCTTACTACTCGGGGGATCAAGGGGTATGGCGAGAAAGCAGGAAGGGGGTACTGAAGTTTCATGTTCAGCCATGAACTCATTGAATGGCGGTGCAGGCTAGAAGGGCTGAATGGCCTGCTCCTGCACCTATTTTCTATGTTTCTATGTTTCTATGAGACTGCACACAGGGAGGTTAAAGTAACAGTGACCTCAGTCTTTATTAAGACACTCCAGAGTGTGGAATAGGCCTTAGGGTTTGGCTTATATTCAGTGCTCCCAAGGGATGCTGGGATCCCTTGGAACTTCAGGGGATGCGTTCCCTGGTGGCGGAACATGGGAGTGCATGCTTTACAGATACCCAACACTTACTGCAAACGTGGTTGTCCGGGATCACAACGCTCTCCACAAGCTCCCACATGCTGCAGTTGCGGCACACCACCTGCACTGCCATTATTATATGACCTTGTTCTATTTAATTAACTGTAATGAAAATTGTACTAAAGTAACTTAGTTTACAATTTAGTTCCTTGACTTCTTAATTGATCTGGGTTCTGTAATGGGTAATGAAATTAAATATCTACTTGTAACACAAAGCACTCTTTCCAAATTCCCAAATGAACCACTCTTTAAGTCCATCTATGCTGATTGGGATTAACACATGGGGCTAGAACCTCCACTGTTTTTGCATGCTTAACGCCCACTTAATGCCCATTTTGCCGCTGAAATGACATATATCGCCCATTTTGGCATAAAATGGAAACTGGCAGGCATTTTTCGGAAACTTATCGCCGAGCGTTACTTTCCCCATGTGCTTAACGGTGAGAAAAAATATTACTGCCCGCCCACTTTTTGGGGGTGGAATCAGCAGAATAGTAGAATTCAACGCCCATAATATCGCCCAGCGTTACTTTCCACATGGAACTAACGCCAAGATTCAATATTAACGCCTGCCCACTGTCGTAAAGAGCATATTTACTCAAACTAGTGGCCATGGAGATCGCCCATCGTCAATTTCAGCACTTCGCACACATATCAGCCACAATATTGCTCGCCCAAGAAAATGGCCACAAAAAGTGGAACTAGCCGGAATGAATCACAGCGTTATGGACGCCATGTTCTAGATTACATGCAGCATCCTTTAAAAGGTTGCTGTGCTTCAATCTCGGCGGAGTTCGGATGTACTCTGCAGTTCATTGGAGTTGATGTGAATATCTGTAAAAACATCTTGACCATACTGTGACCGATTGGAATTGAAGAGGTGTCTTCAACGGGTCATTCCTTGTTTGTGAGCAATCGGTGGAAAACAGAGCGCTACTGCAATGCAGCCTGTCCTTTCTCACCCTCTCTTGGTGACCAAATATATGCAACAGGCTCGACATCGCCGAAGGAATGCTCCACTGACAGACAGATGAGGAGGATCAGACGTTACAACCCCGCAAGTACAAGAAGCATTCTGACCTCGATTTGCCCGACACCACCTGCCTTCCACATAGAGGTTATCACTAAGGTATGCCAGCTGATAAGGGCAGATCTTCAGCCTGCCAGCAACATCAGAACTGCACTGTCCGTCGAGGTCAAAGTCACTGCGGCACTGTCATTCTACGCCACGGGTTCTTTTCAGGCCACAGCTGGCGACATTTGCGGACTTTCTCAGCATGCCACACATCGCTGCATTAGACAGGTCACTGAAGCCCTGTACGCAAGCAGGAGGGTCTTGATCAGCTTCCCTATGACCAGGGAGGCACAGGATGAGAAGGCTCTAGGATTCTCCAGAATTGCAAACTTCCCCAAGGTGCAGGGAGCAATAGACTGTACGCACATCTGCATGCGGGCACCTTTTCAGGATGCAGAGGTTTTCAGGAACCGCAAGGGATTCCACTCCCTGAATGTGCAACTCGTTGTCAACCACCAGCAAATTATACTGGCAGTGAATGCTCAATTTCCGGGCAGCATCCATGATGCTCACATCCTGCGTGAGACACTGTATCTGACTTGTTTAATAATAAGCCACAAGGTCAATGCTGGGTGCTTGGTGACAAAGGATTTGGCCTCGCCACCTGGCTGATGACCCCACTGTGTGACACCCACACCGAGGCTGAGAGGCGATACAACGAGAGCCACAGAGCAGCTCGCAATATCGTGCAGAAAACCATTAGAGTGCTGAAGCAGCACTTTAGATGACTGGACCACTCAGGAGGGAATTCCAATACCACCCTGAGCAGGTAGCCCAATTCGTGGTGGTCTGCTCCATGCTACACAACTTGGCTATCAGGAAGGGACAAGAATTGCCTGAATAGTCTGACAGTCCACTTCATCAGAGAGAGGAAGAGGAGGACGAGGAGGTGGATGTTGACATTGGGCCAGACAATCAGGCTGATGCTGAAGCCTTGCCCCCACCCCCTGTAGACCGTATGAACGGGCCCATGGTGGCGTGATAGCTGCAACAGCCTTACGTCAGGAGCTCATCAATGATCGCTTTGTCTGAAAGAATGTTGGTGTTATTTACAAGGCTGACACACTGCTGGATGTGCAGGTCATACATCAATGCTGGGCATCACCTTGGTGACAGTTTAAATTGATTGAAGTTAATTGTAACCCTTTGATGTTAAGGAATCACCAGTGTGTAATGTTGCAGCCAACTGAGCCAATGTGCTACAAGGTTTTGTTAAATATAAAACATTTAAGCTGAACATTAGTCTGAAATGATCAGTATTTCTGTACAAATCAACCCTTTCTGCCACCGCCTCCCCCCCCCGCACCTCTCCTCCCACCTCTACCCCTTCCCCTTCCCCTCCTGACTCCAAGCCACATGGCCGAGGAGCTCCTCAGGCGATGCTTCATTGGGGGATGGGGGAGCGAAGCGCTGCTTGGGTGGTTGCAGGAGCGGATGGTCCTGAGGTGGGAACATGCTCCGAACCAGAAGCAAGCTGTTGCTGCTGGCTCTCATGTGTGGTTGGCAATGGGGGTGCGGCACTCCGGGACCACTGGGAGCCCTCTGCCACCAGTGTTCCTGGCTACCAGCTCCAGGGCCTCCTCCATCCCTTCCATGTTATATCTTATTTGTTGGACAAAAACTCGGTGCCAACTATGTTCTTGGTGCTTAGTGGGCTTTTTTGCTGCTGGTGAATCTCCCTCGTGCCTCCCACAACAGCCAAAAAAGCACACACCATAGCCACACACACTTTCATTGCCTCTGAGCTCCCTCTCTCTCTGTCTCATCTTCTGCGCATGTCATGATGACCCTTGACCTCCTGAATCGCGGGAATCGAGCATTGCCATGCTGTTGCTAAGGACGGCCACACTTTACGGCAGAAGGTCAAAAAATTTTTACGCTACTGCCCATTTGATATCGCTCGCGGTAACGCCCATTTTCAAAAATTTAAACGAGGTGTTTTGAGAATGGGTGAGAAGCCGGCGATCAGAAAATCCTTTTTTAACGCTCACGCCGGAAATAAAGCCCATTTTTGGGCGATAAGCACAAAAGTGGAGATTCTAGCCCATGGGGTTTTATGTCGAAGCTGAAATATCATGAATAAACTTTTAAAAACAAGCGAGTTCCCTGTTCTTACCACTCTTTGGGTAAAGAAATGTCTCATGAATTCCCCATTGGATGTATTGGTAGCTGGATTTTCGATATCAGAAGAGGTATTGCAAACATGTGGAATTTCCTGACTTCAGATACTGATGCGTCGTTCTGCCCTGTGATAGCTTATATTGGAAATTCAGCTGCACGCTACACATGGATGGCAAAGCTCCCCATCACTGTGAAGTTGGGAAATTTCCCTTACATCTATAATATGAAGCCAGGTGGGCTAAAAATTCAGTGTAGCCCGATTTGAGGTGGTGACACTGCCTGGTCGCTAACTTTAGCACCAGGCGATGTTTGCCGCCTCCAACCGGGATATTCACTTTTAGTGCGCAAGAGGGGAGTGGAGCTTGAAGGGAAACGTTTGACACCCCTCTTAGGGCGCTAACCCTGATTCCTGGCGCGCTATCGTGGGAGTGTTGCTGAATTTCTGCCGCTCGGAAACCGGAATCCTAGTTCCTAAAGGTGACCACCCGAAAAGTTAAAGCAAAGCCAAAGCTGCCAAACAACAGTGTCTAGCGATGCACCCTCGTAGACTTCACCAATGGGTGGCACTAGAATGTGCAATACTGATTCTTAGCCCCACTGATAGGCCTCCATTAAAGGTCACGGGAGACGTTGCCAGTGCGGCACTCAGTCGGCAGGAGCTAAGCGGCCGTCTCGGGCACTAACGGGTGGTGCTAAGCAACTGAATTTCTAGCCCATAATAGTTGCTGTTGTTGTTGGATTATAACAGTGACTTTATCCTCACTGTTCCAATGTTTATTTTTATTTTATTCATTTAATAAGCATTGGAGAAAGAAAGAAAGAAAGAAAGAAAGAAAGAAAGAAAGAAAGAAAGAAAGAAAGAAAGAAAGAAAGGAAGGAAGGAAGAAAGGAAACGAACTTGCATTTCTATAGCACCTTCCATGATTTCAGGACATCGCAAAGCACTTTACAGCCAGTGAAGTATTTTATTGACGTGTAGACCGTGTTGTAATGCAGGAAAGGTGCTACTATTGTAATGCACGATTCCAGTGCAGGCACACATCATGATGAGACTGGTTTTGTCCACATGTGCACACTTCCATCAGGAAGCTGATTAGCAGTGGAAATGTTAATGCTTCTGTCATTGACGTGTCTAAAAGCAGCTAATCCAAAAACAACAGCAACTTGCATCTGCATAGTGCCTTTAACGTAGCAAAAGGTACATTTTCATTAGTTCTGATTCACAGTTGAACTCGTGCTCCTGACATATAAAGCCTCTGAGCGGGGAGCAGCTAAAGAAGGATATTTACCCCATTATTTATCCCTAACACATCACTAACTTATTTTAGATTTTAGAACATTTACTTGAAAGTTGAAACCGCTAAGCTCGTGCCTCCATTTTTTCTCTCCCCTTCACATCAATGATTTCCCTCCCTCACCTTTGCCCGCCGGCATTAACTCCTTATGATTCTTGCTGCTAGTCACTCACTGGTCATTCTTCATGTATGAACCCAGACAGTGAGTGTGTGCAGGCCACTTGACCCAAGGTCTTTCGGTTAAGACCTTAAACTGAGGTCTCGTCTGCTCTCTCAGGTGGACGTAAAAGATCCCATGGCTATTAATTCAAAGAAGAGCAGGGGAGTTATCGTCGGTGTCCAGGCCAATATTTATCCCTCATTCAACATCACTAAAACAGATTATCTAGTTATGAGGAAAGCAAATGTATGTCAGCTTTTGTTACAAAGGGATTAGAGTATAAGAGTAAAAGGGGCCAAAATTGCCCACTGCTGGAAATGTGGCGCATGCACGGTTCTAGTGTTTTTACCGCTATGGTGGATGAGGTGGCCAATTGAGCAAAATTCCGCTGTTTGGCATTTTTTTTCCGACTGACCAGAAGTCACTCATAATGGGGGCAGTAGTGCGACGGTGAGCACATTACCGGGGCGGAAGTCAGGGCGGGGTGTAGTGTCCGCCGCTGTCAGTCATCAGCGTAGCGCTGATGACATCATCATGGCACCGCGTCACTCGTTTAAAGGGGTGAGCCTTTGCGGTTTTAAAAGTTCAGTCTACTGGGCCACCAGGGAGGGTTTCGGCCGGGCCAACCATGTAGCATCCAAGACTGCCTGTTGGTGGCCCGGTCAAACCCGGGGGCATAATTGTCGGCCCGACATGGCAGTTGGCCGACCAAAAAAAAAACATGGCGGCAGCGACAGTGCGTCCTCCCCTTTTTAGGAGCCGCACCACCATTTCAGAAGGCCACAGCCTCGCTGCACTGTCTCAAAAAAGCAGGTTTTGGCACCGCTCGGTGGGAGGAAGATTTTCATGGCGGAATTTCGCCCTGGGTGGGGGGGACATTGGTGGTGCACACTCTGATGATGCACATTGGATGGACCGGCAGCAGCGGAGCGGCAGGGGGTGGGGGGGAGCTGTGGGTCAATGTGGGGATACCGCAGGAGCGGAATTTTGATAATGGCGGCCATTACACGAAAAATCGGCGGCCATTGCGTGCCACAGGCCTTAAGGAAAGGGGCAATTTTGACACAAGAAGTCTTACTACAATTATACAGGACATTGGTGAGGTCACGCCTGAAGTATTGTGTACAGTTTTGGTCTCCTTACATAAGGAAAGACATACTTACCTTAGAGGGAGTGCAACGAAGGCTCCTTAGACTCATTCCTGGAATGAGGGGATTGGCCTGTGAGGAGAGATTAAGTAGACTAGGCCTGTATTCCTTAGAGTTTCGGTGATCTAATTGAAACATATAACATTCTTAAGTTGCTTGACAGGGTTAATGCTGGGAAAATGTTTCCCCTAGCTGGGAAATCACAATCTCAGAAAAAGTTGTCGTCTATTTAGGATTTTCAATCTTATTCAATCAAAATGTCGTGAATTTTTCGAATTCTCTACCCCCAAAGAGCTGTGGATGATCAGTCGTTGAGTCTATTCAAGACAGAGGTCAATAAATTTTTGGGACAAAGGGAATTAAGGGATATGGGGATAGTGTGGGAAGGTGGAGTTGAGGTAGAAGATCAGCCATGATCTCACTGGATGGCGGAGCAGGCTCGAGGGGCCAAGCGGCCTACTCCTACTCCTATTTCTTATGTTCTTGTATTCCTTTTGCACATAGAGAATTGGGGAGAAAAAGGAAAAATGTTGGTCTTAGTTCTATGTTCTTATTTATCTATTTATCACACTGCTGTTTGTGGAAGCTTGCTGTGCGCAAATTGTCTGCCGCCTTTCCGACATTAAAGCAGTGACTAAACTTCCTAAGTATTTCATTGGTTGTAAAACATTTTGGGACGTCTAGAGTTTGTGAAAGGCGCTATATAAATTCAGATTTTTCCTATATTTCCTTTCATGAGGGGCAAGATAATCAGCCTGTTGTGTGTCAAAATACATTTCAGCTGACAAGCATTTCTGGAACAAAATTAAAACATATTGTAGTTTACGACAGACCGCACTGAATTCATGCGACTGGGTGACACATTTCGAAGACTGACATATTGAAACTTTTTATTGTGGTCGATGTCCATTTATTACTTAGCACTGCAACAAGCTTTGAAGAAAGCCTCCCGTGGCCAAAGAAAAGCTTCTTATTGATTTCTGCATTTCAATCCACACGAGGCTTCAGAAAATTCAGCTGGTTGAATAAATATCCCTTGAGGACTGTGACTGCTTCATGAGTATATTGTCCACCTTTGCTAAGAAGGTTTTGTATTGACATTTTGCACCCATTTGGGGAAAATACAGTGCTCTTGAATCTTTTTGCCACTGTGTGCCACTTGTATACTTGTAAAATAATTCCCTATCTCTGTAACCTCCTAAAGCCTTACAATTTGTTCCCTAGCCATTGATTCCATTGTCTTCCTAATATCTGCCTGAGGCTGAACCACACTGTTCACAATCTTGGTGTCATATTTGACAGTGAAATGAGCTTCCGACCACAGCATAACTAAGACCGCCTATCTCCCATCTCTGCCCTTGCCTCAGCTCATCTGCTGCTGAAACCCTCATCCATGCCTTTGTTACCTCTTGACCTGACTATTCCAACGCACTCCTGGCTGGCTTCCCACATTCTACCCTACGTAAACTTGAGGTCATCCAAAACTAGGTTGCCCATGTCCTAACTTGTACCATGTCCCGTTTCCCATCACCCCAGTGATCGCTGACCTACTTTGGCTCTCGGTTAAGCAATTGCTCAATTTAAAAATTCTCATCTTTGTTTTCATAACCCCCTTAGATATCTGTTCTCCTCTAATTCTGCCCTCTTGAGCATCTCTGATTATAACTGTTCAATCATTTGCAGCCGTGCCTTTTACTGCCTGGGCCTTAAACTCTAGAATTCTTTCGCTAAATCGCTCTGCCTCTCTACCTCTCCTCCTTTTAATATGTTCCTTAAAACCGACCTCACCTGTCCCAATATCTCAACAAAAGCAACAACTTGTATTCATACAGCACCTTTAACGTAGAAAAATGTCTCCAAGGCACTTCTCGGGAGCATTATCAGACAAAAATTTGACACCGAGCCACATAAGGATATATTGGAGCAGATGTAGCCAAATTTTGTATGATAATGCTCCTGTGAAGCACCTTGGGACATTTTACTATGTTAAAGGCGCAATTTGAATTGCAAGATGTTGTTGTTCAAAAGATTTTTAAATGTTGGGGAAATCCTACTTCTTTAGTTTACCATTCCTACTTTGTGATTGATACTTAAAGCTGCAATACTAATTGTGGCACTTTTATGTGACCCTCTCAGGCCAATGCTCAGCAAAGATCTCTCTAAATCTGCCCCTCATACCTCTCTTCTCTGTCCCTCACATGCACACGCTCTTGTCCAGGACCACGGGCGAGTTCATTCATCCTGGCATTGCTAAACTCCAGGAGCCAGTGATAACCTTCCTGCTTGGTAGAGCAAATGTAAAAGCACACCCAAGCTGGATCTACTCACATCTATAATGCATCCCGATCAATTATCAATATCGGTGCTTTCGATTGGCTTCAAATAACCGAAAATGTATTTAATTAACTATACAGAACTACTTACATTTGTGTACAGTCGTCAGTTTCTTAGTAAATTAAGAAACAAAATATATTCAAAATCTTTTAAAAGGTACCTATTTGAATTCCTACGCCTTAAAAAACAGCTTAATTTTAAAAGCCTCCTCGAAGTCCCACTAACGAGCACAATTAGCGGAAACTCGCCGCTGTGATTAATTCAGTCAATTAATTGGCTAAAAACCGGCATTTTAGTTGGTTTCCACCCAATGAAAATCGAGGGGTTTGAATTTTTGGGTTGTTGGGGGTTGGAAGTAGAGAATTATACTCCGGGGTTGAATACCAGCCAGAAATTAGTGATTCGAAACCTGGATCTACAGAAATGCTGTATTCTAAGTTCATACTAGGTGGGGGCTTGGGGGGGCGGGGGGGCAGTGGGGGGTGGGGGAGGCTGGGTAGGGGGCGACATCACAGCAAGGCCACAGTGTTTTTACCTGCTTCTAACGTTGCTGATGTATGTTGAATAAAATGTAGACTTGTGTCCCTGGACTATGCATGAACCACGTTTGTAAATCGGTTCCTACAATATCTTGATTTCTAGATCCCTCCAAATCCTTGAAAACAAATAGCATTAAAAATAAACATTTTTACTCAGAGTCTCTAGTCGAGACCTTGGAGTAGGTGGATTTCAAATAACCGAAAATGTATTTAATAAACTATACAGAACTACTTACATTTGTGTACAGTAGTCAGTTTCTTAGTAAATTAAGAAACAAAATATATTCAAAATCTTTTAAAAGGTACATATTTGTGTCCCTACGCCTTAAAAAAGAGCTTAATTTTAAAAGCCTCCTCGAAGTCCCACTCACGAGAGTGATTAGCGGAAAGTCGCCGCTGTGATTAATTCAGTTTTGTGGACGGGGCCGGCTTCCAGCGCGGTGTTTTTAAAACCAAAAAAAAAGATCGATTGATGTTGGGCGCAATGTGCGCTTAAATTTCCACGATCTTTGTGCCAGTTTGGCCGATTTCGGGCGAATTAAAAAGAACATTTCAATCAAAATAGTTTCATTAAATTTACCTCTGTGGCTTGCTTTAATATATATGCTTTCAGAACACAATTTGCTTTAAGCAAAACTGAAATAAATACTGGCCCGGATTTTCCGGGGTCGATGACAGTGTACACGGTCGCAAGTGCTGTGCATGCGCAAAAACCCGGCACTTGCGATCTGTCAAAATTCTGCTTGAGTCCGAAAGAAATGGACATTCACTGGTGGAGAGTTGGGCTATTTGCCCAACTACTGCCCAGCGAATGCCAACGAAACTCTTACGCCTGGTGAAAGCAGAGGTTGAAAATAATTGTTAAAGTAGATTTTTTTAAATGATTTAAACATTGTATTTTAATTAATTTTGAACATGTGATGATTTATTTTTATTTAAGTGAGATGAAAGTGTGCTTTTTAGGGGATTCCTATTAAGCTTATGGGGAATTCCGTACATAAAGGGAATCTCCATAAGCATCATGGGAATCCCCCTTTTTGATTGGGCTTGTCCATGTGATGCCAGGAATACTTCCGAACTGTCTGCACCCCGGGATACGTGGGCCTTTACACATGCCAACGCCTGCAGACCCAGGACCACAAGAGTCCAAAGATATGGAGGCAACAGGTTGGTACATACTTTTCTTGCTGATCAGAGGCAGTCGCCTGCGAGAAGCCTCCGACCGCAATTTCCAGCCCTCTGTGCTTCAGAGCATATTGTTTTACTGGATCCTGTTGAATTTGCTTACGATAAAAACATTAAAATAAGTGCAAAAATAACAATACAAACCCACTGATGGGACTTTAATATTGAAACTAATATATGGTATAAATATGCTAATTCCCCAGCTTGATGCTTATGGGGTGCAGTGGCATAGTGGTTATGTTACTGGGCTAAAAATCCAGAGGCCTGGACCAATGATCTGGAGTTTAAATCTCACACGGCAGCTGGGGGATTTAAATTCAATTAAATAAATGTGGAATAAAAAGCGAATTTGTTTTTCAAACTACCGGATTGTCGCAAAAAGCCCGTCTGGTTCACGAAGCCCCTTTTGGGAAGGAAATCTGTCGTCCTTACTCGGTCTGGCCTATATGTGACTCCAGACCCACAACAAAATGGTTGACTCTTAACTGCCCTTGGACCCAATAAGAGCACTGTTTTCTTGTTCCAGAAACATCTCAAATAATTTGGGTTGGCGTTCCTAGTTCCAAGGCTTCTAGTTCGACACTTGTGTTAAAACAGATAAACGCCTTGGTAAAAATATCATCCAGAGGAATATTCACAGCACGGTTTCAATTCAGAGTGTTTTGAACGTTTGTTCTGGGTACAATAAGAAGATTTGGACATCCAGACAGTTGAGAAAAAGGTTTGGAAGAAAGCCCAAGATTAGTCTAGTTGGATGAGATTGCAGAGTACAGAGAGGGTGAGTGCTCTTTGGCAACAGTCTTTGTAGAGAACCAATGTCTCCTTCTATCTCTTTCACGAGTAGCAGCCTTAGTGGAATTCCTGGATAAATCGATAAGGATATCGTGAGGTTGTGAAAGGCGCTGTATAAATGCAGGTCTTTCTTTCCTTAAACTGACTGCACAATAAGCGAAAGGGGAACAGGCTTAGTTGCACTTAATGAGCTTTCCTTGTTCACCCCTGCTTACTTTAGTACTGTTAGGAATCAATCCATAACATTACTAATGAAGCAACTTATTAAGAAAAAAATGTGTTTAGAACTTTAATAAAGAATTATATTGGTCATCATTTTAAAAATTTACCATTTGTATTTTAGGCAGAGCAATTAATCTGACCCAGCATGGTCATGATTCCATACTGATGTTTGTACAACAACAGCAACTTATATTTATATAAGGCCTTTAACATAGTAAAACATCCCAAGGCGCTTCACAGGAATACTATAAGACAAAACAATCTGACACGAGCCACATAAGGAGAAATTAGGGGGGGGGTGACAAAAAGCTTGGTCAAAGAGGTAGGTTTCAAAGAGCGTCTTGCAGGAGGAGAGAGAGATAGAGAGGCGGAGAGGTTTAGGGAGGGAATTCCAGAGCTTGGGGCATGGCAGCTGAAAGCATTGCCACCAATGGGTGAGCGATTATAATCAGGGATGGTCAAGAGGGCAGAATTAGAGGAGTGCAGACACTTCAGGGGGCTGAAGGAAATTACAGAGATAGGAAGGGGTGAGGCCATGGAGGGATTTGAAAACATGGATGAGAATTTTGAAACCGAGGCGTTGCTTAACCAGGAGCCAATATAAGTCAGCGAGCACAGGGGTGATGAACAGATATTGACAGTCACCAACCAAATCACTTAACCTTCAGGAGAGTAAAAACTAGCAATATTCTAATGAACTATGTCTGCACTGTACCCGGTTGTCAGCAATTATGGCCTTTTTAATGTATGTAGAAATTATGTGAGAGGATTAGATTACTTGCTTCTTTTAGGGAAATATCAACATTAGCATGAGGGCTGAATGGTTAACTTAGCCCAGGTAGCATTTAATAGGACAACAACAACAACTTACAATTATATAACAATATCCTAATGAAGTATATAATGGACTATATAATGGACAACAACAACTATAAAAGGCCCAACAGCTGTGGAGCAGCGTGGTGAGTCGGGAGGAGCGGCCTATAAAAGGCCCAACAGCCGGGGAGCAGCCAGTTGGTTCCGCTCCAGCAGGGAGAGAAGGCAAAAAAGAAATAGAAAGAAATTGAAGGGTGACATCACAGCCAAGGAGGTAAGAGATTGGCTCATGATTGGTGAGTAGTATTTCATTTTCTTTTCCTTTATCAGTAGGTAACCTTTATCATTGTATTGCCAAATTAAGTTAATCTAGGGGTTAAGTCATAGCAGGAGAGCTCGGACACATGTCATGCTCCTTCTGTGCTATGTGGGAACTCAGGGATGCTTCCAGTGTCCCTGACGACTACATGTGTGGGAAGTGTATCCTGCTGCAGCTCCTGACAGACCGTATTGCGGCACTGGAGCTGTGGTTGGATTCACTCTGGAGCATCCACGATGCTGAGGTTGCCGTGAATAGTACGTTTAGTAAGTTGGTCATACCGCAGGTAAAGGTTACACAGATAGATAGGGAATGGGTGACCAACAGGAAGAGCAGTGGAAGGAAGGTAGTACAGGGGTCCCCTGTGGTCATCCCCCTCCAAAACAGATACACCATTTTGGGTAATGTGGGGGGGATGGCTCATCACGAGAGGGCAGCAGCAACAAAATTCATGGCACATTGGGTGGCACAGGAGAGCAGGAAACAGAGTGGGAGAGCTATAGTGGTAGGTGATTCTATTGTAAGGGGAATAGATAGACGTTTCTGTGGCCGCAGTCGAGACTCCAGGATGGTATGTTGCCTCCCTGGTGCAAGGGTCAAGGATGTCTCGGAGCGGCTGCAGGACATTTTGAAGGGGGAGGGTGAACAGCCAGTTGTCGTGGTGCATATAGGTACCAACGATATAGGTTAGAAACAGGATGAGGTCCTACAAGCTGAATTTAGGAAGCTAGGAATTAAGTTTAAAAGGTAGAACCTCAAAGGTAGTAATCTCAGGATTGTTACCAGTGCCATATGTTAGTCAGAGCAGGAATTGCAAGATAGCTCAGATGAATATGTGGCTTGAAGAGTGGTGCAAAAGGGAGGGATTCAAATTCCTGAGACATTGGAACCGGTTCTGGGGGAGGTGGGACCAGTACAAACTGGACGGTCTGCACCTAGGCAGGACCATAACCAATGTCCAAGGGGGAGTGTTTGCTAGTGCTGTTGGGGAGGGGTTAAACTAATTTGGAAGGGGGATGGACAGAGGGAAGTAGAATGGGGGCAGAAGCAAAAGGTAGAAAGAAGAAAAGTAAAAGTGGAGGGCAGAGAAACCCAAGGCAAAAATCAAAAAGGGCCACATTACAGCAAAATTCTAAAGGGGCAAAGTGTGTTAAAAAGTCAAGCATGAAAGCTCTGTGCCTCAATGCGAGGAGTGTTCGTAATAAGGTGGACGAATTAACTGCATAGTCAGCAATTAATGAATATGATCCAATTGGCATCACGGAGACATGGCTCCATGGTGACCAAGGCTGGGGACTCAACATCCAGGGGTATTCAACATTTAGGAAGGATAGACAGAAAGGAAAAGAAAGTGGAGTAGCATTGCTGGTTAAAGAGAAAATTAATGCAATAGTAAGGAAGGACATTTGCTTGGATGATGTGGAATCTGTATGGGTGGAGCTGCGGAATACCAAAGAGCAGAAGACACTTGTGGGAGTTGTGTACAGACTAGCAAACAGTAGTGGTGAGGTTGGGGACAGCATCAAACAGAAATTAGCGATGCGTGCAATAAAGGTACAGCAGTTATCATGGGTGACTTTAATCTACATACAGATTGGGCTAACCAAACTGGTAGCAAAACGGTGGAGGAGGATTTCCTGGAGTGTATTAGGGATGGTTTTCTAGACCAATAAGTCGAGGAACCAACTAGAGGGCTGGCCATCCTAGACTGGGTGATGTGTAATGAGAAAGGACGAAGTAACAATCTTGTTATGCGAGGCCCCTTGGGGAAGAGTGACCATAATATGGTAGAATTCTTTATTAAGATGGAGAGTGACACAGTTAATTCAGAGACTAGGGTCCTGAACTTAAGGAAAGGTAACTTCGATGGTATGAGACATGAATTGGCTAAAATAGACTGGCTAATGATACGTAAAGGGTTGAAGGTTGAAAGGCAATGGCAAACATTCATAGATCACATGGATGAATTTCAACAATTGTACATCCCTGTCTGAAGTAAAAAATAAAATGGGGAAGGTGGCTCAACCGTGACTAACAAGGGAAATTAAGGGTAGTGTTAAATCCAAGGAAGAGGAATATAAATTGGCCAGAAAATGCAGCAAACCTGAGGACTGGGAGAAATTTAGAATTCAACAGAGGAGGACAAAGGGTTTAATTAGGAGGGGGAAAATAAAGTATGAGAGGAAGCTTGTTGGAAACATAAAAACTGACTGCAAAAGCTTCTATAGATATGTGAAGAGAAAAAGATTAGTGAAGAGAAACGTAGATCCCTTGCAGTCAGATTCAGGTGAATTTATAATGGGGAACAAAGAAATGGCAGACCAGTTGAACAAATACTTTGGTTCTGTCTTCACGAAGGAAGGCACAAAAAACCTTCCGGAAATACTAGGGGACCGAGGGTCTAGTGAGAAGGAGGAACTGAAGGAAATCCTTATTAGGCGGGAAATTGTGTGATGGAAATTGATGGGATTGAAGGCCGATAAATCCATGGGGCTTGATAGTCTGCATCCCAGAGTACTTAAGAAAGTGGCCCTAGAAATAGTGGATGCATTGGTGATCGTTTTCCAACAGTCTATCGACTCTGGATCAGTTCCTATGGACTGCAGGGTAGTTGATGTAACACCACTTTTTAAGAAAGGAGGGAGAGAGAAAGCAGGTAATTATAGACCGGTTAGCCTGACATCGGTAGTGGGAAAAATTTTGGAATCAATTATTAAAGATGAAATAGCAGTGCATTTGGAAAGCAGTGACAGGATTGGTCCAAGTCAGCATGGATTTATGAACGGGAAATCATGCTTGACAAATCTCCAGGAATTTTTTGAGGATGTAACTAGTAGAGTGGACAAGGGAGAACCATTTGATGTGGTATATTTGGACTTTCAAAAGGCTTTTGACAAGGCCCCACACAAAAGATATGGTGTGCAAAATTAAAGCACATGGAATTGGGGTAATGAACTGACGTGGATAGAGAACTGGTTGGCAGACAGGAAGCAGAGAGTCGGGATAAACGGGTCCTTTTCAGAATGGCAGGCAGTGACTGCAGGGCTCAGTGCTGGGACCCCAGTTATTTACAATATACATTAATGATTTAGATGAAGGAATTGAGTGTAATATCTCCAACTTTGCAGATGACTCTAAGCTGGGTGTTGGTGTGAGCTGTGAGGAGGACGCTCAGAGGCTGCAGGGTGAGTTGGACAGGTTACGTGATTGGTCAAATGCATGGCAGATGCAGTATAATGTGGATAAAGGTGAGGTTATCCACTTTGGTGCCAAAAACAGAATATTATCTGAATGGCGGCAGATTAGGAAATGGGGATGTGCAACGAGATCTGGGTGTCATGGTACATCAGTCATTGAAAGTTGGCATACAGGTACACCAGGCGGTGGTGAAGGCAAATGATATGTTGGCCTTCATAGCTAGAGAATTTGAGTATAGGAGGAGGGAGATCTTACTGTCGTTGTACAGGGCCTTGGTGAGGCCTCACCTGGAATATTGTGTTCAGTTTTGGTCTCCTAACTTGAGGAAGGACGTTCTTGCTATTGAGGGAGTGCAGCGAAGGTTCACCAGACTGATCATATAGCGTTAACAGATTGTTGGAGCATAACAAATTGCGTGCTCTATTAAAAGCCCTTTTCTGGCTGTCCCCCCAGACCCATTCGCGACCTTTGCGTAGGAGCACGTGTAGCGGCTCTAGCAGCGTGCTCAATTTGGGAAGAAAGTTACCAAAATAGTTCAGGAGCCCCAGGAATGAACGCAGCTCCGTCGTGTTACGTAGTCTGGGTGCTCTCTGGATCGCTTCCGTCTTGGACGCGATAGGGCTGATCCCGTCTGCTGCTACCCTCATCCCCAGAAATTCTATCTCTGGAGCTAGGAAGACGCACTTCGCCTTTTTCAGTCGCAGCCCTACCCGGTCCAGTCTGCGTAGCACCTCCTCCAGGTTGTGGAGGTGTTCTTCAGTATCGTAACCTGTAATGAGGATATCGTCCTGAAAAACCACCGTCCCTGGAATCGACTTGAGGAGACTTTCCATATTTCGTTGGAAGATCACGGCAGCTGAGCGAATCCCGAATGGACATCTGTTGTACTCAAACAACCCCTTGTGTGTCGTGATGGTGGTCACCTTCTTCGACTCACGCGCCAGCTCCTGGGTCATGTAAGCTGAGGTCAGGTCTAATTTTGAAAAAAGTTTGCCACCGGATAGCGTCGCAAAGAGGTCCTCCGCTCTCGGTAGCGGGTAGTGGTCTTGGAGTGACACCCGATTGATGGTGGCCTTGTAATCACCACAGATCCTGCCCTCCTGCCCGAACCATCCGCCTTGAGCACCGGCACAATCGGGCTCGCCCAGTCACTAAATTCGACTGGCGAGATGATGCCTTCTCTCAGCAGGCGGTCCAATTCGCCTTCTATCTTTTCCTGCATCACGTACGGCACCGCTCTGGCCTTGTGATGCACTGGCCTGGCGTCCGGGTTTATGTGAATCACTATCTTGGCCCCCATGAAAGTGCCAATGCCGGGTTGAAATAATGAGTCAAATTTGTCCAGGATCTGTGAGCATGATACTCGCTCCACAAAGGAATTTGCATTGACATCGCCCCATTTCCAGTTCATGACAGCAAGCCAACTCCTCCCCAGTAGTACGGGACCGTCCCCTGGGACAATAGAGAGTGGCAGTCTGTTCTCCGAATCGTTGTGGGTCACGACTACCGTGGCGCTGCCTAGCACCGGAATGATCTGCTTTGTGTAAGTCCGTAGCTGTGCGTCAATCGGCGATAATTTTGGCCTCCTGGCCTTGGACGCCCACAACTTTTTGAACTGTTTGATACCCATCAGGGACTGGCTGGCCCCTGTGTCTAGCTCCATTGATACTGGGATGCATTGAGGAGCACTTTCATCATTATCGGTGGCATCCTGGTGTATGAACTGTATACGTGCTCCACATGAACTCGCTGAACTTCAGCTTCCAGCGATTTTCCCCAGCGTTCATTTCTGCAATTTCTGAAGGTATTTTGCTCACCTCTGCAAACTCCGGCTGAGTGTGTACCTCCACGCCTCCAGCATGAGCTGCTGTTTGAAACAAAAGGTCCCTTGCCAGTCGATCGTCCCTGACTGCCCCTGTCCTTGAGTGCGCCATTAACAGGTATTGATGGCCCCATTACTGGCCGCATTGTCCCTTGCAATGGCGTGAATCGCCGTTCAGCTTGCCATTGTCAATTTCGAACTCCCCTTCTGGGTTCGACTACATGTTGGGGCATGCCCGACTGCCCTTTCCTGCCTGGAGAACTGTGTGCTGCTTTAACAATGTTGAATCTCTGTCCCAACCATTCCTTAACACAGTACCTCTCGTCTGTTCTGCTAGTGGCCATGCTCGCGTGGTTTAAATCCCAGTTTCTTGTCGCCATTGATATGTCCTTACTATACAGTTTCAATGCAAACAAGGCCCATGCTTGAGAGAAGGTCAGTCTGTGACCTGTCCTTTATTCCTTAGCAATCAAGTGATGGAAGTGGGTGGAGCTTCCCCTTTTATATCTGAAGGTCTAGGTTAGGAGTGTCTTCCACAAGTTTACCACCTAGTGATCAGTGTTCTCACAGTGTACAACTTAGGTCAGATTATACATGGGTTACAATGCTGGTTGAATACATGACAGTTCCCCCAGACCCATTTGCGACCTTTGCGTAGGAGCACGTGTAGCGGCTCTAGCAGCGTGCTCAATTCGGGAAGGAAGGTACCAAAATAGTTCAGGAGCCCCAGGAATGAACACAGCTCTGTCGTGCTATGGGATCTGGGTGCTCTTTGGATCGCTTCCGTCTTGGATGCAGTAGGGCTGATCCCGTCTGCTGCTACCCTCATCCACAGGAATTCTACCTCTGGAGCTAGGAAGACACACTTCGCCTTTTTCAGTCGCAGACCTACCGGGTCCAGTCTGCGTAGCACCTCCTCCAGGTTGTGGAGATGTTCTTCAGTATCGTAACCCGTGATGAGGATGTCGTCCTGAAAAACCACCATCCCTGGAATTGACTTGAGGAGACTTTCCATATTTTGTTGGAAGATCGGGGCAGCCGAGTGAATCCCGAACGGACATCTGTTGTACCTTTGTGTGTTGTGATGGTGGTCAGCTTCTTCGACTCACTCGCCAGCTCCTGGGTCATGTAAGCTGAGGTCAGGTCCAATTTTGAAAAAAGTTTGCCACCGGATAGCGTCGCAAAGAGGTCCTCCGCTCTCGGTAGCGGGTAGTGGTCTTGGAGTGACACCCGATTGATGGTGGCCTTGTAATCGCCACATATCCTGACCGACCCATCTGCCTTGAGCACCGGCACGATCGGGCTCGCCCAGTCACTGAATTCTACTGGCGAGATGATGCCTTCCCTCAGCAGGCGGTCCTATTCGCCTTCTATCTTTTCCCGCATCACGTACGGCACTGCTCTGGCCTTGTGGTGTACTGGCCTGGCGTCTAGGTTTATGTGAATCACTATCTTGGCCCCCATGAAAGTTCCAATGCCGGGTTGAAATAATGAGTCAAATTTGTCAAGGATCTGTGAGCATGGTCTCGCTCCACAGAGGAAATTGCATTGACATCGCCCCATTTCCAGTTCATGACAGCAAGCCAACTCCTCCCCAGTAGTGCGGGACCGTCCCCTGGGACAACCCAGAGTGGCAACCTATTCTCCGAATCTTTGTGGGTCACGACTACCGTGGTGCTGCCTAGCACCGGAATGATCTGCTTTGTGTATGTCCGTAGCTGTGCGTCAATCGGCGATAATTTTGGCCTCCTGGCCTTGGACGCCCACAACGTTTCGAACTGTTTGACACCCATCAGGGACTGGCTGGCCCCCGTGTCTAGCTCCATTGATACTGGGATGCTATTGAGGAGCACTTTCATTATTATCGGTGGCGTCCTGGTGTATGAATTGTATACGTGCTCCACATGAACGCGCGGAACTTCAGCTTCCAGCGATTTCCCCCAGCGTTCATTTCTGCAATTTCTGCAGGTATTTTGCTCATCTCTGCAAACTCCGGCTGAGTGTGTACCTCCACGCCTCCAACATGAGCTGCTGTTTGAAACAAAAGGTCCCTTGCCAGTCGATCGTCCCTGACTGCCCCTGTCCTTGAGTGTGCCATTAACAGGTGTTGATGGCCCCATTACTGGCCGCATTGTCCCTTGCAATGGCGTGAATTGCCGTTCAGCTTCCCATTGTCTCTGCCGAACTCCCACTCTGGGTTCGACTACATGTTGGGGCATGCCCGACTGCCCTTGTCTGCTTGGAGAACTGTGTGCTGCTTTAGCAATGTTGAATCTCTGTCACGACCATTCCTTAACACAGTACCTCTCGTCTGTTCTGCTCATGGCCATGCTCGCGTGGTTTAAATCCCAGTTTCTCATCGCCATTGATACGTCCTTACTACACAGTATAAATGCACACGAGGCCCATGCTTGAGAGAAGGACAGTCTGTGACCTGTCCTTTATTCCATAGCACTCAAGTGATGGAAGTGGGTGGAGCTTGCCATTTTATATCTGAAGGTCCAGGTTCGGAGTGTCTCCCACAAGTTCACCACCTAGTGGTCATTGTTCTCACAGTGTCCAACTTAGGTCAGACTATACATGGGTTACAATGCTGGTTGAATACATGACAGTTCTCGATCAGGTCAACATCCCCAGCGTCGAAGCACTGACCACACTCAACCGGCTCCGTTGGGCGGGCCACATTGTCTGCATGTCCAACAAAAAACTCCCAAAGCAAGTGCTCTACACAGAACTCCTACAAGGCCAGCGAGCTCCAGCTGGGCAGAGGAAATGTTTCAAGGACACCCTCAAAGCCTCTTTGATAAAGAGCAACATCCCTACCGACACCTGGGAGTCGCTGGCCAAAGACTGCCCTAAGTGGAGGAAGAGCATCCAGGAGGGCGCTGAGCACCTTGAGTCTTTTCGCCGAGAGCATGCGGAAAACAAGAGCAGGCAGCGGAAGGAGCATGCGGCCAACCAGACTCCCCACCCACCCTTTCCTTCAACCACTGTCTGTCCCACCTGTGACAGAGACTGTAATTCCCGTATTGGACTGTTCAGTCACCTAAGAACTCACTTTTGAAGTGGAAGCAAGTTTTCCTCGATTTCGAGGGACTGCTTACGATGAATGACAGTCGCCCAGGTCGTCTTGCAACGCAGAACTGCTGACAAGTAGGTTGTGCACCATCATTGGCTCTTCCCTTTAAGTGAGGGAAGCAGCCTCTGAAGCCGTTAGGAATGCGCTCCAAACGGTTCAGCGTTCTGCCGCTATCACCCGCTCTCGGACTTTAGCGCCCTAAGAGGAGTGGTTAGTGCTTGATTTAGTGCTTCACTTCCCTCTTGGAGCATTAAAGCTGATTTTCCCAGCAAAGGAGAGAATGGTTAGCGCCTGGCGCTACTTTTTGTACTTTTCAAAAGTTAGCGCCCCAACCCGGGGTGCTACGGAATTCCGAGCCCTTTGGCTTTGCATCATCTGTGGTATAACACCCAGAGCAGGGGAATTTTTAGAAAACTTTGTCGATATCAAATTTGGATGCCTGCACAGAGTGCTGGGTCAGCTCAGTGCACTTTGCTTTATCGTTGAGTGACAGCAATTAGCAAGAAAACACAAGAAATGGTTCAGAGTGAAAAGTAACAAACAATGGACTTTAATGAAAATCCCAGATGGTTGCAAGGCTTGCCCTTACAATTTTGAACTTACTTATCCCCAGCTAATGGATTTGGAGTGCATTAGCCACAAAAAAGCCTAACTCTTCCAATTTAGGAGAATTCTGGCACTCACCGCACCATTGTTCCTTGTTGATAAATAACCTTTCATGGTACCTCTAAAATCAGAGCAACTGAATGAATTGAACTTGGATGTGCCCTAGTTTTATTTAATGTTGAACTCTAGCTTTCAGGTAATGTTCTTGCAAATTTAAATAACTGTTAGAAACCTCGACTTTAGTGACAGGGTACTGCAATGTATTTGCTTCATGGGTTCTTTGCTTAAGAATTGCTGGACAGACCACCGCCTAATCCGATCCATCATCAACATTAACATTGCCCCAAAGCAGAGGGGACAGCAGAAACAGTTCTGCAAAAAAGTTCATGCCGGGGCACTTAGAGATCCAGCTAAGAGAGCCCTATACAGCCAGCACCTCACAGCCAATCTGGCGTGCCTTGATGACCCTGAGATGCTGAATGCCCACAGCACTTGGTCTGCTCTCCAGGCCTGTATAACCAGTGCCTGTGAAGAGACACTTGGTCACTCAACCAGAAAACATCAGGACTGGTTTGATGAAAATGATCAGGAGATCGAAGAACTAACGGATCTCAAGCACAAAACATTTCTGAGCCTCAAACAACAGCCCAATTCAGGAGCTGCAAAACAACATTACAGATGTCCAACAAAAAACTCGGGATCTAAAGAGCAGGTGGTGGATAGAGAAAGCACAGGAGATACAACAACTGGCCGACAGCCATGATATCACTGCAGTCAAGGCCACCTACGGTCCAAACTCCCAAGACCCCACCCCACTCCTGACCAAGAATGGGGAAACACTCATCAAGCACACCGAGGCTGTCAGGGCCCGATGCAAGGAGCACTTTGAAGATCTCCTCAATCAAGACTCTTCCTTTGACCCGAGTGTTCTCGATTCCATCCCGCAGCATGCCACTCACCACCAACTCAGTGAAACTCCAACGTTGCACAAGGTTGGCAAAGCCATAAAACAGCTTAAGAATAACAAGGCTACGGGTGCGGAGGCGCTAAAATATGATGGAGAGGCGCTGTTGGCACGGATACATGAATTCATCTCTCTCATCTGGAGGGAGGAGAGCATGCCGGGAGATCTCAGAGATGCAGTGATTGTGTCCGACTGCGGCAACTACAGGGGAATCTCCCTGCTTTCAGCCACTGGGAAAGTTGTCGCTTGAGTTTTCCTCAATCGTCTTCTCCCTGTGGCCGAGGAGCTCCTCCCGGAATCACAATGCGGATTTCGTCCACCACTGGGCACAACAGACATGATCTTTGCAGCGCGCCAGTTGCAGGAAAAATGCAGGGATCAGCGCCAGCCCTTATACATGGCCTTTTTCGATCTTACAAAGGCCTTTGAAACTATCAACCGTAAGGGTTCATGGAGCGCCTCCTCAGTTTCAAATGCCCCCAAAAGTTTGTCAACATCTTTCGCCTGCTTCACGAAGACATGCAGGCCGTGATCCTTACCAACGGATCCATTACAGACCCAATCCACGTCCGGACTGGGGTCAAACGTTTTCGCTCCAACCCTCTTCTCAAGCTTCCTCGCTGCCATGCTCCACCTCACAATCAAAAAGCTCCCCGCTGGAGTGGAACGAAACTACAGAACCAGTGGGAAGCTGTTTAACCTACGCCACCTCCAGGCCTGATCCAAGATCACCCCAACCTCTGTCATTGAGTGCAGTATGCGGACGATGCCTGCGTCTGTGCACATTCAGAGGCTGAACTCCAAGATATAGTCAATGTATTCACTGAGGCATATGAAAGCATGGGCCTTACACTTAACATCTGTAAGACAAAGGTCCTTCACTAGCCTGTCATCGCCGCACAGCACTGCCCTTCAATCATCAAGATCCACGACCTGGCCCTGGACAACGTGGACCATTTCCCATATCTCGGGAGCCTCTTATCAACAAAGGCAGACATTGATGCGGAGGTTCAGCATTGCCTCCAGTGCACCAGAGTAGCCTTCGGTCACCTGCGGAAAAGAGTGTTTGAAGACCAGGCCCTCAAATCTACCACCAAACTCATCGTCTACAGGGCTATAGTAATACCCGCCCTCCTGTATGGGTCTGAGACATGGACGATGTACAGAAGGCACCTCAAGTTGCTGGAGATATATCACTAACGATGTCTCCGCAAGATCCTGCAAATCTCCTGGGAGGACAGGTGCACCAACATCAGTATCCTCAACCAGGCTAACATCCCCAGTATTGAAGCACTGACCACACTCGATCAGCTTCGCTGGGCAGGCCACATAGTACGCATGTCAGATACGAGACTCCCGAAGCAAATGCTTTATGCTGAGCTCCTTCATGATAAATGAGCCAAAGGAGGACAGCGGAAACATAATAAGGACACCCTCAAAGCCTCGCTGGTAAAGTGTGACATCACCACTGACACCTGGGAGAGACCCTGGCCGCAGACCACCCGAGGTGGAGAAAGTGCATCCGGGAGGGCGTTGAGCTCTTTGAGGCTTGACGCAAGGAGCATGAAAAGGTCAGGCGCAGGCAGCGGAAGGAGCGCGCGGCAAACCAGCCCCACCGACCCCTTCCCTCGACAAATGTCTGTCCCACCTGTAACAGGGTCTGTGGCTTTTGTATCGGACTGTTCAGCCATCAAAGAACTCACTTTGGGAGTGGAAGCAAGTCCTCCTCAATTCCGAGGGACTGCCTATGATGATGTATTTGCTTCATGGGTTCTTTGCTTAAGAATTCATAGCAACAGATTGTTATTAAGAACTAAAATAAAAACAGAAAATGCTGAAAGTTTCAGCAGGTATGTGAAGAGAGAAACAAAGTTCATGTTTCGGATCTGTGACCCTTCGTCATAACTGGTTGGTTTATTAACAAATGTTTAACAATCATGCTACACATTACCAGTTCATCCACGAGACACCCAACTCATCATGGATGACTTAGACTCAACTGACTAGGGTTTATTGAGTCTTGTAAACATCACGTAACTGGCTAAGCCACTCACAATGCAACAGTTCTACAACTATTTTGTTGCAAACAAAACAAACATTAATCAAGTGCCCCTTGATTAAAGGAGTTGGGGGTGGGGGGAACACTCCAGACAGTTTTCAAGTGCCCTTTTTTTTTAGGGCAGTATAAACACAAATTATACAAATGCCCCCTGGCTAAAAGCGGGGTGGGGGTAGGGGGGGGGGGGCACTAAAACCGGCAATTAAACAAATTAAACTTTAAAACATGTAAAATCAAATAAAAATTTGGTTGCCGGGGGTGATGATGCACTCCAGTCCCTCCGGCATCCACCTCTCGCAGAAGGCCGCGAGCGTACCGGTGGACACCGTGTGCTCCATCTCCAGGGACACCCTGGCTCGGATGTAACCGCAACAGCTCTACAACTCTTTTAGTTGTAAACAAAATAAACATTAAATCAAGTGCCCCCAGATTAAAAAGGTGTGGGGGGGGGACACTCCGAACATGTTTAAAGTGCCCCTTTTTATTTGTTTTTTGGGGGGGGAGTTTAAGGCAGTAAAAACCCAACAGCTCTACAACTCTTTTGGTTGTAAACGATTAACCAATTAAATCAAGTGCCCCCTTTGCGGGGGGGGGGGGGGGACACTCCAAACATTTTTCGTGTCCTTTTTTGTTTTTTTCTGTTTTTTTGGGGGGGGTGTTTTGTGGGTTTTTTTCGGGCACCGAGAGGCAAATTCTACAAGTGCCCCCTGACTGGGGTGGGGGAGAGGACACTAAAACCCGGCAATAAAACAAATTCAACATCTAAAATCAAATTAAAATTTGGTTGCCGGGGGTGATGATGCACTCCAGTCGTTCCGGCTCCCCCCTCTTGCAGAAGGCCGCAAGTGTACCGGTGGACACCGCGTGCTCCATCTCCAGGGACACCCTGGCTCAGATGTAACCACAACAGCTCTACAAACCTGTGAGCATACTCACAGATGCATACATTACAGGTACCATTTTGCATCAAAGAAGGCAAGAAATGCAATAAAAATGTTTATTTCATTCTTAAAATCTTGGAATGACATTTCAGTTTCAAAATAACCCCTGGTCTCATTTGCCTAACAACCAATTAATTACCACAAGAACCTTTGATTGCTAAATTTAAAGCAAGCAATGATGGACAACTTCAAGTTGGCAAAATTCTAACATTTATTTTAAGTTAGAACTGGGGAGTTGAAGATATATTTCTTCTGCTACAACCAGGGTTTAACTTCATGTATGATTAATCATTTCATTGATGTCTACTTCATGAAAACTCTTGAGTAAATTAATAATGTTCAATATAACTTCCTGCAATGGAATGGAATTAATTTGTGACTGGTGACATCTGTAAGAAAGCTCGGTTGGTCCAGTAATGAAAATAAATTGACTTATTTAATAATTTAAATTTAGGCAATTGCCTTCTATTGTCATCATAATGTGCTATTAACTTGCTAATGAGCGCTCTCTGTGTCCTTCATTAAAAGCTGAATAGGACGGACGACGCTCTTGAATACCTGGAGTTGGAAGCAATGGTGTAGCTGACGCCTACGTTCAGTAGCTTGCTGTTCGACTAATGGCCAAACCAGATGTATATCAATCAGAGCGGAAACTCTGCTACCGCATTTGTTGCTTCATGTAATTTAAACTGTTTCTGTGGAAAAGAACTATCTGTCATGTAACAGCTACAAGGATTTATGGTTGGTCTGGTGTGTGTGCATTGTGCACGAAGGGACTGATATGGCACCTCATATGGTTTCTTTCCCACTTCCATTAGTGCTTTTGTGAAGGATAATAAGCGCTGGGGACTAAAGCACTTCTTATTAATGTTTATACCATAGAAAAACATTGAGAACTCCTGGGATGAGTACATCATGGGTCAGGTTCAATGCAGAATAACCAACTCAACAATGGACCAACTTTTCAGCAGAAATGGTTGCCTTCATTTTTCTGAGGCTAAATGCATGTACCTTCTTGGCATAGAGATAAATGTATTGCTGTGTGCCCCATGTGGATTGTTCTATAACGTGCCTGAAGGCGATTTACCAGTAAACATCTCGCTTCTAAGCAATGCAAAAAAATCACAGCGGGTGAAATCATGGTGTGTTCATAGTCCAAAAGTTGTAAAATGGAAAAATGAAAGTGCTAGCAATCACAACAACAAATTGTATTTATATAGCACCTTCAATGTAGTAAAACATTCCAAGGTGCTTCACAGGAGTATTATAAGACAAAAAATTGACACCGAGCCCCATGAGGAGAAATTAGGGCAGGTGACGAAAAGCTTAGTCAAAGAGGTGGGTTTTAAGGAACATCTTAATGGGGGAAAGAGAGGTAGAGAGGCAGAGAGGTTTAGGCAGGGAATTCCAGAGCTTAGGGCCTTGGCAACAGAAGACATGGCCACCAATGGTTGAGCGATTATAATCAGGGATGCTCAAGAGGGCAGAATTAGAGGAGCACAGATACCTTGGGGGGTTATGGGGCTGGAGGCGGTTACCAAGATAGGGAGGGGCAAGACCATGGAGGAATTTAAAAACAAGGATAAGAATTTAGAAATCGAGGCATTGTTTAACCGGGAGCCAATGTAGGTCAGCAAGCACAGGAGTGATGGGTGAGTGGGACTTTGTGCAAGTTAGGACACGGGCAGCCGAGTTTTGGGTGACCTCAAGTTTACGTAGGGTAGAACGTGGGAGGCCAGCCAGGCGTGTGTTGGAATAGTCAAGTCTAGAGGTAACAAAGGCATGGATGAGGCTTTCAGCGGCAGATGAGCTGAGGCAAGGGCAGAGACGGGCAATGTTACAGAGATGGAAATAAGCGCTCTTAGTTATATATAATATAAGAACTCTCCACAACCTAACTTTTCAATGGTGGTTATCCCAGGACTCAGTTTCTAGGACCCAGATACCATGGCAACTAAATGTTTCCCATGCCAGAAGACCATGTCAATGTTCTGTCCATATAGTTTTGTTTTGTGTGTCAGCTGTGATTCAGTGGGTAGCACTCTTGCCTCTGAGTCAGAAGATTGTGGGTTCAAGTCCCATTCTAGGGTCTTGAGCACATAAATCTAAGCTGACACTCCAGTGCCATATTGAGGGAGTGCTGCACTGTCGGATATGCTATCTTTCAAATAAGACATTAAACCGAGGTCCCATCTGCTCTCGCAGGTGCACGTAAAAGATCCCATTGTACGATTTTGAAAAAGAGCAGGGGAGTTCTCCCCATGTCCTGGCCAATATTTATCCCTCAATCAAAATAACAAAAACAGATCATCTGGTCATTATTACATTGCTGTTTGTGGGAACTTGTGCAGAAATTGGCTGCTGCATTTCCCACATTACAACAGTGACTACACTCCAAAAGTACTTCATTGGCTGTAAAGCGGTTTAGAAACATAGAAAATAGGTGCAAGAGTAGGCCATTTGGCCCTTCTAGCCTGCACCGCCATTCAATGAGTTCATGGCTGAACATGCAACTTCAGTACCCACTTCCTGCTTTCTCGCCATACCCCTCGATCCCCCTAGTAGTAAGGACTTCATCTAACTCCTTTTTGAATATATTTAGTGAATTGGCCTCAACAACTTTCTGTGGTAGAGAATTCCACAGGTTCACCACTCACTGGGTGAAGAAGTTCCTCCTCATCTCGGTCCTAAATGGCTTACCCCTTATCCTTAGACTGTGTCCCCTGGTTCTGGACTTCCCCAACATTGGGAACATTCTTCCTGCATCTAACCTGTCTAACTCCGTCAGAATTTTAAACGTTTCTATGAGGTCCCCTCTCATTCTTCTGAACTCCAGTGAATACAAGCCCAGTTGATCCAGTTTTTCTTGATAGGTCAGTCCCGCCATCCCGGGAATCAGTCTGGTGAACCTTCGCTGCACTCCCTCAATAGCAAGAATGTCCTTCCTCAGGTTAGGAGACCAAAACTGTACACAATACTCCAGGTGTGGCCTCGCCAAGGTCCTGTACAACTGTAGCAACACCTCCCTGCCCCTGTACTCAAATCCCCTCGCTATGAAGGCCAACATGCCATTTGCTTTCTTAACCGCCTGCTGCACCTGCATACCAACCTTCAATGACTGATGTACCATGACACCCAGGTCTCTTTGCACCTCCCCTTTTCCTAATCTGTCACCATGCAGATAATAGTCTGTCTGTCTGTTTTTACCACCAAAGTGGATAACCTCACATTTATCCACATTATACTTCATCTGCCATGCATTTGCCCACTCACCTAACCTACCCAAGTCGCTCTGCAGCCTCATAGCATCTTCCTCGCAGCTCACACTGCCACCCAACTTCGTGTCATCCGCAAATTTGGTGATACTACATTTAATCCCCTCGTCTAAATCATTAATGTACAGTGTAAACAGCTGGGGCCCCAGCACAGAGCCTTGCGGTACCCCACTAGTCACTGCCTGCCATTCTGAAAAGTCCCCATTTACTCCTACTCTTTGCTTCCTGTCTGACAACCAGTTCTCAATCCATGTCAGCACACTACCCCCAATCCCATGTGCTTTAACTTTGCACATTAATCTCTTGTGTGGGACCTTGTCGAAAGCCTTCTGAAAGTCCAAATATACCACATCAATTGGTTCTCCCTTGTCCACTCTACCGGAAACATCCTCAAAAAATTCCAGAAGATTTGTCAAGCATGATTTCCCTTTCACAAATCCATGCTGACTTGGACCTATCATGTCACCTCTTTCCAAATGCACTGCTATGACATCCTTAATAATTGATTCCATCATTTTACCCACTACCGATGTCAGGCTGACCGGTCTATAATTCCCTGTTATCTCTCTCCCTCCTTTTTTAAAGGAGATGTCCGGTGGTCGTGAAAGGCATTATATAAATGCAAGTTCTTCTTCTTCTTGAATTTGCTGCACTGATGTCAAACACCATTGATGAAGGTTTCCGCCATGCATTAAATGTATCTGACAGGTAATCTTATGTAGTCACTAGGATTTTGCCCATGTGTGATGTGTACGGTATTGGGGATTTCTAATCGTATATACAAAATGTTACAAGTGCAGATTCACCGCATGCATCATGGAATTATTTTTATACTTTTACACAGTTAAATAAAGAGCATTATTATTTTGGTATAAAACAGGCAATTTTCTTTTATATTTGGAAAACTTAAAAAAAATGCCTCAGCTACAAAGAGGAATGCTGATCAGCTAGATTAATATATGTCTCACTTGTCAAAATGAGATCGTTGGAAAATTGGCAGTTGCAAGAGTAGCCACTCTGACTTTGCCCATGGGATATAAATACTGCCATGGGAGATTTGTTGGGACACTTAAGAAGTTAAGCTATTTTAGTTTAAACCCTCAGTTTGCACCATTGACAGCTGCCAATCAAAATTGCAGAGGACAAACTGAACCCAATGTGCATATTTCAGTTTTTCCAAAAGTTACATAGAATTACATAGAACGTGCAGCACAGAAACAGGCCATTCGGCTCAACTGACCAATACTGGTGTTTATGCTCCACACGACACCCCCCCCCTGCCCCCCCACTCCTCTTCATCTAATCCTATCAGCATAACCTTCGATTCCTTTCTCCCTCATGTGCTTATCTAGCTTCCCTTTAAATATAGCTTCTTCGACAGGACTTCCCAAACCTGTAACCTCCACCACCTAGAAGGACAAGTGTAGCAGGTGCATTGCAACACCACAACCTCCAAGTTCCCCTCCAAGTCATACACCATCCTGACTTGAAAATATATCGCCATTCCTTCATCGTCGCTGGGCCAAAATCCAGGAACTCCCTCCCTAACAGCACTGGGAGTACCTTCGCCACACGGACTGCAGCCGTTCAAGAAGACGGCTCACCACCACCTTCTTAACAGCAATTAGAGATGGGCAATAAATGTTGGCCTTGCCTGTGACACTCACATCCCGTGAATGGTAAAAAAAGGAAAAGCATTTATGCTATTTGCCTCAACTGCTTCCTGTGGTAGTGAGTTCCACATTCTCACCACTCTTTGGGTAAGGAGGTGACTCCTGAATTCCCTATTGGATTTATTAGTGACTGTCTTATATTTATAGCCCCTAGTTCTGTCCTCTCTCACAAGTGGAAACATCATCTTCTCAATGTCTATCCTATCAAACCCTCTTCAAAATCTTAAATTCGGTCTCCTCCCAGCCTTCCCATTTCTAGAGGAAAGAGCCCCAGTTCAATCTTCCCTGTTGGTATAACCTCTGATATCTGCCGAGTAAATCTTTTTGGCATCTTCACTAGTGCCTCTATACCAAGGTTTTATACAAGTTTAACAAAACTTGTCTGTTTTTCAATTCCATCTCTTTAGAAATGAAACCCCGTGCTTTATTTGCTTCTTTTATCGCCTTATTAATCTGCTTCTTTACTTTTAGTGATTTGTGTACCTGCACCCCGAGATCCCCTTGCTTGTCTACCTCATTTAGACTCTTATTTTCCAAGGGGTATGTGGCCTCCTTATTTTTCCTATCAAATTGCACCATCTCACACTTTACTACACTGAAGTGACTGTCGCACTCATTGAAAGAGACCTTCTTTACTATGAAGTTATGCAGTACACAGCAGAACCAGTAACATTCAACACTTTGGTTTGCACAGCTAAGAAATAAAGGACTAGAGAAGCAGGTGGTGAAGAACAGTCTAGTTTGAGATGGCAGGAAAGCTAAGCCTGGAGAGAGTGACAAATGCTTTGTGGAAGTCCAGGACTGACCATTTCCTCGAAACTTCTGGTCAGAAGAGTGCAATTAGCCTTCCCAATTTCTCTGTTATGCGAAGTGTTTCAATGATACGTTGAAGTAAGGTGAAATTTGCTTTGTTCACTTATTGTGTGTAAAATAGATCAACTGGGTGTTAAGGCATAATCAGTATCAGCTCAGATCATCAGATCATCTTTAGGAAGATTAGACAACTGCACATCATGGCACGTGTGGGATTATAGCATTTAGTCCATAATAACAAAGATTTCACTCTTACAACCTTTCACTCAGTATCATAGAATCATAGAATCCCAAAATTTACAGCACGGAAGAAAGCAATTTCGACCCATCGTGTATGCACTGGCCAACCTAGAGCTATCCAGCATAATCCCACTTTCCAGCTCTTGGTCCACAGCCCTGTAGGTTATGGCACATCCAAGTATCTTTTAAATGTGGTGAGGTTTTCTGCCTCTGCCACCCTTGTAGGCAGTGAGTTCCAGACCCTCACCACCCTCTGGGTGAAGGAATTTCCCCTCACATCTCCTCTAAACCTCCCCCAGTTGCTTTAAATCTATGCCCATGAGTTGTTGAGCCCTCTGCCAAGTGAAACAGGTCCTTCCTATCCACATTATCCAGGTCTCTCATAATTTTATACACCTCAATAAGGTCTCCCCTCAGCCTCCTCTGTTCCAAAGAAAACAAACCCAGCATCTCCAATCTATGAACATAGCCAAAATTCTCCAGTCCAGGCAACATTCTTGTTGATCTCCTCTGCACCCTTTCCAGTGCAAGCACATCTTTCCTGTAATGTGGTCACCAGAACTGTACACAGCACTCCAGCTGTGGCCTAACCAGTGTTTTATACAGTTCTTGTATTCCATGTCTCGACTAATAATGGCAAGTATTCTGTAAACCTTCTTAACCACCTTGTCTACCTGGCCTGCTACCTTCAGGGATCTGTGGATCTACACTCCAAGGTCTCTTTGTTCCTCTACACTTTTCAGTGTCATACCATTTAATGTGTATTCCCTTGCCTTGTTAGACCTCCCCAAATGCATTACCTCACATTATCCGGATTGAATGCCATTTGTCACTGTTCCACCCACTTGACGAGTACATTGATATCTTCCTGCAGTCCGCATCTTTCTTCTTGAATATCAACCACACAGGGTATTTTAGTGTCATCTGCAATATTTTTAATCATACCACAACCCTCAAGTCCAAGTCATTGATATATACCACAAAAAGCAAGGGAACCAGCACTTCGGAACCCCAATGGATACAGCCTTCCAGTCACAAAAACACCCATCAATCATTACCCTTTGCTTCCTACCTCTTAGCCAATTTTGGATCCAACTTGGCACTTTGCCCTGGATCCCATGGGCTTTTACTTTCATGACCTTATGTGGGACCTTATCAAAAGCTATGCTGAAATCCATATACATTACATCATATACACTGCCCTCATCGACCCTCCTGAAATTCAATCATGTTAGTCAGACACGATCTTCCCTTAACAAATCTATGCTGGCTGTCCTTGATTAATCCATGTCTTTTGAAATGAAGATTTATCTTGCCCCTCAGGATTTTTTCCAATAATTTTCCCATCACTGAGTTTAAGCTGACTGGCCTGTAATTCCTTGGTCTATCCCTTTCTCCCTTTTTAAACAAAGGTACAACATTAGCAGTCCTCCAGTCCTCTGACACCACACCTGTAGCCAGAGAGGACTGGAAAATGATGGTCAGTGCCTCTGCTATTTCCTCTTTTGCTTCACTTAACAGCCTGAGATACATTTCATCTCGACCTAGGCATTTATCCACTTTCAAAGCTGCGAAGCCCCTTAATACTTCCTCTCTCACTATGTTTATCTTGACTAATATTTCACACAACTTCTCCCTCATTGCAAAGTCTGCATCACCCCTCTCTTTTGTGAAAACAGATGCAAAGTATTCATTAAGAATCCTACCCACGTCTTCTGCCTCCACACACAGATTTCCTTTGTGGTCTCTAATAGGCACCACTCTTTCTCTAGTTATCCTCTTACTCTTAATGTATTTATAAAATATATTTGGGTTTTCCCTGATTTTACATGCCAACACTCTTTCATGCTCTCTCTTTGCTTTCCTGATAACTTTTTTAATTGCACCCCTGCACTTTTTAGACTCCACCAGTAATTTCCATGCAAATATTGATGCCTGCAAGGAAATCTCTTGAACTCAAATAAATGATACCTCATGATTCAGGCTCTAGCGTATTGTCCAAATGCAAGTTTATTACTCAGACACCAATAGCATAATAACTATTACGATTATACAACAGACTCATACAACCTGGTTTCCTGCAGACCCATGGTGATCAAGCTTGGCCTCGTAGGTGTTGGACATCTGACCATCCCGTGAGCTCTCCCCACAAGAAGGCTGCTACCTGTACTTTGTGTATCTCTTTTGTCATCTGTCGCATGTTCAAAAACCTCCCAGGCATCTTTAAAGTACCCTCCCATTTAATGTGCCCAGAATATGTATTGAAGCGAGGTTCCTACACACCAAACCGCCAGAGTCATACCACGTGGTGACATAATGGCCATCTTGATGGTTTAACTGTTAATCAATTTCACCTGACATCCCACCTTTACATTACAAAAGGAACAGGATGACCTAGATAGTCCCAGAAAGTTAATGTGATACTGCTTGGGGACTTCCATTGTTCTGGTAAATTCCTGATACCAGCACCTCACATGGAATGTAGCCAACCTGTCTGGTAGTTTCTACTCCCATTGTCCCGAAATGATCTCCAATATTAGCATATCCTAATCAGATAATGGCCTCTGACACAGAAGCAAGTTCTAACAATGCCTGAAGGCAATGTTCCTTCTCATTTTTATTTTTAGTGTGCAGTCCCTTTATTGGCTGCACAGCTCATTCAAATTTTTACGCATGCACAGTTTTTTCTACACAGAATCCGGTGAGCAGCCTGTGCGCAACCTCCAGACCACTGTGCAGCTGCGTAGCTTAGCGGGAATGTTGGCTGAATGTGTTAACAGCATTTATGTCAGTGCCAGCTGTGGTTCAGTGGGTAGCACCCTCGCCTTTGAGTCAGAAGGTTGTGGGTTTAAGTCACACTACAGACACCCAAATAGTTTTGTGCCTCGCTGGTGCCAGGGTCAAGGATGTCACAGAGCGGATGCAGGACATCCTAGGGGGGAGCTAGAGGTCGTAGTCCATATCGGGACCAACGACATAGGTAAAATGAGGGATGAGGTCCTACAGGAAGAATTGAGGGAGCTAGGAAGAAAATTAAACAGTAGGACCTCAAAGGTAGTACCAGTGCCACATGCTAATAAGAATAGAAGGATAGAGAGGATGAACACATGGCTAGAAAGTTGGTGTCGGAGGAAGGGCTTTAAATTCTTGAGGTATTGGGACCGCTTCTGGGGGAGGTGGGACCCATACAAACCGGACGGGTTGTACCTCAACAGCACTGGGACCAATATCCTTGCAGGGAGTTTTGCTAGTGCTGTTGGGGAGAGTTTAAACTAGCTTGGCAGGGGGATGGGAACCTGAGAACAAATTCAAAAGGGAAGGAAGTAAAGCAGAAATTGGATAGCAAGAATCTAGAAAGTGAATCTGTAAGACAGAGGAAATGGGGCTTAGTATGTAGTAAGCAAGGAGGTCTTCCTGTGCTGAATGGTATATACTTTAATGCAAGTGGTATAGTGAATAAGATGGATAAGCTAAGAGCACAGGTAGACCCTTGGGAGTATGACATTATAGCCATTACAGAAACATGGCTGAAAGAGGGGAAGGTTTGGCAGATCAATATTCCTGGCTACAGGAATTTTAGATAAGATAGAGAATGGGGGGGGGGGAAGCGGCGGGGGGGAGGTGGGTGTTGTGGTATTGATTAAAGAACAGTGGTGAGGAGAGATGATATGTTAGAGGGATCAACAAAGGAGGCCATATGGGTCGAATTGAAAAATAAAAAAGGGGTGATCACACTGCTGGACATATATTATAGACCCCTAAACAGTGAAGGAAGATAGAGGAGCAAATATGTAGGCAAATTGCTGTGAAGTCCAAAAACCATAGGTAGTAATAGTAGGGGATTTTAACTATCCAAATATTGATTGGGATAAATTTAGTGTGAAGGGTATAGAAGGGGCAAAATTCTTGAAATGCATTCAAGAGAACTTTTTTAGTCATTATGTAGGAAGCCCAACACGAGAGGAGGCGGTCTTGGATTTAGTTTTGGGGAATGAAGCTGGGCAGGTTGAAGGGGTATTAGTGGGAGAGCATTTGGATGCCAGTGACAATAATTCTGTCAGAATCAAAGTTGGTTGTGGATAAGGACAAACATAGGCCTGGAATAAAAGTTCCGAATTGGGGAAAAGCTAATTTTGCTAAGTTAGGGAGTGATTTGGCCACGGTGGACTAGAAACAGCTACATGTGGGTAAATCAGTGTCGGAACAGTGGGAGGCATTCAAGGAGGAGATCCGGAAGGCTCAGGCCAAACATGTGTCCTTAAAGAAAAAGGCTGGGAAAAATAATTCTTGAGCCCCCTGGTTGTCTAGGGACTTACAGGGGAGGATTAAGAAAAAAAGGGATACTTATGTCATATACCAACAGCTAAATACTATAAAATCTTAAGAGGAATATAGAAAGTTAAGAGGCAACGTTAAAAAGGATATTAGGAATGCTAAGAGAGAGCACAAGAAATTCTTGGCCAGTAAAATTAAGGAAAGCCCTAAGATGTTCTATAAATATATTAAGAGTAAGAGGGTAACTAAGAGGGCCTATTAGAGACCATGAGGGTAATCTTTGTGTGGAGGCGGAAGATGTTGGTAGGGTTCTTAACAAATACTTTGCATCTGTTTTCACAAAGGAAAGGGGCAATGTAGATACTGCTATCGAGGAGGAGTGTGATATTCTGGATGAAATAAATATAGTGAGAGAGGAAGTATTAAGGGGTTTAGCAGCTTTGAAAGTCCCCAGGCCCGGATGAAATGTATCCCAGGCTGTTGAGCGAAGTAAAAGAGGAAATAGCAAAGGCCTTGCCCATCATTTTTCAGTCCTCTTTGGATCTGGGCATGGTGCCGGGGGATTGGAGGACTGCTAATGTAGTACCCTTGTTTAAGAAGGGAGAAAGGGATAGGCCGAGTAATTACAGGCCTGTCAGCCTAACCTCAGTGGTGGGAAAATTATTGGAAAAAGTCCTGAAAGACAGGATAAGTCTGCATTTCGAAAGGCAAGGATTAATTAGGGACAGTCAGCACGGATTTGTTAAGGGAAGATCGTGTTTAACTAACCTGACTCAATTTTTTGAGGAGGTAGCTAAGAGGGTCGATGAGGGTAGTGCATACTATGTAGTATATATGAACTTTAGTGAGACTTTTGATAAGGTCCCATATGGTAGACTGGTCATGAAGGTTAAAGCCCATGGGATTCAGGGCAAAGTGGCAAGTTGGATCCAAAATTGGCTTGGAGGTAGGAAGCAAAGAGTAATGATTGATGGATGTTTTTGTGACTGGAAGGATGTTTCCAGTGGGGTTCTGCAGGGCTCAGTACTAGGTCCCTTGCTTTTTGTGGTATACATCAATGATTTAGTTTTGAATATCGGGAGTATGATTAAGAAGTTTGCAGACGACACTAAAATTGGCTGTGTGGTTGATAGTGAAGAGGAAAGTCATGGGCTACAGGAGGATATCAATCTACTGGTCAGGTGGGCAGAGCAGTGGCAAATGGAATTTAATTCAGAGAAGTGTGAGGTGATGCACTTTGGGAGGGCTAATAAGGAAAGGGTATACACATTAAGCGGTAGGCCACTTAATAGTGTAGATGAACAAAGGGACCTTGGAGTGCTTGTCTACAGATCCCTGAAAGTAGCAGGTCAGGTAGATAAGGTGGTTAAGAAGGCATAGGGAATGCTTGCCTTTATTGGCCAAGGCATAGAATATGTTTAAATTGTATAATATTTTGGTTAGGCCACAGCTGGAGTACTGCCTGCAGTGTTAATCACCATATTATAGGAAAGACGTGATTGCACTAGAGATGGTGCAGAGGAGATTTACTAAGATGCTGCCTGGAATGGAGAATCTTAGTTATGAGGACAGATTGGATAGGCTGGGTTTGTTCTCATTGGAACAGAGGAGGTTGAGAGAAGACCTCATTGAGGTGTACAAAATATTGAGGGGCCTGGACATAATGGATAGTAAGGGTCTATTTCCATTGATGGATGGGTCTATTATAAGAGGGCATAGTTTTAAGGTGGTTGGCGGAAGATTTAGAGGGGATTTGAGGGGGGGCTTCTTTATGCAGAAGATTGTGGGGATCTGGAACTCGCTGCCTGAAAGAGTGGTGAATGCAGAAACCCTCACCACTTTTACGAGATCGTTGGTTGGGCACTTAAAGTGCAGTAACCTGCGCAGTTATAATGGTAAGTACTGCAGGGAATAGAATATGGGCAGGGTGATCTCCTGGACTAGTTTCGATCGCCTGGATGGTTCGGAGAGGAATTTTCCCAGATATTTTTCTCCCTAAATTGGCCTGGGTTGTTATCTGGTTTTTGCCTCTCCTAGGAGATCACATGGCTCCGGTGGGGTTGGCGTGTAGAATGTTTCAGTATAAGGGGTGTCACAGTTGTGTGAGGCGGACTGGTTGGGCTGGGTGCTCTTTGCATTTCCATCATAGTTTATAGGTTTGTATGTAACCTTTAGGGCTGCTGACCAAGGGCCCTGTGACTCTTCGTCGGCCGTTGCGGACACGATGGGCCGAAATGGCCTCCTTCTGCGCTGTAAATTTCTATGTTTCTATGTTTCTATATGTTTACAGAGACTAAAGCACAAAAACCTTGGCTGATACTCCAATGTAAAAAACAAAATTCCATTTATATAGCGCTTTTCACAACTACCAGATGTCGCAAAGCGTTTTACAGCCAATGAAGTACTTTTGAAGTGTAGTCACTGTTGTAATGTGGAAAACGCGGTGATCAAATTTCACACAGCAAGCTCCCACAGAAAGCAATGTAATAATGATTAGATAATCTGCTTTTTTGTTATGTTGATTGAGGGATAAATATTGGTCAGGACACTGGGGATAACTCCCCTTCTTTCCTTAGAAATAGTGCCACTTGAGAGAGCAGACGGGGCCTCGGTTTAACCTCACATCCGAAAGATGGCATCTCCGACAGTGCAGCACTCCCTCAGTACCACACTGGCGTGCCAGCCTAGATTTATGTGCTTAGATCCCTGGAGTGGGACTTGAACCCATAACCATCTGACTCAGATGAGAGGATGCTGCACTGAGGGAGCTCTGCACTGTCAGACGTTCGCTTCTGGCTGATATAAAGATGATTATGGCCATGGAAGGAGTGTTCACGTCACATCCCGTCAGCCTGCGAGTCCTTCAACTACTTCACACCATTCTTCAAGGGATCTGCTGCCTTACAGGTGAGATGTTAAACAGCTTGCTCTCGCTGGTGGTCTTAAATATCTCACGAGACTATTTTGAAGAAAAGCAGAGAAGTTATCACCACTGTCCGGGGCCAATATTTATGTCTCGCTCAACATCACTAAAAACAGATTATCTGGTCATTATCACATTGCTGTTTGTGAGAGCTTGCTGTGTGCAAATTGACTGCCGCTTTCCCCATATTACAACAGTGACTACAATTCAAAAGTACTTCATTGGCTATAAATGCATTGGGGTGTCCTGAGGTTGATTAAGGCATTATATAAATTAAGTCTTTTATTTTTGCTATTTAGCACCTCTAATGTAGCTAAATGTCCCAAAGTGTTTCACTGAGGCACCAGGGTTTATTCTTACTGAGTTCAAATGAGTTAGTGCACACTTGGGTGAGATGAAGTAGGGTGGGAGGAGGCTCGTGTGGAGCATAAACACCATCGGCAAGAACCAGTTGGGCCGAATGGCCTCTTTCTGTGCTGTACATTCTATGCTGTTCTATGTAGATAGAATGGGGAGGGTAAGTGTTTATACAAAGAAACATAAAATGGAATGAAAACAGAAAATGCTGGAAATAGTGAGCAGGTCGGGCAGCACCTGTGGAGAAAGAAACAGATTTAATGCTTCAAGTCGATGACCTTTCGTCAGAACTGCAAAACGTTCGGGATGTAATGGGTTTTTAAGTAAGTGCAGGGGCAAGAACAAAAGCGAAGGTCTGTGATAGGGTGCAAGGCAGGAAAGATTAAAGGACAAATGGGATGATGGTACAAGGCAAAAAGAGATGGGACTGTAATGGGATAAAGTAAGAAACAAAAGATGGGTCTAGAGGACATAAAATGGAAATAGTCTTAAAACTGGATCACCTTCCACACATATTTTCAAAACCGCAGTTACAATTAGTAATAGGTTACAACGAGGATAAATTTGCATTATTTAAGTTAGCTAAAAACCTTAAACAATCAGAAAGAGAGCTGCACCGATTTTTTTCACTTCACAAATGCAATACATTATGCATAAGACAATATTTATTTTTAACGTAATTGCTCTGAGCACCAGCTAGTCCTGGTAATACATTTATTGGACAACAACAATAATAAATTATATTACTCTACATTGCTTTTCAAGCACTCCCGAAAGGCTTAATAAATAAATAAAGCTGTACTTCCGAACTCCTCATCTTTCTTCTCCTTCACAAAACAATAATTCCTCATTGATTAAGAGTGATTTAGCAATTGTTACAAGTTACTTCATGTAACTCAGTAAAAGGTTTTCTTTGGCAAAATGTGCCATTTTATATGTTGTTACAAATCGTTCATATTCTGTTGCTGTTTTTTCTTCTTCTCAATGTGTAGTTAAAACTACAGCTGCTTTCATAACCACGGTTACGATTTTTGTATGTTTGCACTTTTCCCTTGAATAATGGTAAAATGAAAGACTTGGATTTATATAGCACCTTTCATGACCCACCGGATGTCTAAAAATGCTTCACAGCCAATTAAATACTTTTGGAGTGTAGTCACTGTTGTAATGTGGAAAATGCGGCAGCCAATTTGTGCGCAGTAAGCTCCCACAAACAGCAATGTGATAATCTGTTTTTTTATTATGTTGATCGAGGGATAAATATTGATCAGGACACTGGGGATAACTCTCCAGCTCGTCTTCGAAATAGTGCCATGGGATCTTTTACATCCACCTGGGAGGACGGGGCCTCGATTTAACGTCTCATCCGAAAGATGGCACCTCCGACCGTGCAGCCCTCTGCCAGCACTGCAGTGGAGTGTCAGCGTAGATTTATGTGCTCAAGTCCCTGGAGTGGGATTTGAACCTGCAACCTTCTGACTCATAGAAACATAGAAACACAGAAAATAGGTGCAGGAGTAGGCCATTCGGCCCTTCGAACCTGCACCACCATTCAATATGATCATGGCTGATCATGCAACTTCAGTACCCCATTCCTGCTTTCACTCTTGATCCCTTGATCCCTTTAGCCGTAAGGGCCACATCTAACTCCCTTCTGAATATATCTAATAAACTGGCCTCAACAACTTTCTGTGGCAGAGAATTCCATAGGTTCACAATTTTCTGAGTGAAGAAGTTTCTCCTCATCTCGGTCCTAATTGGCTTGCCCCTTATTCTTAAACTGTGACCCTTGCTTCTGGACTTCCCCAATATCGGGAACATTCTTCCTGCATCTAACCTGTCCAATCCCGTCAGAAGTGGATAACCTCACATTTATCTACATTATACTGCATCTGCCATGCATTTGCCCACTCACCTAACCTGTCCAAGTCACCCTGCAGACTCAGAGGCGAGTGTGCTACCCACTGAGCCACAGCTGAAAATGGTGCGAAGTAGTGCAAGGACCTGTAGGCTGAATAACTGTCTGACAGGCTGCTTCTATGGCTGTAGTCCTCTTTATACCAGCTGGAACTGAAAGGTTTAAATATAAATTAAATCAATTTCCAAACCTTTAGTGCCTTATGGGACACAGAGAAGACAATGGCCGTGAAATTGTATGAAGTGCGCACGGACCCGGCGAGGCCTCGCAAAAGCCGTTTTTGGCGCGCAATGCGCAAGCTTTTCTGATTTGTCAAGATTTTGCTTGACAGATCCTCCGCATCCCTGCAGCAAGGACATTCGCGCGGGTGAGATTGGGCTATTTGCCTAACTTGTGCCCGGTGAATGTCCTTGAACCTTTTACGCCTGGTAAAAGCAGGCACATAGCTTACTTTTTCCAGGGTATGGGTTTTAAAACACATAAAATTTAAATTTAAATACACATTTTTAGAGTAAAAACCCTGTCCATTAAGATAAGTTTATTTTAAACCCTATTAAAACACATCAAAAAAAATCCCCAAAACATTTTTTTTTCTAAAACATTTAATTAACTTTAATTTCAATTAATTTTAAATATGTGACGTGTTTTAAAAAAATTTATTATGTTGTGTTTGGGTGTTTTGGGGGTTTTCTCATTGATAGTAATGGGAACTCGGAGAAACAGAGTTCCTATTGCTAGCACTGAGAATACTGCACCGTGATTGGTTGTCCAGGCCCACGTGACTGCAACTTCAACTTGCGTACCTCAAAGACTGGGGTGCGCTGTGATGCACGTGGAAAGAAGGCCGCCGACCGGAATCGAAGGCGCCTCCGGGAGCACCAGGTACATTCGCAGAAACATTTCGGGACGGAGGCATTCGTCTGAAGGAAGCCTACCACCGGAATTTCCAGGCCATTAAACTGCTAAACCTCTTTTATCACAGTGCCAGCTTCGACATGTAATTCCCCCTGCCCCAGTTTCCTCACAACATCCTATCATGTACTTTAAAATTCCTTCCGAAGACTTTTCTCAGGCGCAGTTCAAATCAAATTTGTATTGTCTGATTATCTTTGACCTCTGATGCCACAGAGCGTATTGCCTGAGATGTAGTCAATGAATTGATTCAGTTGGATTAATTGCAAGAGGTTTTAACCAGGAAACAAGCGCAGACTGCAATCTGTACTTTTTAAACTATAATTGGTAGCCTATTGCCTGGCACGTTGTAGAAGTGACCTTGAGCTTGAAATACTCTCATCTAACTCTGAGTCATTGGTCAATAGTTTGTTACCACATCCCTGAGTTGCAATCGACTTTTAAATGAATTATTCAAAGGCAAGCTTGGGGGAGAAATTGCATAGTGCCCCGCTTGGGGCGATAACTTTTGCGGTAGCGCAAATGTATCGCATGGCGCTACGCGAGGGGCTCTTATGCAAACTTCCGGTTTAGCACTCCAGGAAGGAAGGGGAGCGCTAAAACAGACATCACCATTTCCTTTGGAGTGCTAAAGCCGACAGGAGGGGCGATAGCGGTGCAGCGCTGCCCATGGTCGAGGGCAGTACTGCGGGGAACAGAGGCTCCTTCCCTCCCTTAAAGGGAAAGGCCATTGCTGCAGGCTCTGCATAATGCCGATGTTCCTCTACACCAACGGCAGTCGCAATCTGCCACGATCAGCCCCAAGCACTTGAACAGAGTGCAGGGCTGATCAATCGTGGCAGATCAAATTGCAAAAAAAAACCTAAGGGCTTAAAATACATTTTTTTAATTACCCGTTCATCATGCCCTTTAAATACTGCTTCGCAAGCGGCCGGCCTCCTGAACAATGCCTCCTGCAGCTGCCAGTATTGCCGCCCAGCGATGCTGCAGGGAGCAGAAGTGAAGTTTGGGTCCTGGGCACTACAGTGGCGATGCGCAACACGATGACATCAAGATCTCTGGGGCGCAGGAGATCATGGCGCAAGACGTTACCGCCATCGCAAACCTCCACTGGAATTTCGTGGGTGTCGGTACTCTCGCTGCACCTTGTCGCAGAGCCAGGAGCGCCCTGTTATTGCCCAGTCCCCCCGCAGGCAGTAACAGGGGGTGCAAAGGAGGCCAATTTCTAGTCCAAGATACCACTTGCTTTTGACACAGATATTGGCTGAACTTTCTTTTTGTAGAGTAGAGTTGCTCTAAAGAATGGTGTCGGCAATTATAGAGTCAGTAAATGGTATCTTTTATGAAGGTATGTAACATTTTTAATACCGAAGATCAAAAGTTACATTTTGGGAGGCTTTGTGCTGGTAGTAAAGCATCATAAACAGCTAGCTAAAAAATGCTTCCATCCATTGAAATCAAAGGATGAAAAATAGCACACAGTGATTCCGGAATATGCGCTGGCTGTGTACGAGATCCTGTCGACACCGTGGAGCCCTATCAATCTACTCTCAATTTCATCCTGCATTTAAATTCACTCTGGCGCTCCTTATCCAGATAGCTGGGCATTGGTTGACTATTAGGTAACGATGCTGCACTTTTTCCAACGTGTACCTTTGCCCATTTCAATGGTGAAAAGTTACCAAATAAAATTAATAGTCATAGAAAAGTTACCAAATAAAATTAATAGTCCAAATAATTACTTCCGTGTTCGTATCTATAAATATTTTTATGATCTAAGATTCTAGTATAAACTTAATTCCTTTCTAAGTAAGGTGGATAGTAAACTAATCAGGCAGTGTAGGTGAAATCATTGTGTTGGCAAATTAGGGCGACCATATTTTCTAAACTGGATCCAGGGACACGCAGTTGTCAGGTCTCTATGTTACATGCATCCCACGATTCCCTCCATCTGGAGAGAGGGTTGATACCAGCTGCACGAATATTGGACTACACCACTGAAAAGGGACATATATCTTGTTCAGCCAGGATGTCCTTATCTATTTATCCTGGAACTCCACTAAGGCTGCTCCTCGTGAAAGAAATAGAAGGAGAAAATGGTTCTCTACCAAGACTGTTGCCAAAGAGCACTCACCCTCTCTGTATCTCTGCAATCTCATCCAACTTGACTAATCTGCGACTTTCTTCCAAACTGCTGCCCACTATTGTAATGCACGTTTTTCTCAACTGTCTGGATGTCCAAATCTTCTTTTTGTACCCAGAGCGAACGTTCAAAACACTGAATTGAAACCGTGCTGTGAATGTTCCTCTGGATGATATTTTTACCAAGGTGTTTATCTGTTTTAACACAAGTGTCGAACTAGAAGCCTTGTTGAAATATCAGACAAAGGAACTCCAATTCAAATTATTTGAGACGTGTCTTGAACAAGGAAACAGTGCTCTCATTGGATCAGGGGCCTTGTACTCATTTGCATTAGGGTTTATTTCTAGAGGGATAGAATTGAAAAATAAGGAAGTTAGGCTAAACCTAGATCGAACCTTGGTTAGACCACACTTAGAGTACTGCGTACAGTTCTGGTCGCCATATTATAAAAAGGATATAGAGGCACTGGAGAGGGTGCAGAGAAGATTTACAAGGATGATACCAGAAATGCGAGGGTATACATATCAGGAAAGGATGAACAGGTTGGGTCTCTTTTCTCTTGAAAAGAGAAGGCTGAGGGGTGACCTATTAGAGGTTCTTAAAATTCTGAAAGGTTTTGATCGAGCGGATACAGAGAGAATGTTTCCATTTGTGGGAAAGAGCATAACTGGAGGCCATCAACATAAGTTGGTCACCAAGAAATCCAATCGGGAATTCAGAAGAAAAATCTTTACCCAAAGACTGGTGCGAATGTGGAACTCGCTACCACAGGGAGTGGTGAGGTGAATAGTATAGATGTATTTAAGGGGAGGCTAGACAAGCCCATGAGGGAGAATGGAATAGTGGGTTATGCTGATAGATTTAGATGAGGAAAGACGGGAGGAGTCTCGAGTGGAGCATAAACGCTGGCATGGACTCATTGGGCCAAATGGCCTGTTTCCGTGCCGTATATCCTTTGGTAATCCTTTGCATTTGGAACATCGATCACAATCTAGAATACTATTAGCTGCATTAATTTTGGTAGAAACAGCACTATTTATGTTTTGACCACAGATTCGTTCAGTGGGTTCAATAACACTGAAATTCTGTCCTGTTCATTTAATTCATGCAAGCAATGGCAGTTCATTAGATCTGAAGAACACATTTACATCAACAGAAAATTAGCAAACTAATGTCCCCCTTTGCACAGATATGCTGTGTCAGAAAAAAGCCTGGCTTCCTGTGTCTTCATATCTAATGGGAACCATTCACTATGAAGAAAGGGATGATTAAATAGGGACTAAATGGGAATCTGTAATAGAGTCAAACTAAATCTCACAAGCTAAAACTGCCCTCAAGGGATATTATTAAAAGTACAAAAAATTGCAAAGGGTAAGACAAAAAAAAAACGCATATCTGTAAAGGTTGGTGTCATTTGTGAAATAAAACATCTTAAAGGCAACGGCAATAAAACATAAACCTCCAGCAATGCTATGTAGATAGATAATCTGGTTTCTTTGAGGTAGTTATTGCAATTGAAATTATTAATGGACCAGTGGTTTTTAAATTTGCTTAAATTCTACATACTTTCTTTTTCAGGGTTGTTTCTGATTAACATTTAACTAACAGATTGTCACTTTCAACTTTCAATGCAATATGCAACAGAATGGAGAATCGGGTTCAAACCTATTCAAGCTGATAGGAGCAATTTTCATCTCCCTTGATGGGCTTTAAGGGTTTTACATGATGCGAGCTTAGGAAGTTTCTCTCCAGTCAACAGCAGATGGAAGATCCCCATAAAACTGAGCATCATTCCAGCAGCAATTGTCACTGATTTAACAACTGACCGAGAGTCCATTGAGATGAGGGAAAAGAAGACATTTATCTGGGTATAAGTATGGGGTGCTCCAATTTTAGGGTGAGGGATATTGATGGGGGAGAATATCGCTCTGTGTAAACATAGTGTATTTGATCTGGAAGGTGTTTGAGCAATCGACTTAACATCTATTAGTCCACACTGAGCAAATCTAGTTGGCAAACATTCACATATCAATGCCTTTGAAATGACCGTTTGCATATTAAAGCATGCTGCCATCTTTCAGATGCGCTAAACCGAGGCCCTGTCAGCCCTCTCAGGTGGATGTACAACATCCATGGCACTATTTCAAAGAAGAGCAGGGGAGTTCTCCCTGGATAATATTTATCCCTCAACCAAGATCACTAAAACAGATTATCTGTTCATTATCACATTACTGTTTGTAGAAGCTTGCTGAATGCAAATTGGCTGCCGCGTTTCCTACATTAAAACAATGACTATACTTCAAAAGTACTTCCTTGGCTGCAAAGCGCTTTGGGACATCCTGAGGTCATGCAAGGTGCCATATAAATGTAAGTCTTTCTTTATTTGATGTATATCCACCGCTGCTTAATGAATCGGCTGGCAGTATGTAATTTTCACACAGAATGTACTGGGAGCCGAGAAATAAATCATAAATCACAGAAAAAGACTTCATTTTTGTCACACTCCTGCTGTCTGTCACACCAGAGATATTTCTAGATTCAATGGAACTATTAACAATACAACTGTTTATCCCAAATTACATCACCATCTGCTTCAGCTAAAATGTTGCCAATCAACTAAATAATTTTAAAAACATTTATTCATTGCTGGGATGTGGGCATCACTGGCAAGGCCAGCATTTATTGCCCATCTCTAATTGCCCTTGAGAAGGTGGTGGTGAGCCGCCTTCTTAAACCGCTGCAGTCCGTGTGGCGAAGATACTCCCACAGTGCTGACTTTGTCGTAGTGGTTTGGTACAATTGCATGCTTGCTGGGCCATTTCAGAGGGCATTTAAGAGTCAACCACATTGCTGAGGGTCTCGAGTCACATATAGGCCAGACCGGGTAAGGATGGAAGATTTCCTTCCCGAAAAGACATTCGTGAATCAGTTGTGTTTTTAAAAAATCCAGTAGTTTCATGGACATCATTACTGACCATAGCTTTTTTATTCTAGATTTATTTAATTTTCTGAATTTAAATTACCCAGTGGTGGGATTTGAATTCACGTCTCTGGATTATTAGTCCAGTAATATAACCACTCCGCTACTATACCCATCCTATTCAGTCACTGGAGAACAATGTCCTTGATCACAGGCTTGGATATTGAATCATTTTAAAGATGTTTTATGAGTTTTTTTAAGCTGTTGGCCAACTTTTGTGAGTTTTCAAGGTTGGTGTGTAGGCATGAGTTTGGTTTAAAGCAGCAAATGCTGACCTCACCAATGATATGCAATTTCTCCTTATGTGTCAAATATTTTGTCATAAGAATTCCGTGAAGCGCCGTGGACATTTTACTACGTTAAAGGCGCTATATCAATACTTGCTGTTGTTATATATCCGAGTAGAAAAGCAATATACAGCGGATGCTGGAAAGATGAAATAAAAACAGAAAATTCGGGGAATGCTCAGCAGGTCAGGCAGCATCTGCGGAGAGAGAAACAGAGTTTAAATTTCAGATCGATTGTTTCAATTTCCAACTAGCCGAGGGAAGGTGGGGCCCCGCGAGGTTGGAAGTGTCAGCTGACCAATGGCGGGGTGGTTGGCGGTCATGTGATGAAATCTTCCGGAATATGTGCAATGACAAGTTGGCGACGCCACCTCTTACTGAGGCCCAAACACTGAACACTTCACACCAAGTAGAGTTATTCATTTGACTGACATTCAAAGGTACGGCGTTAAGAAGCATTTAAGTTGCATTTCCTCAAATTTACCATCGGTGCAAAGCAGTGTTAGAATCACAGAATCATAGAATGGTTAAAGCACAGAAGAAGGCCATTCGGCCCATCGAGCCCGTGTCATAAGAACATAAGAACATAAAAAAATAGGAGCAGGAGTAGGCCATTTGGCCCCTCGTGCCTGCACCGCCATTCAATAAGATCATGGCTGATCTGATCATGGACTCAGCGCCACTTCCCTGCCCACTCCCCATAACCTTTTACTCCCTTATCGCTCAAAAATCTGTCTATCTCCGCCTTAAATATATTCAATGACCCAGCTGCCACAGCTCTCTGGGGCAGGGAATTCCATAGATTTACAACCCTCTGAGAGAAAAAATGTCTCCTCATTTCAGTTTTAAATGGGTGGCCCCTTATTCTAAGACTATGTCCCTTAGTTGATTTTCCCTATGAGTGGAAATATCCTCTCTGCATCCACCTTGTCGAGCCCCCTCATTATCTTATGTTTCGATAAGATCACCTCTGATTCTTCTGAACTCCAATGTGTACAGGCCCAACCTACTCAACCTATCCTCATAAGTCAATCCCCTCATCTCCGGAATCAACCTAGTGAACCTTCTCTGAACTGTCCCCAATGCAAGTATAGCCTTCCTTAAATACAGAGACTAAAACTGTACGCAGTTCTCAAGTGTGGCCTCACCAATACTCTGTAGAGTTGTAGCTGGACTTCTCTGCTTTTATACTCTATCCCCCTTGCAATAAAGGACAACATTCCATTTGTCTTCCTGATTACTTGCTGTACCTGCATACTAACTTTTTGTGTTTCATGCACAAGGACTCTCAGTTAGTCCCACATCCCCGCCCTTTTCCCATAGCCCTGCAAATTATTTCTCTTCAGGTACTTATCCAACTCCCTTTTGAAAGATAAAATTGAGTCTGCCTCCGTCACACTTTCAGGTAGTGCATTCTCGATCTTAACCACTCGCTGCATAAAAATGTTTTTTCTTACGTCGCCTTTGGTTCTTTTGCCAATCACCTTAAATCTGTATCCTCTGGATCTCAACCCTTCCACCAATTGGAACAGTTTCCCTCTATCTACTCTGTCCAGACCCCACATGATTTTGAACACCTCTATCAAATCTTTTCTCAATCTTCTCTGCTCCAAGAAGAACAACCCCAGCTTCTCCAGTCTATCAATGTAATTGAAGTCACTCATTTCTGGAATCATTCTTGTAAATCTTTTCGACACCTTCACTGAGGCCTTCACATCCTTCCTAAAGTGCGGTGCCCAGAATTGGACACAATTATCCAGCTGGGGCTGTACCAATGTTTTATACAGGTTCATCATAATTTCCACACTTTTGTAATCTATGTCTCTATTTATGAAGCCCAGGATTCCCGTCAGCCATTTTAACCACTTTCTCAACATGCCCTGTCACCATCAATGACTTGTGCACACATACCCCTAGGTCTCTCTGTGTTCCCTATAAAGTGCGCAGCCACACGCCTGGGGACTGCTTCAGGGAATCCATGCAGCTGGCTTGCGGCATTTCAATGTATAAGCCGTGAATTTAGAATGGCCCGTGCAGCCCCTTAAAGGGGCCGGGCAGGTTCCCAAAAAATGAGAGGGAACATAAGGAACAAAGTGATTCCAGCATTGCATCGATGCTAAATTTGGGCAATATAACTGTGGTATTCTATCATGAACTTATTCCAAAGTGAAGCATCGTAATTTGGTTCAGCGTTGGGTTGGACCCTGACTCCCATTCAAGCTGCAGTTATAGAGTAACTGCAGCAACAGTGTGGACTGAAATCAGTTTGGACCAGTGCTACACTTGACGTGCAACCTGCTGTCTGAATTTTGATTGAACAGTGATTGGGCCTCAGCAAGAGGCAGCATCGGCAACTCTTATTGGATGTATTCCGGGAGTTTTCATCGCATGATCTCCAACCGTCCCGCCATTGGTCGCCCGGCACGCCCATCCTCGTGGAGCCCTGCCTTCCCATGGCCAATTGGAAATGAACAACTCTTCATTACCCAATTGGATGATGCTTGACTGTCAGTCAATCAATCTTTTTTCCCAAATCGCTGATAATTTTTAGAACAAGTAAAGGAAAGGGTTGCTAGAAGCCAATGTGTTGGAGATTTATCTACATTTCCTGGAGAATCCATAACAATCCAAGAGGGTTGACAACCCAAGTAAGAGAATGCTTGTGACCTGTCACTGACCTCCAAAATGCGGAATCCCCTGCACCTGGTAAATGCTCTCGTGTGCTGGTGATTCGGTAAGCTCCAGAGATTGCAGGCAGCTCTGGCTGGTGTTGGTAGCTTGCTGTTATTGTGTCTGTTTGCATGCTTTCTTGAGCAACTTGTGGTGGGGTAGTTCTCTGTACCTGCAGATGGTGTTCTCCTTGGAGCAGAGAAGATAAAGAGGAGATTTGATAGAGGTCTTCAAAATCAGGAGGGGTCTAGACAGAGTAGATCGTGAGAAACTGTTCCCATTGGCAGAAGGGTCGAAAAGCAGAGGACGCAGATTTAAGGTGATTGGCAAAAGAAATAAAGGTGACGTAAGAAAAAACTCTTTTATGCGGCGAGTGATTAGGATCTGGAATGCACTGCCTGAAAGGGTGGGGGAGGCAGACTCAATTTTATCTTTCAAAAGGGAATTGGATAAGTATCTGAAGGAAAACAAATTGCACGGCTACGGGGAAAGGGCGGGGCAGTGGGATTAACTGAGAGTCAGCAAGGCCTCGACGGGCCGACTGGCCTTCTTCCGTACTGTTACCATTCTATGATTCTATTCGATTCTATTCTATTCTATGTTCAAGAGAAAATTAGTAGTACTATACCTCAGAAGATTAGTTTCAGTAAAATAATTTGGTCTTATGTAAATACTTACTGTTATATATGTAAACCTGTAAATACTTTGTGCAGCCACCAGAGGGCTCATCCCCTGGAGTCCCAAGGGTTCCCACAATCCCTTGGGAGCACCTGTACTTAAGGAGGCCTCACAGGCTGGAGACTCTGGAGACCTGCAATAAAAGACTAAGGTCACACTTTATTTGAGCTCACAGTATCTAGTCAGACTCTTTATTCATACATAACAACTGGCGACGAGATACAGATGATGAACCCAACGATGCAGAGAACAGTGGGCATCCTGGGGAAATTTTTGGAGAGAGCTGATTGGGAAACTTTCGTGGAACGACTCAACCAATACTTCATGGCCAATGAGCTGGAAGGAGAAGCGAACACTGCCAAACGAAGTGCGATTCTCCTCACCGTTTGTGCAGTACCAACGTATGGCCTCATGAAAAATCTGCTTGCAAAATCCACAGATAAATCATACGATGATTTGTGCACACTGGTCCAGGAGCATATGAACCTGAAAGAAAGCGTTCTGATGACGAGGTACCGGTTCTACACCTACAAAAGGTCTGAAGACCAGTAAGTGGCGAGCTATGTCGATGAGCTAAGATGCCTTGCAGGACATTGCGAATTTGAAGGACATTTGCAGCACATGCTCAGGGACTTCTGTTTACTTGGCATTGGCCATGAAGTGATACTTCGCAAACTTTTGACTGTAGAGATCCCAACCTTGAGTAAAGCCATAGCGATAGCCCAGACGTTCATTGCCACCAGTGACAATACCAACACAAGAGATTGATGTGCAAAGTTAGAGCACATGGGATTGGGGGTAGTGTACTGACATGGATTGAGAACTGGTTGTCAGACAGGAAGCAAAGAGTAGGAGTAAATGGGTACTTTTCAGAATGGCAGGCAGTGACTAGTGGGGTACCGCAAGGTTCTGTGCTGGGGCCCCAGCTGTTTACACTGTACATTAATGATTTAGATGAGGGGATTAAATGTAGTATCTCCAAATTTGCGGATGACACTAAGTTGGGTGGCAGTGTGAGCTGCGAGGAGGATGCTGTGAGGCTGCAGAGCGACTTGGATAGGTTAGGTGAGTGGGCAAATGCATGGCAGATGAAGTACAATGCGGATAAATGTGAGGTTATCCACTTTGGTGGTAAAAACAGAGAGACAGACTATTATCTGAATGGTGACAGATTAGGAAAAGGGGAGGTGCAAAGAGACCTGGGTGTCATGGTACATCAGTCATTGAAGGTTGGCATGCAGGTGCAGCAGGCGGTTAAGAAAGCAAATGGCATGTTGGCCTTCATAGCAAGGGGATTTGAGTACAGGGGCAGGGAGGTGTTGCTACAGTTGTACAGGGCATTGGTGAGGCCACACCTGGAGTATTGTGTACAGTTTTGGTCTCCTAACCTGAGGAAGGACATTCTTGCTATTGAGGGAGTGCAGCGAAGGTTCACCAGACTGATTCCCGGGATGGCGGGACTGACCTATCAAGAAAGACTGGATCAACTGGGCTTGTATTCACTGGAGTTCAGAAGAATGAGAGGGGACCTCATAGAAACATATAAAATTCTGACGGGGTTAGACAGGTTAGATGCAGGAAGAATGTTCCCAATGTTGGGGAAGTCCAGAACCAGGGGTCACAGTCTAAGGATAAGGGGTAAGCCATTTAGGACTGAGATGCGGAGGAACTTCTTCACCCAGAGAGTGGTGAACCTGTGGAATTCTCTACCACAGAAAGTTGTTGAGGCCAATTCACTAAATATATTCAAAAAGGAGTTAGATGAGGTCCTTACTGCTAGGGGGATCAAGGGGTATGGCGAGAAAGCAGGAATGGGGTACTGAAGTTGAATGTTCAGCCATGAACTCATTGAATGGCGGTGCAGGCTAGAAGGGCCGAATGGCCTACTCCTGCACCTATTTTCTATGTTTCTATGTTTCTAAATCTCTCAGCACACGACTGCTACAAGTACTGTGAACAAAGTGATGATGTTTTCAAATCGCAATGTACAAGGCAGGCCCCACAGGCCTGCAGCTGCATGTCCACAGATGTCTCAGAGTCCACATCAAGGGTGATGAATGCAATGCCATTAACACCTTGTTGGCGCTGCGGGGGTGATCATCATTTCCATTCATGCTGCTTCAAAGGGTACTTTTGCAAGGGCTGTGGAACAATGGGACACCTCCAACGTATGTGCAGGCGAGTTGCAAACCCTGCTAATTCTGCAAACCACCATGTTGCAGAGGAGGACAAATCCACGGCGGATCATGACGAACCAGAGACTCAGACCGAGGAGGCAGAGGTATATGGGGTGCACACATTTACCACAAAGTGACCCCGATAATGCTGAAGGTTGAATTAAATGGATTCCCAGTGTCAATGGAGCTGGACACGGTTGCGAGCCAGTCCATTATGAGCAAAAAGACTTTCGATAAGTTGTGGTGTAGCAAGGCCTTAAGGCCAGTCTTGACTCCCATTCGCACTAAACTGAGAACTTACACAAAGGAACTGATTCCTCTAATCGGCAGTGCTACTATAAAGGTCTCCTATGATGGAGCGGTGCACAAACTACCACTCTGGGTGGTACCGGGCGATGGTCCCACACTGCTCGGCAGGAGCTGGCTGGGAAAGATACGCTGGAATTGGGATGACGTCCGAGCGCTCTCGTCCGTTGACGGCACTTCATGTGCCCAGGTCTTAAACAAGTTCCCCTCGCTGTTCAAACCAGGCATCGGGAAGTTCCAAGGAGCAAAAGTGCAGATCCACCTAATTCCGGGGGTGCGACCCATCCATCACAAGGCGAGAGGGTGGAGATCGAGCTGGACCGGCTGCACTGAGAGGGCATCATTTCGCCGATTGAATTCAATGAGTGGGCCAGTCTGATTGTTCCAGTCCTCAAGGGAGATGGCATGTCAAAATCTGTGGTGATTACAAAGTAACTATCAATCGTTTCTCCCTGCAGGATCAATACCCACTACCAAAGGCAGGTGACCTTTTTGCGACACTGGCGAGAGGAAAACCGTTCACAAAGCTGGACTTGCCTCAGCCTACATGACACAGGATCTGGAGGAATCATCGACACGCGCAAAGGTCTCATTTACAACAGATGCCCATTTGGGATTCGATCAGCCGCGGCGATATTCCAGAGAAACATGGAACGCTTACTGAACCACCGCGCATGGTGGTTTTCGAGGACGACATCTTGGTTACAGGTCGGGACTCAGTCGAGCATCTGCAGAAACTGGAGGAAGTTCTTCGTCGACTAAACCGCGTGGGGCTCAGGTTAAAACGCTCGAAGTGCGTTTTCCTAGCGCCTGAAGTGGAGTTCCTTGGACGCGGCGGACGGCATCAGGCCCACCGATTCGAAGATGGAGGCAATCGAGAACGCACCGAGGCCACAGAACGTGACGGAGTTTCTAGACTCCTGAACTACTCTGGTAACTTTTTACTGGGTATCAGCACACTGCGAGAACCGCTGCACACCTTACTGCGTAAAGGAGATGAATGGGTATGGGATAAAAGCCAAGAAAATGCCTTTGTAAAAGCTAGAAAACTGTTATGCTCAAATTGCTTGTGTTGTATGATCCATGTAAGCGTTTTGTACTAACATGTGATGCGTCGTCATATGTGATCGGGAAATTGCAACCAGTTGCTTATGCATCCGGATATAAAAGGGGTCAGAGGGTCTCGTAAGGAGGAGGAACTGAGGGAAATCCTTATTAGTCGGGAAATTGTGTTGGGGAAATTGATGGGATTGAAGGCCGATAAATCCCCAGGGCCTGATGGACTGCATCCCAGAGTATTTAAGGAGGTGGCCTTGGAAATAGCAGATGCATTGACAGTCATTTTCCAACATTCCATTGACTCTGGATCAGTTCCTATCGAGTGGAGGGTAGCCAATGTAACCCCAATTTTTAAAAAAGGAAGGAGAGAGAAAACAGGGAATTATAGACCGGTCAGCCTGACATCGGTAGTGGGTAAAATGATGGAATCAATTATTAAGGATGTCATAGCAGCGCATTTGGAAAGAGGTGACATGATAGGTCCAAGTCAGCATGGATTTGTGAAAGGGAAATCATGCTTGACAAATCTTCTGGAATTTTTTGAGGATGTTTCCAGTAGAGTGGACAAGGGAGAACCAGTTGATGTGGTATATTTGGACTTTCAGAAGGCTTTCGACAAGGTCCCACACAAGAGATTAATGTGCAAAGTTAAAGCACATGGGATTGGGGGGTAGTGTGCTGAAATGGATTGAGAACTGGTTGTCAGACAGGAAGCAAAGAGTAGGAGTAAATGGGTACTTTTCAGAATGGCAGGCAGTGACTAGTGGGGTACCGCAAGGTTCTGTGCTGGGGCCCCAGCTGTTTACACTGTACATTAATGATTTAGATGAGGGGATTAAATGTAGTAACTCCAAATTTGCGGATGACACTAAGTTAGGTGGCAGTGTGAGCTGCGAGGAGGATGCTATGAGGCTGCAGAGCGACTTGGATAGGTTAGGTGAGTGGGCAAATGCATGGCAGATGAAGTATAATGTGGATAAATGTGAGGTTATTCACTTTGGTGGTAAAAACAGAGAGACAGACTATTATCTGAATGGTGACAGATTAGGAAAAGGGGAGATGCAATGAGACCTGGGTGTCATGGTACATCAGTCATTGAAGGTTGGTATGCAGGTACAACAGGTGGTTAAGAAAGCAAATGGCATGTTGGTCTTCATAGCGAGGGGATTTGAGTACAGGGGCAGGGAGGTGTTGCTACAGTTGTACAGGGCCTTGGTGAGGCCACACCTGGAGTATTGTGTACAGTTTTGGTCTCCTAACCTGAGGAAGGACATTCTTGCTATTGAGGGAGTGCAGCGAAGGTTCACCAGACTGATTCCCGGGATGGCAGGACTGACCTATCAAGAAAGACTGGATCAACTGGGCTTGTATTCACTGGAGTTCAGAAGAATGAGAGGGGACCTCATAAAAACGTTTAAAATTCTGACGGGTTTAGACAGGTTAGATGCAGGAAGAATGTTCCCTATGTTGGGGAAGTCCAGAACCAGGGGTCACAGTCTAAGGATAAGGGGTAAGCCATTTAGGACCGAGATGAGGAGAAACTTCTTCACCCAGAGCAACCCACATTGGACCCTACCTTCTTCGACCCCCAATATACAACCAGTGGAAATTGACACCGCGGTTGGCCACGGAGAAGAGCCCATCACCCGCAGCAGCCCAGCAGGATTCACCACACCAGGCAGCCCAGCAAGGCCAGCTGCACAGCAGCCCAGCAAGGGCCCAACAAATGATTCACCAAAACCAGCATTTGCACCGAGACGATCAACCAATGAAAGAAAGGCCCCAGATCGACTCACCTTGTAAATAGTTGCACTATTGACTTTGGGGGCGGGGGAGGCGGGGGAGTGTTGTTATATATGTAAACCTGTAAATACTTTGTGTAGCCACCAGAGGGCTCATCCCCTGGAGTCCCAAGGGATCTCACAATCCCTTGGGAGCACCTGTACTTAAGGAGGCCTCACAGGTTGGAGAGACATTCTGGAGACCTGCAATAAAAGACTAAGGTCACACTTTACTTTGAGCTCACAGTATTTAGTCAGATTTTTTATTCATACATAACATTTACAGGCAGATGTTTTGGACATTAAGTAAATAGTCAAATGAATAGTCATGGCTTCAATTATAATTTTTGGACTAAGATTCGTATTAGTTAAGATATTGGTTAGTAAACGTCCCAAGGCGCTTCACAGGATATTATCAGATATAATATGACATCGATTCACATGAGGAGAAATTAGAACAGATGACCAAAAGGTTGGTCGAAGGAGTTGGTTTTAAGGACCATCTTAAAGGAGGAAAGAGAGGTAGAGAGGTTGAGAGGTAGCGAGGTTTAGGAAGATAATTCCAGAGTTTAGGGCCCAGGCAGCTGAAGGCACGCACACCAATGACGGAGAGATTAAAATCAGTGATGCGCAAGAGGCTAAAATTGGAGGAGCGCAGAGATCTTGGAGGGTTGTAGGACTGAAGGAAGTTACAGAGATAGGGGGAGATGATGCCATGAAGGGGTTTGAAAACTAGGATGATAATTTTAAAAACGAGGCGTTGCCAGACCGGGAGTCAATGTAGGTCAGCGAGCACAGTGATAATGGGTGAATGGGATTTGGTACGAATTATGACACGGGCAGCAGAGTTTTTGATGAGCTAAAGTTTACAGAGGGTGCAAGGTGGGAGGCCGGTCAGGAGCGCATTGGAATAGCTGAGTCTGGAAGATATAAATGCATGGATGAGGGTTTCAGCAGCAGATGAACTGAGGCATGGATGGATTCGGGCGATGTTACGGACGTAGAAGTAGGTGGTCTTGGTGATGAAGCAGAAATGGGGTCGGAAGCTCATCTCAGATTAGCAGTATACCTCAGAAAATTAGTTTCAGTAAAATGATTTGGTCTTGTACAAATACTTACAGACAGACAATCTTGTACATTAAGTAAATATTCAAAATAAGAACATAAGAAATAGGAGCAGGAGTAGGCCATTTGGCCCGTCGAACCTGCTCCACCATTCAATGAGATGGCTGATCTTTTACCTCAACTCCACTTACCTGCACTATCCCCATATTCCGTGATTCCCTTAATATCCAAAAATGTATTGATCTCTCTCTTGAATATACTCGATGACTGAGTCACCACAGCCCTCTGGGATAGAGAATTCCAAAGATTCACCACCTTCTGAGTGAAGAAATTTCTCCACATCTCAGTCCTAAATAGCTAACTCCTTATCCTGAGACTGTAAGAATTTTGTATGTTTCAATGTGATTGCCTCTCATTCTTCTAAACTCTAGAATATAGGCCTAGTCTACTCTCTCCTCATAGGATAAGCCCCCCATTGCAGGAATCACTCTGGTGAACCTTCGTGGCAAGTATATCCTTCCTTAGGTAAGGAGACCAAAACTGTACATAGTACTCCCGGTGTGGTCTCACCAGGCCCCTAAATAATTACATTAAGACATCTTTAATGACATGTTTTTTCATTATTAATATGGACTAGGCTTCATATTAGTTGAGACTGCATTACTTTGAAGGGAAATATACCCAATTCTGGCATGAATAATCGGAGATCAACAACAGGAACTTGTACTTCTCTGATGCTCATTATGTGCAGAAAGTTGTATTGAAGCACTTTACTTCACGGATAAGAATAAGCAGTGAGCATTGAGTAAGAAGGAACAAGAGAGAAATACATTGCCACAACACAAAAGCAAAATATTGCGTATGCTGGAATCTGAAATTAAAACACAGAATGCTGGAAATCTCAGCGGGTCAGGCAGCATCTGTGGAGAGAAGACCAGAGTTAACGTTTCGGGGCGACAACCCTTCGTCAGAACTGCCGAATGTTCTAAAAGAGCACATTCTTAAGCACTGAAAGGGGGAGGAGGAAGTACTGTGGAAACGCATTGCCTACAGTTTGCTATCCATTAATGGTAACATTGTTAAATAACTGCAACTGTAAAAGATGAGTTCCCCCTTCTCCTCAGAAGCACCAACATATTTTCCTTATTTGTCTTCTCGAGAACATTACATCTATTTTGCACCTTTCTGCTGGTTCAAATAATATTCCACTCCACTCTTTCAATATTTAATTCCCAGATTCAAGTGTGCATGGGGGAAGGTGCAGCTCAAGCATACAGCCCTCATTAAGAAGACCTCGCCAATAATGGGGACCACTTCCAAGTCAGTAAATGTGCCTTTTGTCTATGCTGTGCTCTACATTTCGATTTTCCAATCAGCACATCTGGAATGCCGTCTGCCTGATTTCTTATTTGGGTCAAGAGACTCGTTTCCTGCTAGTTATGCTGATAAGCCGTGATTGTCACAGATGAGCTCTGATTGGGTCAGTGACATTGCTGCTGATTGGAAAATTTGCACGTTCCCACTTGGGTGGTAGCTGAAGGCACTTCATCACAAATAACTGCATTAATGTCTTTAATCCCCAGCAACTGGTAAATCTTTCCCCATTGTTTTCCAATGTGTTTGGGTGAAAATTACTTTGCAACTAGGAATTTTCAACTAATCGGAGGAACTTGTCAATAAATAAAAGATTATCTGCAACTCCAAACCTTTCGATTTTCTTCACCGCTGCTTTGCTTGGTTGAGACTGTGCAGTGCTCCAAATCATTTTGTTCACAAAACCCTGGCGAGTTTGCCTATTGTTTTTGTTTCTGTGACTTTCAGCTACCTCTGCTGCTTCCCCCTTGCCACTCTTGCCTCCAGCCCGCATCTTTCTGTAGTTTCTCTCCTATCTCCCCTCATGCCCTCTCCAAGCTCACCTTGTCCATGGGGGTTCATCTCCTGCACCCTTAGCCCCATTCCGCTGAAACTGCTGACTGACTGATTTCCCTTCCTGGCTCCCAAGCTAGCTGATGTCGCAAATGGTTCATTCTCCTGTGACAGCCGTGGGTCAGTGGGTAGCATTCTCGCCTCTGAAAATCTCTGGAGCACGAAAATCTAGGCTGTCATTCCAGTGAAGTGCTGACGGAGTGCTGCACTGTCGGCAGTGCCGTATTTTGGATGAGACATCAAACGGAGGCCCCGTCTGCTCTCTGAGGTGGATGTAAAAGATCCCACGGCACTATTTCGAAGAAGAGCACGGGTATTATTCCCGGTGTCCAGGCCAATATTAATTGCAAAGACAAATTATCTGGTCATTATCACATTGCTGTTTGTGGGAGCTTGCTGTGCGCAAATTGGGTGCTGCATTTCCTACATTATAACAGCAGCAACACTTCAAAAGTACTTAATTGGCTGTAAATCGCTTTGGGATGGCCTGAGGTTGTGAAAGGTGCTATATAAATGTCCTTCCTTCCTTCCTTCCTTCCTTCCTTCTGCCAATACCAACTAAAATCTGGAGTTCACCGTGCCGGGACATATTTCTATGTGCTATATCAATGCAAGTTGTTGTTGGATTAAGTAAATAGGTAATAACTGGCACCAACATACAAGATACAAGAGCATCTTATTATCTAAAATTTTACGATGGGTGTTCCTTACATACTCACACCAAATTCTGGTCCAGTTTTATTTTAAATCATTTGTTAGATTATTTAAAGATGCATTGACTCTCCGGCCATATTTTGCAATCAGCAGCGAACACACAGCGCTTGCTGTTCACTGCGCTGACAGCTGCCCACAACATTTTTTTCTGGCTTTTGAGCAGTCAATGGGCATCTTATCCAGCGTGGCGCCCTCTGCAGGGCAACAAACAGCAGACTCTTCAACCAATCAGATTGAAGAATGTTCACTGAGACACGTAGAGTCCAAACCAGGAAGTATAAAGCCAGAAGGATAAATTACATTTAAATCATGTACAGAAAGTAAAATAAAGTTTGGTAAAGACCGAGAGATCAAAGAGGCAGACTGAAAAAGTAAAAACATTTTTTTTCCCTAAATCTCCAACAACAATTAATTTCTGAAGGAATGAGACTCCACAGTTATAAAATTATGTTTTTCAGGGCCAGAGAGGTTATTTGTCAGTAATTATCACTTATCACGCTGGTTAAACCTCACTTACAATCTGAATGCACTGGCCCAACTTTTTGTGGCATCTTTAGTGGGGAACTGTTGGGTAAGCACCTCAAGTTCACACCATTGCATCAATTTCAATGCCGAGCCTATCGGTGAGAACTGTAACAGCACACCCTATGATGGAGCAGGTTATCTCTGATAGCAACTTCCGGATTTCCGCCTTTTAGCTGCGCTTGTGCGGATTTACTCCATTATGAAGGCGAGCACTGTTAGCCCCACCGTTATTATTAAAATCTGGGACTATTAGCTTTGCAGTGTTATGAAGTGTTTTCAGCATCAGATTGATGTAAAACAGGGGTCAGGGCCCAAACTGACTCCTCCAGGCAGTGACTTTGCATTTCCACAAAAACAGACCAAAGTGACACCACTTCACTGCAGTTGTAGTATGAATACTTTGTAAAATAAACAGGCGCTTTAAGATGCACAAAATATGTCCCCATTAACCCATCTGTTCTATAACTCTCACTGGAATGCCCACCCTGAGAGTTGCCTATATGCGTACTGCCACTGTCGGCTGGATATGTAGAAAAGTGCAATAATTGTTGGAGGAAATAAGAAATATCGGCAAAGGCTAGAGTTATCTTTTGCTCAGAATATATTAAAATATTAGTACTGATTAAAGGTCATCAACCTGAAATGTTAACTCAGTTTCTTTCTCCACAGAGGCTGCTGGATATTTCCAGCATTTCTTGTTTTTATGTCAGATCTCCTGCCTCCGCACTATTTTGCTTTGGTTTTAAAATATCAGTGATATTTTTTGCGTCTATGATGCTTGCAAGTATTTTGCAATGCTGAGCATTTTTGAGAGTTAGCTGGCAGGTAATGCACATGAATTAAAACAAAAAAGTTTCAAAATCGGCTGATTTTGAACAACAAAAAACCTGCACAGAGACTGAAGTTATCACATTTCTTGTGTCCTTCGCTTAAAGGATAATGAACAAGGAAATTGCAGGGAGTTTGCTACCTTTTACTACGAATCATCACCAATTCTTGGTTACAGGTATATTTTAAAATTGGAAAGAAACAAAAAAATTATGTCTGGTGTATAGAAAAATCATTAGGCTTGCAATCCCTTAATGATTCTCTGATTAACATTCCTGATTGCCTTCACGGACATAACTATAGTTAATGCAATTTGAAATGATTGTGAAAGATTAATTAAGTATAAAAGATGATTTTTTTGATAATCTCAATAGGTTCAGAAATGTCAAATAGCTGTTATGTTACTGATGAAAGGGACCAACTTCCATCTATTTTGTGAATTAAATTTTTATAATCATAGCATCCTTTATTGCACACTGATTCCCATGTAATTTAGTCTCGCAGGCAGCAACAGTAGCATGGTTTTGTTCTTATAAATTAGACTGGCATAACTGATGCTCACAGACAGCAGGGACCAAGCTTTTTAAGCAACTCTATGTTACAAACATATAATCAGCATCTTAAAGTGTGACAATGTTAAAACCTCAGGAGCCATTTGGGGACAGAATTTTCTTCCACAGATTCAACGGCGTAATCTACACAGGAGTGTAGAAACATGTTAAATATTGTCAGTTGTCATGTAGTAAGGGTCATGAATTCAGCGGTTATGATGCATTCAGCTGTTAATGAACACAAACTGCCGTGCGTTTTCATGTGCAGATGCCGAGAGGCACCTAACCATGCATCTTATAGACTCTGCGGAAGATTTTGGCCTACTGTCAGGATGAAATGTTGTTTCATAGACATTGGGTACAGTTTGCACAGGACTCTAGCCATCAGGCTGGCTCAATATTTTAAGCATTCAGGACATCAAATTTATGCATCAATATGGCTAATTCAAAAAAAAAGATATTTCACAGATTTCTTCAAAATAAATTCCATAGAATCATAGAATGGTTACAGCACAGAAGGAGGCCATTCGGCCCCTCGAGACCGTGCCGGCTCTCTGCAAAAGCATTTCAGCTAGTCCCACTCTCCCGCCCTTTCCCCAAAGCCCTGCAATTTTTTTTCCTTCAGGTACTTATCCTACTCCCTTTTGAAAGCAGTGATTGAGTCTGCCTCCACCACCCTCTCAAGCAGTGCCTTCCAAATCCTAACCATTCGCTGCGTAAACATTTCTTTTCCTCATGTCACCTTTGGCTCTTTTGCCAATCACCTTAAATCTGTGTCCTATGGTTCACGATCCTTCCACCAATGGGAACAGTTTCGCTCTATCTACTCTGCTTGAACACTTCTATAAATCTCCTTTCAATCTTTTCTGCTACCCCAGCATCTCTAGTCTATCCAGGTAACTGAAGTCCCTCATCCCTGGAACCATTCTCGTCAATCTTTCCTGCACCCTCTCTAAGGCCCTCACATCCTTCCTAAAGTGTGGTGCCCAGAATTGGACACAATACTCTAGTTGAGGCCAAACTAGTGTTTTATAAAGGTTCATCATAACGACCATGCTTTTATACTCTATGCCTCCATTTATGAAGCCCAGGATCCCCTATGCTTTTTTAACCACTTTCTCAAGCTGCCCTGCCACCTTCAATAATTTGTACATATATAACCCCTGGTCTCTCTGTTCATGTACCCACTTTAGGGCTGTACCCTTTAGCTTACATTGCCTCTCCTCGTTCTTCCTACCAAATTGCATCACTTTGCACTTTTCGGCATTAAATTTCATCTCCTATGTGTTCTGCTCATTCCACCAGCCTATTTATCTCTTCTTGAAGTCCAAGTTATTGGGCCAAAAATTACAAAGTGTGCACGTACCTGGCGAGGCATCACAAAAGCCGATTCTCGGGGTACGATGCGCATGCACCGAAAATCGGCTTTTCCGATCTGTCAAAACAGATTCTATGCATCTCAGGAGAAGGACATCCACGAGGGAGACTATTTGCCCAACTCATGACCAACGAATGTCCTTCAAACTTTTACACCTGGTAAAAGCAGGCACATAGCTTACTTTTACCAGTGTAACACTTTTAAAACATAGAAAAATTAAACTTAATCACTGAGCTTTATATTAAAAACCCTGTACATTAAGGTAAATTTATTTTTAACCCTATTAAAACACATTAAATAACATTTTCTAAAATATTTTTTTCTAAAATATTTAATTACATTTAATTTCAATTAATTTTAAATAGCTGAGGTATTTTTTTATTTATTATGCTGTGTTTCTTGTTTTAGGGGGGGGTTTCTCATTGATAGCAGTAGGAACCCGTCCAGACGGAGTTCCCATTTTTATCAATGAGAATACTGCACAGTGATTGGTGCTCCAGGCCCACGTGATTCCAGCAGATGCGTCCGTGCGTGGAAGACATCTTCCCATCATCGTCATCATCGGCAGTCGCTCGAAACGAGGATGACTTGCTTCCACATCAAAAAAGGATGAGTTCACAGGTGTTTCAATGATGGACCTAATATTCCAGATCCTAAACTATATGTTGAAGGGTGGAAGATGTCTGTGCGTGGATTTTTTTAACGTGTGGTGGCCGTTGCACACCAGCCACCACACGGACTTGACAGAGCTAGATCTTGGTCCAGTGGCAAGGATTAACCAAGACGGCTGGAGACCAGTTCTGCTGCACGGACCTAGCGCGCACATATCGCAGTGTGGGCTGGTCCGTGCTGCCCCTGGGCCCTCGCCTCTTCTGGGCCCCGAACTCGCAACTCTTCTGGGCCCCAACCACGTCCCTCTATGAACTCTTGCTGCTCCTTCGCCCTGACCTCACCGTCCCAGCTGTATCTGCCCACACTCCAATCAGCGACCTGGATTTGGGTGACATCAAATCCAGTCGCCCTCTTCACAGCCATAGCCCTCCTGCAGTACGCAGCGAATGAAGGCCTCCAACCGGAATCCTAAGATTCTCCGGGACCAACAGGTAGTTTCGTAGAATCTTTGGGGGTCAGAAGTGTTCGTATGAAGGAAGCCTCCGACCGCAATTTTCGGCCTATTAATATATATCAAGAAAAGCAGTGGTCCTTGTACCGGCTCCTGGGGAACACCACTGTACACCTTCCTTCAGTCTGAAAAACAACCGTTCACAACTATTCTCTGTTTCCTGTCACTTAGGTAATTTTGTATCCAGGCTACCTCTGTCCCTTTTGTATCTTGGGCTTCAACTTTGCAGGCAAGCCTATTATGTGGCAGTTTATCAAACGCTTTTTGGAAATCCATGTACACCACGTCAACTGCATTGCCCTCATCATCTCCCTCTGTCACCTCATCAAAAAATTCGATCAAATTAGTTGAACTTGATTTGCCTTTAACACATCTGTGCTGGCTTTCCTTAATTCATTCACTCGAGAGTTTCTAGTTTCATGCGGTTTGGAAACAATTGGTAAAAGCAAAGAGAGTTCGAGTCATCAGAAGGTGGGACAGCGTACTAATCTTCTTTAAAACTAGGCTACCTTGTTCATAGATAACTTGCACAAAATTGGGGATGATAATCGAATCTGTAACAGTCAAATCATTTAGATTGTGCCCTGGCCAAGCATGCAGAAAGTCAGCAATTCACACAAATCATTGGTTTCATTTACTGCCAGCAGTACGGCAAAAAATCAAATCAAAATTCAGTTGCATGAAGGCACTGCCCTAGCTGCTCTAAAGCTATACACATCAGTAAGGTACCAGCCTCAATTCCTGGCCTGTGTTGAGTTAGCTGATCCTATCCAAGGCAGAAATTGGGACACTACAATTGGTTCCAGTACCCTGAGATACGAAGAGGCAAAATCAGTTACCACTTTGAATCCTCGGCCCAGAAGTTGCAGTTGGAGGCTTCCGACCTGAAAAATTTCTACGAACTTACCTGGTGGCCCGGGAGCTTCGGAGACTTGTGGTCCTTGGCCTCTATGTGAAGACCTGCATAGAGACCCATGTATCCCAGGGAAGTAAGCGCTTCGCATGCGTCCCTTGGCACACCTGGGCCAGCCCACCCAATCCAAGTAGGGGTATTCCCATTCATACTTGTGATGAGTTCCGTATGTACGGAATCACCATAAGTATGAATGAGAATACCCCCCAAAACACACAAACACATAAAATATATTTTGTAAAAAACATAATATATTTAAAATTAATCAAAATGGAATTTAATTCATTATTTTGTTAAAAATTGAAAAATAATCTGCCATATTTTAAAGGGTCTAAAAATAAACTTATCTTATTTAATCGGATTTTAAATGTTTAAATTATTGAAAAAAATTTATTTTCCTGTCCTTCAAAAATCTTATGCTGATAAAAGCAGGGCTTACGCATGCTTTTGTCAGTCATAAGAATTTCACGGGCATTCACTGGGCCAGAGTTTGGCAAATAGCCCGACTCTCAGTCTGCAGAGGGCCTTTACTTCCGAATGTGTGCGATCAGTCAAGAGGATTCTTAACAGGTCGCAAGTTGCGGGTTTAGGCGCATGCGCTTTGCATTCCTAAACCCGGAACTTGCGGGGCTCCCAAGGGCATGTGCACACCGCGTACGCGCCCATAGAGGCCGTGAATTCAGGGTCTTCGTCTATTGAGTCCTGCTGGTAAGTGAATGCTGAGTGAGAGCAAGTTTGGGTTCAGCTGTGGTGCCCACCATGATTGCATACCTTGCTGTCACTCACCACTAGGCTGGAACATGGGCTGGCAAGAATGGTGCATGGGAGGGCTTAATATCTGAAAAGTTCTAGCTCCCGGCTACACCCCGCCGTATTCCCGACCACCGCCATTTTTATGGCACCGAATCTAGCCATCGACGAGGCTGCATTGAGGGATACATTTTCTAACACCAATAGTCTTAATCTTGAACTCCACCAAATAAAACCACCCTCTTGTGCGAAAGAATAAATATTCTGAGAATGTTTAAAAAAAAGGACAATATCTAGACATATGTAAATCACTGGGATCAGGGCAGTGCACAATTTAGCTCTGTAATATAATTCAAAAATTATTCAATCAAAAATAATCCTTTCATCCTGGGAGGTTAAACAATAAATAACTCAATAAGCTGATCACAGACTTGAATTATTTATGGCCTGCTAATCATCCATCTATGCTGTTCGTATTGGAATATACCTTCAGATTGGCAGCACTCTAAATGTTAATTAATGCCATTTTATAATAGCTTTTGGGTATCATTGGTAGCATGCTGGATTAATTTAAAATCACTCATCTTTGGAAACTGTTGTCACCAGAATGCTATAAATGTGTAATTTAGAATTTCAATCTCATTAGATACTAGCTGTTGCACGGGCAAAACTTATACAGAAAGGACAGTGTTCTTAATCTTTCAAAGTGGCTCACCATTCGTCCAATAAAATTATACTTTATACTGCTCTTAGCCCACATGTTGAATCGTATTTTATCATCATTTTATGTAAATGTCTAATGTAATACAACAAATAGGAAGTGGCATTACTGGGAAAGTATATCTGAAGATTTCCATATTCTAAAATTGCTGTGGAAAAGCACAGTTAAACTGGATGGCGCTGGTTGGATCAGCCATATTGGGCCTGAAATTCCAGTTGGAGGCTTCTTTCAGACGAACACCTCCGACCCGAGAATTTTTTACGAATTTACCTGGTGATCCCGGAGGCCGGTGGGGAGGCCGTCTCTTCCTGCGCTGTGGAGACGCAGAAGGTGCAGTCACGTGTGACTGGACAACCAATCACAGTAAAGTATTCTCATTAATAGCAATGAGAACTCCGTATCTACGACTTCTTATTGCTATTAATGAGAAAAAAACCCACACTAAACATAACATAAAAAATAAAAAACACAACTCACATATTTAACATTAATTTAAATTAAAGTTAATAAATATGTTCGAAAAAATATTTTTTGGATTTTTTTAAAGTTTTGTAATGAAGGTTTAAAATAAACTTACCTTAGTGGGCATGGTTTGTAACAAATAAATGTGTTTAAAAATTTTATTTTTAGACGCTTTCCATATGTTTTAAAACTTTTACGCTGGTAAAAGTAGGCTATGCTCCTGCTTTTACCAGGAGCAAGAGTTTTAAGGACATTTGCTGGGCAAGAGATGGGCAAATAATGCAATCTCACCCATGTGAGATGTGTTGGATCTGTCAAGCCAGAACTTGCGCGCCGAAAACCAGCTTTTGTGATGCCTCCCCGGGTCCGTACACACTCTGTATAGACCCGGTAAGGCTGGAATTTCAGGCCCATTAAGTCCTCTGGTTTCTTTTTACCTTTTCTCACCTCTCCAAATGATTTGCTTTTTTTGAGTTATTTTTCTAATTGTCTATTTTCAACCAATTGGGGGAGAAATTGCGTAGTGCCTCGTTTGTGGCGGTAACTTTTGCGGTAGCGCAAAAGTATCGCCGGGCGCTACGCGCGAGACTGCAACTTGAACTTGCGGTTTAGCATCCAGGAAGGAAGTAGAGCGCTGCATCAAGCGCTGTCACTTTCCTTGGAGTGGTAAAGCCAGCAGGAGGGGTGGTAGTGATGCAGCACTGCCCAATGTTGAGGTCAGCGCTGCGGGGAATGGAGGCTCCTTCCCTCCCTTAAAGGGAAGGGCCATCACTGTAGGCTCTGCATTGAAGTGATGTCCACCATCGCCGACGGCAGCTGTGATCTGCGGCGATCAACCCCAAGCACTGTAGCAGAGTGCAGAGCTGATCGATCGCAGAAAAAATAAAATGCTCAAAAATGGACGTTAGGCATTAAGAAGAGTTATTTTTCATGCAGCCAGCATCCCCTTAAAACAGTGCTCCCCAAATACTCAGCCTCCCTAACAACGTCACCTGCAGCTGTCGGTGTTGTCGCCCGGCAATGCTGCAGGGGGTGGAACCGAAGTTCGGGACCAGGGCGCCAACAGGGTGATGCAAAGCACAATGATGTCACGATTTCAGGGCGCAGGAGGTCATGGCACTCGGCGTTACCATGGCCGCAAACCTCCAAGGGAATTTAACGGGCATCAGTACTCTCGCCACACCCGGCCACAAAGCCGGTAGCGCCCTGTTATCGCCCTCCGGAGGCAAGGTCAATTTCTAGCCCATACCTTTCCTTTCATACATAAATTTATTTAGCAGCAGATCTTCTCTTGTCTTCCTTTTATGAAGAATTACACTGAATTTACAGTGCAGAAACAGATCATTCGGCCCAACTGGTCCATGCTGGCATTTGTGCTCCATACGAGCCTCCTTCCATCCTCCTTCACCTTATCAGCCTATCCATTTTGGGGGCAAAAACATGAAGGCAGAATATTATCTGAATGGCGGCAGATTAGGAAAAGGGGAGGTGCAACGAGACCTGGGTGTCATCGTTCATCAGTCACTGAAAGTTGCCATGCAGGTACAGCAGGCTGTGAAGAAGGCAAATGGTATGTTGGCCTTCATAGCTAGGAGATTTGAGTATAGGAGCAGGGAGGTCTTACTGCAGTTGTACAGGGTCTTAGTGAGGCCTCACCTGGAATATTGTGTTCAGTTTTGGTCTCCTAATCTGAGGAAGGACGTTCTTGCTATTGAGGGAGTGCAGCGAAGATTCACCAAGCTGATTCCAGGGATGGCTGGACTGTCATATGAGGAGAGACTGGATCAACTGGGCCTTTATTCACTGGCGTTTAGAAGGATGAGAGGGGATCTCATAGAAACGTATAAGATTCTGATGGGACTGGACAGGTTAGATGCGGGAAGAATGTTCCCGCTATTGGGGAAGTCCAGAACCAGGGGACATAGTCTTAGGATAAGGGGTAGACCATTTAGGACTGAGATGAGGAGAAACTTCTTCACTCAGAGAGTTGTTAACCTGTGGAATTCCCTGCCGCAGAGAGTTGTTGATGTCAGTTCATTGTATATATTCAAGAGGGAGTTAGATATGGCCCTTACGGCTAAAGGGATCAAGCGGTATGGAGAGAAAGCAGGAAAGGGGTACTGAGGGAATGATCAGCAATGATCTTATTGAATGACGGTGCAGGCTCGAAGGGCCGAATGGCCTACTCCTGCACCTATTTTCTATGTTTCTATGTTTCTATCCTTCTATTCCTTTCTCCCTCGTGTGTTTATCCAGCTTTCCCCTGAATGCATCTATGTTATTCGCCTCAACCAGTCTCTGTGATAGCGAGTTCCACATTCTCACCACTCTCTGGGTAAAGTTCCTCCTGAATTTCCTATTGGATTTATTCGTGACTGTCTCATATTTATGGGCAATATTGCCCCCAAATTGTCTTCGTTGTGCGTGGCCTGTTTATTTCAAGGTGCAATCTCTTTAAATTTCTGCGCATGGTGGTATTTCAAATGGTAAAGCTTGCTAGTGGCCTGCGCGGGACTTGCAGATTACTGCGCGGCTGCGCACGCACACAGCTTAGAGGGATATTGTTTATGGCCCCTAGTTTTGGTCACTCCAAAGGAACCAAGGGTCGAGTGAGCAAGAGTAATTAAAGGAAATGATTATTAGTAAGAAAATAGTGCTGGAGAAACTAATGGTACTGAAGGCCGATAAATCCCCAGGGCCTGATGATCTGCATCCCAGAGTACTAAAAGATGTAGCCATGGAAATAGTAGATGCATTGGTTGTCATCTTCCAAAATTCTATAGATTATAGAACAGTTCCTGCAGATTGGAGGGTGGCAAATGTAACCTCACTATTTAAAAAAGGAGGGAGAGAGAAAACAAGGAACTACAGAATGGTTAGCCTAACATCAGTAGTAGGGAAAATGCTAGAGTTTATTATAAAGGATATGATAATGGCACACTTAGATAATATCAACGGGATAAAACAAAGTTAACATGGATTTATGAAAGGAAAATCAGGTTTGACAAACCTATTCGAGTTTTTTGAAGATGTAACTGATAGAATGGATATGGGACAACAGTGGATGTCGTGTATTTGGATTCTCAGAAGGCCTTTGATAAAGTCCAACATAAGAGGTTAGTGTGCAAAATTAAAGCACATAGGATTGGGGGTAATGTATTGGCATGGATTGAAAATTGGTTAACTGACAGGAAACAGAGTAGGACTAAACAGGTCTTTTTAGGGTTGGCAGTGACTAGTGGGTTACGACTGGGATCAGTGCTTGGGCCCCAGCTATTCACAATATATATAAATTATTTGGATGAGGGAACCAAATGTAATATTTCAAAGTTTGCTGACGACAAAAAACCAGGTGGGATTGTGAGTTGTGAAGAGAATGCAAAGACGCTGCAAGGCGATTTAGATAGGTTGAGTGAGTGGGCAAACACATGGCAGATGTAGTATAACGTGGATAAATGTGAAATTATCCACTTTGGTAGGAAAAACAAAAGAACAAAGTATTATTTAAATGGTGATGGCTTGGGAAGTGCCGATGTATAAAGGGATCTGGGTGTCCTTGTACACCAGTCATTGAAAGCAAATATGCAGGTGCAACAAGCAGTTAGGAAGGCAAATAGTATGTTGGCCTTCATTGCAAGAGGATTTGAATACAGGAGCAAGGATGTCTTACTACAGTTATATAGGGCCTTGGTGAGACCGGACTTGGAGTAGTGTGTGCAGTTTTGGTTTCCTTACCTAAGAAAGGATATACTTGCCATAGAGGGAGTGCAGCGAAGGTTCACCAGACTGATTCCTGGGATGGCAGGACTGTCGTATGAGGAAAGATTGGGTCAACTAGGCCTGTATTCACTAGAGTTTAGAAAAATGAGAGGGGATCTCATTGAAACATATAAAATTCTGACTGAGTTGGATAGACTGGATGCAGAGAGGATGTTTCTCCCGGCTGGGAAGTCTAGAACAAAGGGTCACAGTCTCAGGATACGTGTTAGGAAATTTAAGACCGAGATGAGGAGACATTTTTTCACTCAGAGAGTGGTGAACCTGTGGAATTCTCTACCACAGAAGGCTGTGGAGGCCAAGTCACTGAATATATTTGAGAGGGAGATAGGTAGATTTCTAGAATCAAAAGGCATCAAGGGGTATGAGGAAAAGCAGGAATATGGTGTTGAGATAAAGGATCAGCCATGATCATATTGAATGGTGGTGCAGGCTCGATGGGCCGAATGGCCTGCTACTGCTCCTATTTTCTATGTTTCTATGTTTCAAACAAGTTGAAAAATTTTCTCTGTGTCTACCCTTTCATAGATACCTTAGCAGAGGTCTTGTTCCTTGACTGTAACTCCCCTGTATATTGTGCTTGTCAAAATGGAAATGTCAGCAGTGCCCATATGGCAAGCAAATGTCACTCTCAATACTCCACAGCAGAGTTTTAACAGGGCTGCACAGCAGATGTCGAAACAACTCAGCTGGTAATTGCAGCCTTGAGATTTGTCAAGCTAAATGTTTTTTTGTTAGCTGTAAAATCAATGCATTTGTCTCAGTTACCTCATAGGCATAGGATATTGGAGAACGATGACTCAAAGGTAATAGGATGGTGAGGGGGGGGGCGGGGGGGTGGGAGTAGCGGTGGGTGGTCATTGGCACCAACTGAAGGAGGAAAAGATTTGATCCTCTCTCTCTGAAATGCCAAGCAAATCCCTGGTCTGGTGTCTCAAAGAAAGATTGGGATTTATATAGTGCCTTTCATGACCTCAGGATGTCCCAAAACACTTTATGGCCAATTAAGTACTTTTTGAAGTGCAGTCACTATGGTAATATAGGAAACGCGGCAGCCAATTTGCACACAGTAAGATCCCACAAACAGCAATGTGACAATGACACAATAATCTGTTTCTTTTATAATGTTGATTGAGGGATAAATATTGGCCAGGACACCGGGAGCAGTTTAACATCTCTTCTGAAATTCAGCACCTCCAACAAGCACAGCTCTCCTTCAGCATTAAACTGCAGTGCCAGCTTAGAATTCTGTGCTCCTGTCTCTGGAGGGGAATTGATTCCACAACCTTCTAGCTCAGAGGCGAGAGAGTGCTACCTACTGACCCATTGCTGGCAACCGTTCATTTATAATGCCATTTGGCTCAATGGGAAATAATAACTATCATGGTTGCAAAGATTTGTCACCAGAAGCCAATACGTTTGAATCATTTAAATAATTGCCATTTGATGAGTGGCAGATCAAGATTGTTCACCCTCTTGTTTCTATTTAACATCTTTTGTAGGCTTTTGTTAGTGACATTAACGATTGCTGTCTGACATGGACATGAGTCATGATTTCATCCTCATTATAGCACAGCCCTCAAGAGCTCAGCGTTTTGTTTGCCATAATGAGATGCACACTGTAGCAACTGCCGCCTAACATAGCACATAATATGATGATAAACAATTGGAATCCAATGCCCAATTGTCTTACAAATGGCATTGTAACTGAGAGCCTTCTAATGTGGTCGGGGTATACTTCACACTGCATTTCACCCCCCAGTGCGAGCAGAATAACCTCCTGTTACGTTAAGTGATATTTTCCTCCTTCATGCTCATGAGCTTATCCAGATGATACTGCCAAATTGAGTGGCTGCATGCTGGGGCTACAGACCGAGATCAAAATACCAGATCCTAATACAGTTTTGAATTTGGTAACCATTAGTGAGAAAGTTCCTTTTGTTTTTTTTAGGTGGGTGGGGAGTCAGATTCCACATTATAAAAGGATCAGTTGGGTAGCACTCGTGACCCTGAGCCAGAAGGTTGTGGGTTCAAATCCCACACCAGAGAATTGAGTGCAAGAATCTAGACTAACACTCCAGTGCAGTGCTGAGGGAGTGCTGCACTGTTGGAGGTGCTGTCATTTGGATGAGACATTAAACCACCTGCTCTCTCGGCTGGATGTAAAAGATCCCGTGGCAGTATTATGAAGAGCAGGGGAGTTATCCCCGGTTTCCTGGCCAATATTTATCACTCAATCAACATCACTAAAAACACATTGTCTGGTCATTATCACATCGCTGTTGGTGGGATCCCACCTAATACCATGCTATTTCTTATTCTAATGCTAGCTATCTATCCCCATCCTTTGTGCACTTTGTTTCTCCTTTTTAATAATACATCCTGGTGCCCATTGCCCGGCCAAGTCAGTTTAAACCCTCCCCAACAGCACTCGTAAACGTCCCCACCCTCCTCCTCACGAGGACATTGGTTCCGGCTCTGTGGAGATGCAACCCTTCCAGCCTGTGCAGATCCCAAATCCCCAGAACCGGTCCCAATGTCCTAGGAGTCTAAATCCCTCCCTCCTGTACCATCTCTCCAGTCACGCATTCATCTGCTCTATCATCCTATTTCTATACTCACTAGCTTGTGGCACAAGGAGTAATCCAGAGATTACTACCTTTTCAGGTTCTCCTTTTTAATCTCTTTCCTAGCTCCTACTGGATGAGATAAAACAGATATAGAGAAGGTACCGGAAAGGCTAGTGGTAATTAAAGTGGATAAGTCACTCGGTTCGGATGGGATGCACCCTAGGTTATTGAGGGAAGTAAGGGTAGAAATTGCGGATGTGCTGCCCACAATTTTCCAATCCTCCTTAGATACAGGGGTAGTGCCAAAGGACTTAAGGATTGCAAATGTTAAACACTTGTTGCAAAAAGGTCTAAGACAATTTTACAGTGCATGTGTGTAATCGCACAAAGCGTGGTAAATAAGGCTGGTGAGCTGCAGGCGCAGATAATCACATGGCAATATGATGTCGTGGCGATAACTGAGTACTGGCTCAAAAAAGAGCAGGATTGGGTTTTAAATATTCCTGGAAAGATAGGGAAGGAAAGAAAGGAGATGGGTGACAGTATTGGTTAAGGACAATATTACATTGCTGGAGAGAGAGGATGTCCTGAAGGGGCCAAGGACAGAATCTATTTGGTTCGAGTTAAAAAATAATAGATGTGCCATTACACTACTAGATGCATTCTATAGGCCACCATAGGATTACATAGGATCGTGGTGGAGGTGCTGTGAATGTTTTAGTGGCGGAGGAGCAGTGAGAGATCGTGGCGGAGGAGCGATGCGAGATCGTGGCAGAGGTGCAGCGAATGTTTGTGGCGGAGGAGCAGTGAGAGATCATGGCGGAGGTGTGGCGAATGTTTATGGTGGCGGAGCGGTGAGAGATCGTGGTGGAGGTGCGACAAATGAAGGTATGGGGCCCAAAGAGCCGAGGGCCCAGGGGCAGTACGGGCCAGCCCACACTGCGATATGTGTGCGCACTAGGTCCGTGTAGCAGAGCAGGTCTCCAGTCGTCCTGGTTAACCCTTGCCACTGGATAAAGGCCTAGCTCTGTCAAGCCTGTGTGGTGGCTGGTGTGCAACGTTAAAAAAATCCACGCACAGGCATCTTTCATCCCCTCAACTAGAGTTCAGGACTGGGTCATCGGGTCCTTCAGTGAAACAACTGTGAACTCATGTGGAAGCAAGTCATCCTCGTTTGAGGGACCGCCTATGATGATGTTGGTGGGAGCTTACTGTGCGCAAATTGGCTGCCACAGCTCAGTGACTACACTTCAAAAAGGTACTTCATTGGCTGTAAAGCACTTTGCGACATCCTGAGGTTGTGAAAGGTGCTATAGAAATGCAAGTCTTTTCTTTTCTTTTTTTATTTTGCTGTGTATTACACTCAAGAACAATTTTCACCACTACTCTTCCTAGTAACCACTTTAACCATTTATGGTGATGTTTTTTCACTCTCAGCTTCTGATTCAACTTCACACTTCTCTCTCTTACTCTACCTCTATCATGACTTTCTTTCTGTCATAATCGTTTATCTTTTACTTGCAGGATTTCTAAATCTCTCTGGGCTTACATTTGACAGTGAGACGATTCCTGCCAAACAATTAGAAGAGTTTATTAAAAACATACACACATGCACATTAGCAGCAGTGATCAGTTATCTTAAAAAAACACACACATGCACATTACCAACAGTTGTCAATTATGTTATAACAGAGCTACAATGAGGTTATAATAACGAGTGATATACGTTACGTCCCTTTTGCTGGTTGGTTTGGACACATGGCTTGCTGTATTAGCTGGTCTTCAGGGATGTCTCGTACCATGTGTCCAAGAGAGAGAAGAGAGGAGAGAAAAGTTCCTGGCTTGCGTTTTTTATATTCCTCACGGCCATTGTCCTCAGGAAGCATCCCAATTGGATCTTGGCTCCAGGGAAGCTCCTTATTGGCTCTCCTCACACATGTGGCTGTCTGGTCTGGCTCAGCCATCTCTGATTAGTTTAAATGGCTTTCCAATACACAAAACCCATGCGGCAGCTCTGGGGGCTTTCATTTTGTTTCTTACAAAACTTAGCCCATGCTGGCAATCTGTGGGCTTCCATTTTATCTCAACACAAACAGGACTTTCCATTAATCATCACTTTTAACATTTATACATACACAGAATCAATTAAAAAACACTTTTATTCTTACATACTGAATGTACTAAATTTGGCTTTAACAGCGAGAACCTGGTTTGTGGCTGTTGTTTGAGAAACAACTCTGCTGATGTCCTACCAGTAGTTGTATGAGAAGCATTACGATAAGTAATTAGAAAATTTGCTATTTTGTGGTCCAACGACAACTGCCATTTCTTTGGATTTGGATCCAACATTTGGTTGATGAGGGCACATCTTACAATTTGTACTGTGTGTTCTGCTGCAACATTTGAAGCAGGATGGTATGGTGGAACTTTGGTATGTTTAACATCATTTCTGCTCACAAACTGAGCATAATCATCTGAACAAAATTGCTGCCCATTATCAGTTACAATTTCTTCTGGGAGGCCACATGAAGAAAATAATCTTTGCAAATAGTCTAGTGTTTTAGTTGTTGTTTTTTTCCATATCGGAAACATCTCTACCCACTTCGAATGACTATCAATCACGATGAACAATTGCTGTCCTTCCAGCTCAGCAAAATCCACATGTAACCTTTGCCACACCCTGGGAGACCATTTCCATGGCTGTAATGGTATTGATGGTGGTTTCTTGCTTAGAGATTGACATGTTGTACACTGACTAACTATGTACTCTATATCTTTATCTAAATCTGGCCACCATTAGTAACTGCGTGCAAAACTCTTGGTCACGCACATTCCCAGGTGCTGGTCTTGCACCCCACATGCTACAATCTTTATCCACTATTCATTACTACTAACGAAGTATGGATGAATACCTTTCTCAGATACTTGGTTTAGCCAAGCATTTGCTATGTAATCATACACCTTTGACATAACAGGGTCATGTTTCTTCAGCTGTGACTGGCAGCTCATCAATGTATGAAAAATAGAACACTTCTTCCACTTTAGAGATATTGTGGCAGAAATTGCGGCCTCCCGGGCCCATACGAAGTGTCTACGGACCCGGGAAGGCATCGAAAAAGCTGTTTTTTCCGATCTGTCAAGTTTCTGACTTGACAGATCATCCATAGATCGGGAGCGAGGACATTTGCATGGGAAAGATTGCGGGATTTATGCATATTTTGCCCAGCAAATGTCCTCAAAACTCTTGTGCCTGATAAGAGCAGGCGCATTGCCTACTGTTACAGGCATAAGAGTTTTAAAATACACAAAAACATTTTAAAATAAAGTTATAAAAACACATTTTATTGTTAAAAACCCTCCCAGAACAGTAAGTTTATTTTAAAACATAATTTAAAAAATGTTTTTTTTAAATCAGGGAAATATATATTTTTTAAATACATTAATAACTAATTTAAATTAATAAAAACATGTACATTGTTTCTATCTTTTATTCATGTTTTTGGGGTGTTTCTCATTCATAATAATAGGAGTTTCAGACTTACGAAACTCCGATTACTATGAATGAGAATATGCTGCACCTGATTGGCTGCCCACAGCCATGTGACTCCAGCTCCAGGCCTGCGCACGTGCCGACGTGCACAAGCTGCAACACGCAGTCAGGAGGGGCCTCCGGACCGGGATCTCGTGTGGGTGCAGCAGCTTCAGGTAGGTGGGCATCTTTTTTCTAAAAACTAGTTGAACGCCCGTGGGAAGGAGAAACCGGGATTTCCGGGCCAATTTTCTCAGTCTCTAAGCTTTTGAGTTCATGCTCAACTTTCTCCTTGAGTGCGTATAGTATGGGACGTAGCTTGCAGTAAACTGGTCTTGTATCCCTCTGCACTCTGACACTCACCTTGAAGTCTTGGAATGGACTGCCTGTTTCACAGAACACCTTTGGATACTGCTTGATGACATCAACTTTCGATGCAAATTTCATTTCCACACAAAATATCTCATTCCAATCCAGCTTCTGCAATCCCAACAAATTTCTACCTATCAAAGCAGACTTGTCTCCTGCCAATACTATGAGAGGCAAGTTCTGAAATCGATCCTTGTCTTTCACTGGTATGGGATACATCCTACTACAGGGATTTGCTCTCCTGTGTAGCCTCGCAGCTCTATCTTCGATTTCTCCAGTCGAAAATCACTCAACTTGTCGAGATATAGTGATTCCAGTACTACACTCATGGATGCACCAATGTCAATTTCCGTAGGTATTTTGGTTCCTGCAGCATCTACTTGGATGACGACACTTTGCGAATCGCTGTTTAGATACCTTCGTGCTCCTGATGACGTGAATCCCTAGAACCTCCTCGTCCTGCTGCAACTCTTCAATGATATGTTGTTTATGGCGATTGCTACTTCTAGCATTGAACTCTTCAGTTGAAATGCCTTGGCAAGATGCCCATTTTTTTGCAGCAGAAACACTCTGCCTTTACATATGGACAGCTTTGAGCAATGTGTTTTTCCAGGTACCGATAGCAGGACTTCAATGTACTGTTACCTTGGCCAGTTACTCAGGCCTTGGGGCCCTACTGCCTTTTACTTTTAACCTGCAGGTGATTCACGTCATTAGTCTGATGACTGGAAATGGCACAAAATCTTCTGGTGTATTGGTCGGTCATATCCAGTGACATAGCAGTCTGGCAAGCTAAATCAAAAGTCAAGCTAGGGGTTGGCAATAATTTTCTTCTGATTGTTTCATTTTTCATCCCATAAACAAAGCATACACGCAATCTCGGTCCTGAAAGTTTCTGAAATGACAATGAATGGATAGCTTTTTAAAGCTACAATGTACTTATTGATACCCTCGTCAATTAATTGATCTCGAATTCCAAAATGATAACTTTCAGCAACTTCCAGGGGCTCAGGACTTTACTGCTGTAGAATCTCTGTCGGCTTGATGGGAACAAGCACATTGTTCAGAGTTTCATACACCTCGGCGCCTGCTTCAGTCAAGAAATTGACTGTTTCTTTTCTAAAAGCACCCAGTTACTGTTTTCATAATCAGGGACTTCTACGATACTAGTCGTAGTGAAAAACATTTCTAACCTCTCCAAATACGCTCCGAAAGTCTCTCGGTCCTGCTGGAACTCACCCAAGCACCCTATTGTTCCCAAAGGTGTGGCCATCTGGACTTTGGCAATGTCAACAGTTCAGCCAAGTGTGCTTATAACTTACCTTGGATTTTTAGCTGTTCTGCAAAACAAAGTACCTCTCAAAGGGCTAGAAATTCTCCACCATAATGATCGATTTATCTCCAGCTTTTGGTGTTAAAAGTTTTTTTTGGTGCTAAATAAATTTAAGGCCATTTTGCTAGTTTTGCTAGTGCGATAATGCCGTCATTATAAAATAACGGGCAATTTTTTTTGGAAACGTTTTTGTGATGTCACTCGGCGTCAAAACCAATGAGTACAGGGGCTGGGAGGTGTTACTACAGTTGTACAGGGCCTTGGTGAGGCCACGCCTGGAGTATTGTGTACAGTTTTGGTCAACTAACTTGAGGAAGGACATTCTTTCTATTGAGGGAGTGCAGCGAAGATCACCAGACTGATTCCCGGGATGGCGGGACTGACATATCAAGAAAGACTGGGTCAACTGGGCTTGTATTCACTGGAGTTCAGAAGAATGAGAGGGGATCTCATAGAAACGTTTAAAATTCTGACGGGTTTAGACAGGTTAGATGCAGGAAGAATGTTCCCAATGTTGGGGAAGTCCAGAACCAGGGGTCACAGTCTAAGGATAAGGGGTAAGCCATTTAGGACCGAGATGAGGAGAAACTTCTTAACCCAGAGAGTGGTGAACCTGTGGAATTCTCTACCACAGAAAGTTGTTGAGGCCAATTCACTAAATATATTCAAAAAGGAGTTAGATGCAGTCCTTACTACTTGGGGGATCAAGGGGTATGGCGAGAAAGCAGGAATGGGGTACTGAAGTTGCATGTTCAGCCATGAACTCATTGAATGGCGGTGCAGGCTCGAAGGGCCGAATGGCCTACTCCTGCACCTGTTTTCTATATTTCTATGTTGAACTCCATTTTTGAGAGTTTTCCCAATAAGGACATTTTTATGGACAATGATAAATAGCCATTTGAAAAAGCTTGCCTTACCTAGTTGAGTCCCATCGAAATCGGCGTTAACGGTGACATCTTGGAAAATGGAGCTCTTTTGAACGGCATTTATAATGCGTTTTTAGGAACATTTAAGGGCATTAAAGGAGGTTTAAGGGCATTTAAGGGCATTTAAAGAATGAGGGCTCTTCTATCTTTGCCATATGTGATGAGTGATTATTTTATCCTGGATTATCATAGAAGGCGGCTTATTCGACAGCATTATCAGCATAATGATAGAGGTCGCAGACTTAAGGGGAAGAGGCCATACCCCCGAGTTTACAGGGAGAGGCACTCATACCTCCACCTGACTGAGGCGCAGTGCGTTCGAAGGCTGCGCTTTCGAAAAGAGGTGGTCACAGAGATATGCCAGCTCATAAAGGCAGACCTACAGCCTACCAGCAGGAGAAGGATTGCACTGCCCGTCTAGGTCAAGGTGACTGCGGCACTTGCCTTCTGTGTAACTGGCTCCTTTCAGGCATCAACTGGGGATATATGCTGCATCTCGCAGCACGCTACACATAGCTGCATTTGCCAGGTGACTGTTGCACTGTTTGCACGTAGGGACGACTTCATCAACTTCCCAATGACCCAGGGAGGCACAGAATGAAGGGCTGTAGGCTTTGCACAAATTTCCACCTTCCCCAAGATACAGGCTGTCATTGTCTCACAGATGTTTGAGCAGCAGCCAGAAGGGCAGAGCTGGATGCTGGGGGACAAAGGTTATGGGCTCTCCACCTGGCTCATGAACCCGCCTTCACAAAATGCAGACAGGAGGCGAGCATCGCTACAATATCTGCCATATAGCCACACGCAACATCGTTGAGGAGACAATTGGAGTGCGATGCCTGGACCACTCTGGAGGCTCCCTGCAATATTCCCCTCAGCAGGTCGCTGAGTTCACTGTGGTGTGCTGCATGCTACACAACTTTGCGATCATGAGGGAACATGATTTGCCACTGGGGACTGCAGAACCACTTCAGGAGAGAGGGGAGGAGGAGGAGACGAGGAACCCATGCCACCACTACAACCTGCAGGACGACGTGGAAGGAGGCTTCGTGAACGTTACACCATTGCAAGTGCCTTGAATAAGTAGCTGATACTTCACCGCTTTGCATGAAGGCTGACCGGCATGTTTCACCCTGGAGTGCTCACTGTATCGCACCATGTAGGTCCCTTGCAGTCAGAACCAGGTGAATTCATAATGGGGAACAAGAAAATGGCAGACCAATTGAACAAGTACTTTGGTTCTGTCTTCACTAAGGAAGACACAAATAACCTCTCGAAAATACTAGAGATCCGCGCGTCTAGTGAGAAGTAGGAACTGAGGGAACTGAGGGAAATCCTTATTAGTCAGGAAATGGTGTTAGGGAAATTGATGGGATTGAAGGCTGATAAATCCCCAGGGCCTGATAGTCTGCATCCCAGAGTACTTAAGAAAGTGGCCCTAGAAATAGTAGATGCATTGGTGGTCATTTTCCAACATTCCATGAACTCTGGATCAGTTCCTATGGATTGGAGGTTAGCTAATGTAACCCCATTTTTAAAAAAAAGGAGGGAGAGAAAACAGGGAATTATAGACCGGTTAGCCTGAGATCGGTAGTGGGGAAAATGCTGAAATCAATTATTAAAGATGAAATAGCAACGCATTTGGAAAGCAGTGACAGGATCGGTCCAAGTCAGCATGGATTTATGAAAGGGAAATCATGCATAAGAAATCTTCTAGAAATTTTTGAGTGGTAACTAGTAGAGAGGATAAGGGAGAACCAGTGGATGTGGTGTATTTGGACTTTCAAAAGGCTTTTGACAAGGTCCCACACAAGAGCTATCCACATCAATACATTACCCCAAAACCATGTGCTAAATTAAGGCACATGGTTTTGGGGTAATGTATTGATGTGGATAGCTAACTGGTTGGCAGACAGGAAGCAAAGAGTGGGAATAAACGAGTCCTTTTCAGAATGGCAGGCAGTGACTCGTGGGGTACCGCAAGGTTCAGTGCTGGGACCCCAGCTATTTACAATATATATTAATGATTTAGATGAAGGAATTGAATGTAATATCTCCAAGTTTGCAGATGGCACTAAGCTGGGTGGCAGTGTGAGCTGTGAGGAGGATGCTAAGAGGCTGCAGGGTGACTTGGATAGGTTAGGTGAGTGGGCAAATGCATGGCAGATGCAGTATAATGTGGATAAATGTGAGGTTATCCACTTTGGTGACAAAAACAGGAAGGCAGATTATTATCTGAATGGTGACAGATTAGTAAAAGGGGAGGTGCAACGAGACCTGGGTGTCATGGTACATCAGTCATTGAAAGTAGGCATGCAGGTACAGCAGGCAGTAAAGAAAGCAAATGGCATGTTGGCCTTCATAGCGAGAGGATTTGAGTACAGGAGCAGGGAGGTCTTACTGCAGTTGCACAGGGCCTTGGTGAGACCACACCTTGAGTATTGTGTGCAGTTTTGGTCTCCTAATCTGAGGAAGGACATTCTTGCTATTGAGGGAATGCAGCGAAGGTCCACCAGACTGATTCCCGGGATGGCAGGACTGACATATGAAGAAAGATTGGATCGACTAGGCTTATGTTCACTGGAATTTAGAAGAATGAGAGGGGATCTCATAGAAGCATATAAAATTCTGATGGGATTGGACAGGTTAGATGCAGGAAGAATGTTCCCGATGTTGGGGAAGTCCAGAACCAGTGGTCACAGTCTAAGGATAAGGGTAAGCTATCTAGGATCGAGATGAGGAGAAACTTCTTCACTTAGAGAATTGTGAACCTATGGAATTCTCTACCACAGAAAGTTGTTGAGTCCAGTTCGTTCGATATATTCAAAAGGGAGTTAGATGTGGCCCTTACTGCTAAAGGGATAATTGGTATGGAAAAAAGGCAGCAATGGGGTACTGAAGTTGCATCATCAGCCATGATCATATTGAATGGTGGTGCAGGCTCGAAGGGCCGAATGGCCTACTCCTGCACCTACTTTCTATGTTTCTATGTTTCCAAGTTGACTATTTCAACCTGTTATTCTGCGAATGAGACACTACATAAGTTTGCTTTCATAGAAAAAATTATTTGCAGTTTCTTAAACATTTGTACACTTGTACTTAAATTTCATTAAAAAAAATTATATTAAACTTTAAACTTTTAAATTAACATCACTTAAATAACAATAAAAGAAGAACAAATCAACAGCAAAACAACAACAGCAGCAGCAGCAAACAAACTTCAGCTGCAGTCATCTCTCCCCCTTACTTAAAAACCATCGTGCCCTCACCCTTCTTGGACTTGTCTCGAGCCTTGGCTGTTTCTTTAGCCTTAGGCCATTTCCCGGTGAGCCCAAGGTTTCTGATAGTGTCTCGGGTAGGGTGCTGCGCTTGTTAAGGGACTGATGCAGGAGATGGCAATGGAAGCCCTTGAAAACCTGTGGCTGTGGAAGGCCCAGCTTGGGACTCCTCAGCCTGTAGGTCAACCTGCACACTGACACTGACTGGTGAGATTGGTCTGGGGATTGGAGTAGGAGTGGCATCATTTGATGCCGTCAATGGTCGCTGGGCAATGACTGCCTGGGTGTGTTCCTGCAATGCAGTGACTATCTCCGACATGCCTGCAGATAGTGCTGCTATTCCTCCTGACATGCCCTCCCTAATGTCAGCAGATTGTGTTGTTATTTCTCCCTTGATCCCAACCATGGCCACAAAGAGCGATTTTGTAAGCTGAACGCTCTCCCCACTCATTCCCATGAGCTCTAACACCTACCGTGTTGCCTGCATTTCAGGAGAGCACTGTTCAGGTCTCTTCCTCCTCACCTGTGCAGACAGGCCTGCTGCTGCCCTGGGTGTGCTTTGCTGCAACCCACTGGAAACCATGACCTCATAGGATGGACAACCCAGAAATGTCCCCTCGCGCGTAGAGCTGTTGAAAACGCTTGGTACATCCGTGGCCTGTACCTCCTCCAATTGTAATATCACCGTCTGATCATCCTCCTCCTCCGCCCCCCTCATGAAAAATATTATCGGCCTCCTGCTCCTCCTCATTCTCTTCCTTGTCCTCCTCCTGATCGCTCTGTGGAACTTGTTCAGTATGGCCGAGGTTGTCGGGGTCATCCACTTCTGCTTGTGGCAAGGTGGCGGGTCTTCTCCGTCATTATTGGATGTCTGTGAAACATCTGCAAAATATAACAGAACAGACGAATGTTAGGAGCAGGGGAGGGGACAGGGTGACATGAGTAGGCTCACATAGTGCAGGCTCATTTGAAGGACCATGATGAATGATAAGTACCTCACATAAATCGAAGCGTAGCTAACGGAGAGTACATCACATAAACCGAAACCTAGCCCTCTTGTGCCAACCCAGACTGGATTTTGCAGGACTTACCCTCTGTCTGCAACCTGGGCCCAGCATCCGCATGGGTGGTTGATCTATGGGATCCACCAATAATACCTGTGCTTCTACTTTCCAAGGCTATTAGTGAGCGCAGTCTTGGCGGACCTCCACCAGTTTTCATCCGCTCTCCGTGGTTGTCGGACACCTTATTCTACAAAGATGGCAACAGAATCTTTTAAGAGAGGGGTAATCTGCTTTTGTGGCACACACAGATAGTCACATTTACAATTCAAGTAATTGTAGTGCAGAAATAAAATTATTACTTACTCTAACTGTTTGGCAAAGGTCCTGCCACTTCTTCTGGCACTGCTGGCCAGTCCTCTTGATGGACCCCACTGAGGAATCCTATTCAGTAATGCATTGCCAAACTTGAGCTATTGCTGCTGGTTTAAGTTTACCAGAACCCTTCTTGCTAATCTGGTGCCATCCTCTTTCCACAGTGCCTATCAAGGCCTCATTGGCATCTTCGTTAAACTTCCTGACCCTTTTCCTTCCCAAATTACCCTCCATTTTTCATTTTGCAGCTCCTATGTGGAAGTACCCACAATTCTCCTGGAACTTACAGTGGTCTTTAAAAATGGCCGATCCAGACCAGGAAGTGTACTGCGCATGCGCGGGCACAACCGTCACATGGAAAACCGGCAATTTTTTTTTCTTCTTTTTTTGCGCATGGGCAGAAATGGGTTTTATTTTTAATGCGAAAAATGTATCTCCATCCTTAAAAATGGAGGTATTTCAACACTACACCAAAATTTTTAAAACTTTTGACAAAACTCAGGCCTTATTTTTTTTGCCGTTATTTCGGCATAAAAAACAGCTGTTATTCACAAATAGAGCCAAAAAACTATGCTATTCTTAAATGTGAAATTTCTAGCCCTAAGTATCTATGTCAACTGGCTGGATTATCCACCAACAAAAATATCAGCTGGGGCATCCCGAAATCCCATTCTATTTTGCCAGCATGTTATATTCTTATGACATCACTAACAAACACATTACACACAAGATGTCTCTCAACAGAAGACTGTCATCATGTAACCTTGCCACATGATCCTTTATTATTTGCATCAGTAGTTGCAGTACCTCAGTTGACCACTAGGTGGAGCAATAGTCCACTAGGGGGAGCTCTATTACAACCGTGATGTATTTTGATTGCCTTTCTTCTTTCCAATTCCAAAAAAAAATGTTTTTATAGTTCTATACCTCAGTGTACATGCCCATGCATAATTCATACTCCAATCCTGAACTGTACTTGGTATAGTTCCACGACTCTCATTTAAAAGTATTTACTGTTGCAGTACAGCTTTGATTGAAATAGCACCTTATGGGCAGTTCTCAGTATATTGGCACTGTGCTTAATTATGAAGTACAAAGTGACAAATAACTTTTCATGGGTGACCTCGCTTTCAAATTGCCTCCAGTAAATGGCTGATACTTGTTTATGATATGCATTCAGTAATTAGCCTGGCTGGTACCAGACGTGGACTAGTTGCGACCAGAACTGACTGACAGAGGTCACTCTGGGAGGTGATGCAACAGCTGTTGTACAGATTGGTGCTGGAAGTGACATTTTATGTACTGAAAAAGACATTAAGTTCTATGTTTCATTTGTTTTGTTTTGAGATTGGTGAACTCTTCGAAGCAAACAAATTCAATTTTCATGCATCTTTCATGTTTGATCTCAAAAAATGTGAGTTGGTGTTAGATCTGCTGTATTTTTGCCTTGCATTGGATGGAATAAAAACATGCTAAATAAGGGAGCATTTGGTCATATTATCATGCAGTGTGTAGCAAAAAATTCCTCTTTTATTATCAGTCAGTCATACAGAATCAGAAGTGTCTTTGTGAGCATAAATTTCAGAAAGGATGACTAGAAATTGCAATAAATTATAACTGTCATTGACGACTTATAATTTACAAATAATGCACCATAAAAGGCAAAATTACATAGAATTTTACAGCACAGAAACAGGCCATTCGGTCCAACAGGTCCGTGCCGGTGTTTATTCTCCACACGATCCCCCTCCCACCCCTCTTCATCTCACCCTATCAACATAACCTTCTATTCCTTTCTCCCTCATGTGTTTATCTATCTTCTCCTTAGTTGAATCTAAGCTATTCGCCTCAACTATTCCATGTGGTAGTGAGTTCCACATTCTAACCACTCTCTGGGTAAAGAAGCTTCCTTAATTGGATTTATTAGTGACTTTCTTATATTTATGGCCCTAATTCTAGTCTCCCCTACAAGTGGAAACATCTTCTCTATGTCTACCCTATCGATCCCCTTTCTAATTTTAAGGAACTCCAACAGGTCACCCCTCAGTCTTTTTTCTAGAGAATCCAGCCTGTTCAACCTTTCCCAATAGGTACAACCTTTCAATTCTGGTATCATCCGTTAAATACTGGCTCTCTGTTGCGCAAATAATAACCGTAGAGGGATGGCTGTTTTAGTGAATTTGCCCATAAAAGAGAATGTTGCATTGGTGAACAAGGACACTGAGGGAAGATTTTTACAGGTAAAGGTACAAATGGAGGAATTGAATTGTGATCTCTTTAATTTCTATGCGCCGAATGACCATTGTAAGCGACGTGAGTTTTTTCGGTGGTTATTCAAGAAGTGGCAGAGGCGGAAAACCCTTGTATAGTGGGGGATTTTCATGTATTTTTATCTCAGATGGACATTTCAGTCCAGATGATCTTTAAGGATGATAACTCCAGAGCGATGATTGTAAAAATGATGGCAAATTTAATTTTGAGAGATTATGGAGGGATCGGAACCCTATAAAAAGGAAGTTTTCCAGAAGAGGTTGTGTGGATGACGTTTTAAAACAGCCGAATAGATTTTGTGTTAATGCAGGAAGGGTTAAGTTCTGAGGTGACGGAGATTTATTATAAAAAAGTATTTTTTACTAACCGCTCAGCTTTGGTTCTTAAAATTAGGAACAGCAGAGTTAAGATCGGTCCAGGCATGTGGATTTTAAACAATCTGCACTGAAAGAAATTGCTTTTAAAGAAGGAGGTTTTAAATATAATAAAGAATGCTCAGAATGAACCTTTATTCTTGAAGGAAAAAAGAGTTTGTTGGGACAATTTCAAATAAGAGGTAAAAAAATTTTGGTACGTTATGGGAAAGAAAGAGCAACAGCTAACCATTGTCTGGAAGAGAATATAAACAAAAGGTTGACAGATATCTGTAAAGTAGTTGACGGAGGGGATAAGGGAACAGAGATTAAGTGGAATGTTTTAAAGTAAGAGTGGGAATTATTGCAAGCTGAAAAATGCAAGGGGGCAATACTCCATGCAAAGGCTAAAGATGCCTTGGAGGTAGAATGATGCACTAGATATTTTCTAGAGCAATAGTGTAAGGGGTGGTCTTCGAGGGGGGAGGGGTCAGCTTTCCCTTCTGACCTTATATGAGCAGTTTCGAATCGCTACCACACCCTTGGTTCTAGACTCTGGAATTATGAAGAGACTTGACAGACTTGGACAGACAATCGGTTTCAAGGTAGGAAGCAGGTATGGTTTTATTGTGTTTAAAAGGAAGTAAAAGGCACACCTTTAATAACACACACAGAATAGTGATACCAATACACACTGAGGGGTACAACACGTTGAATAAAATGTCAAAATACAGCCTGTGGGGAAAGGAATACAGTTTAAACTCTAAATAGGGTAAAGAGGAGAATACAGATACATATACACAAGTTATCCCAGCCTCCCCCTCCCAATTCCTCTAACCAACTAAGTTATAGCTCTGGGGGTTCAGGGGCTATGCTCACCAATCCCTTTTGACAGTTTGCTGGTGAATCGCGGTTTCAGGGTTTGCTGCACTTGGCCTTCTAGGCAAGCCATACCATGGACGGAGGAGAGGACTTCGGACTGCGTAGTCTTCAGTTGGGGTGAGTCCGTTGGTGCGGTAAGTTGTGTTTTGGATGTATGGGGTAAGTACCCACTTTCTTTGGTTAGGAATAGTTTTAGTTAGTCCTTTTTGGTAATTTCTCACCTGTTGGTCATTCAGAAGTAGATTGTAGAGTGGAAATAAATGTCGATTCTTCAGTTTTTGCTGAGTTGGTTTCGGTTGGTCGTTTCGCTGGTTGTGGTGGCCTGGGTTGTCAATTTGGTTGCTGACAACCTTCCGTTTCGTGGGCCTCGTGCTCGGTCGGTCCTTGATGATTTCTTGTAGTTTTCTCCACTACTCCATTTCTTCATTCCCCACCTCTGGCTGCTTGAGTTCTTTTGCTTGTAAAACTGGGAATAGATATACCCCAAAAAGGCTTCCTTATCTTCCACCAAATCTGACCAAGCTCTTTGTTTCAAGGGAGCTGCTCATTAGTTTTGAACTCTCTTCTTTGTCAGAATTTGTCGGGCTTGTTCAGCAGTAATTTGATTATGATGTGTTAATGTGGAAAATCACCTGTTGGCATTGTTGGAGCAGTGTTTAAACTCTTGGGCCGTTGGGCTGGGCCCGTGATTTCTTTCGGTCTATTTGCACATGCAAACCACTAATGGTCTCCGGTGATTAGCCTGATAGCTCTTGATGCGTTTATTGTCACTAGGGAGCGAATTTTTATGTCTCACAGTTCTTGTTAGTTATCGATCGACTCATTCTCTCAGACAGATCGAATTAGCTTCAATACCCGATTCCTGAGTGAAGTCCCACCCTCTGTTCTGGCAGTCTCTTCCAACATGCTCCTTTAGAGATCTTAAACTTGTAAAGCTCTTAGGTATCTTCCTCAGAATTTTTCACAGGATATCAAAATGTTCATCGAGTTCCAAATTAAATTCCCTTTCCTATGAGTCCAAACACTGGGCGGGGGCGGGGAGGGGGTCTCCATGAATGCATCCCCTTTTATCCCCTGCAGGCCTCGTCTGCCCATTTAAACTCATTTGTGTCCTGAGATTTTTCCTTCCATTTTAAAAGTCCAGAAAGGGATTCTTCTCCTCTGCAGGGGAAAGGTACAAGGAATCTTTGCGAAATATTGGTAAATTCTACAATAGCAACAAAGGTTATCATTAATTGGAAAGTTGAAGGTTGGGGAAAAGATCATTAATGAAAGTGGGAAAGTTATGGAGGCAGCTAGTAGCTTTTAACAAGAGTTATATACAAAAGAAGACATTTCCAAATTGGCGATGGAGAAGGTTAGTGCTTTTATTGAAGAGGGTTTAAAGGAGGATGAGAGAAGCATGTGTGACAAAGAAGTAGGATTAGCAGAAATAAAAGTAGCAATAAGTAGAATGAGGGTGGGGGAAAGCCCAGGGTCCAATGGACTAAGTGCAGAATTTTATAAAGAATTTTTAGAGATTTTAAGTCCATTGGTCTTAGAGGTTTTTAAGGAGATTAAAACTGAGGGAAGCCTGGCCCCATCTATGAGGAGAGGTATCATAAGCTTAGCTTATAAAAATAAAGGGGATAGAAGGGATCTGAACAATTGGAGGCCCATCACATTATTAAATGTGGATTATAAGATCTTGGCGAGGGTTATGGCAAATCGTATGAAGGAGGTGATGCCACAGATAGTTTTGCTCTCTCATACCAATGGAGTCATTGGCCGGGACATCGCAGACTCTGTGGTCTCAATCCGAGATGCGATGGAACTCATGGAAGAGAATGGGAAGGAAGCTTATGTGCTAAAGATAAATCAAGCAAAAGCATTTGATGAAGTCTCATGAGTTTTTGTTGATGGTTTTGGAAGAATTTGGTTTCAGGAAAAATGTCATTGAGTGGATAAGGATTTTTTTTTTCAAACATATTTAGCTATGTTAAATGTAATGGTTTTTTATCCAAGTATTTTCCAAGACAGGTTTGTCCCCTGTCCCCATTGTTGTACAGATTGGTAGCAGAACCATTAGGTTACATGATGCAAAAGGAACAAGGCGTAGCTGGGATTGCGGTTCCCAGTTCCGGGCAAGTGTCGGTGATACACCAATGTGTGGATGACACGACCTTAATATTGAAAGATGGGGAGGCCAAAATTCAGCCTCCCGATAGGCCCTCTTACCACTGGAAAGTGGCGGCCACACGGCAGTGTTGAATGCCCGCCAGTTTTTTTGTTGAATTGCCGCCGCTCGCGATATTTACCTCGGTGTTTTTTCCGATGGTCCCTACTTCCGCCCTGCTGCTGCCAACCCCTTCTAAGAGCGTCATCAAAGCACGCACCACTGATCTCCTGCCCTGAAGGAAAATTTACCTGGAAAAATCCTCGGCCCGCCTTGAGGTGCCCCCGTCAGCTTTATCTGTCGGTGCACTGTGTTTGCAGTGTTTGCAAAATGGTGGTGCGGCCTCAATTAAAGGGGAGGCTGCACTGCCGCGGCCGCCATCTTAATTTTTTCCATTGGGCCGACTGCCAGATTGTCCCGACAATTATATCCCTGGGTTCGGCCAGGCCGCCAACAGGCAGCCTGGCAACCCCTCTTGGGTGCCAGGCTACTGGCCCGGCTGAAACCCTCCCTGGTGGCCCAGTGGACCTAACTAAAATAAACAGAGAGCCCAGAGCTCAGAGCTCAGTGTGACCCTCCCCTTTAAGTAAATGGGAGGGATGTGGCGACGTACCAGCATGATGACGTTATCAGCTCACGTTCCACTCCCGCTCCCAGATTGATGGCCGCTCCGCTCCCGTTCCACTTCTGCCCCGATTATGACTGACTTCCGCCCCGCTGGAAAAAAAAGGCAAAGGGCTGAATTTCGCGCAAGAGGCCACTGCATCCATTGTGGCGGTGAAAACAGCTGGACCACGGTAAGTGTGCCCCGACCCCGGCGGGGGTGAATTTAGGCCCAGGGGAGTCAGTGAGGAAAGCTAGAGGAGTAGTGGAGGAGTATTGTTGAGCCAGAGTGAATTATAGCAAGTCCCAAGGCCTGGTTGTGGGAAGGAGTAGCAGGGAGTGGTTGGAGGAAACGCCTTTTAAGGTGGTGAAGTGTATGTGGTGCAAGAAGGATAGGGATGAAGTGGATCAATTAAGAAAATTAAAAAGATTTTGGGAAGATGGGAAAGAAGGTGGTTGAAAGTACAAGGAAGAGCGACAGTGGTGGCAGCTCTCCTGCTATCTAAGCTATGGTAGTTCTTGATGATGGAGGATATTCCTGAGTGGGCAGAAAAGTCCATCCGAGAGGCTTGTATAAAGTTTTTATGGGAAGGGAAACCAGCCTTGGTTGCTTACAATACCATCATTGGACAGCGAAATCAGGGAGAGCTCAATTTCCCAGATTTGGGGCTCAATTTTCCCGGGTCATTCGCGTCGTTTTTTTTGCGCGCGGCGTTTATTCTGGCATAATTATTTAATTCAAAGTTTCCCCCTGAAATCTGTGCCGGATAACTGATTTAGTTACGATTTTTCCATCTAAGGTTTTTTTGATGTCCCTCATTTCTGTGCCTGTTTTCAGCATTTTTTGCAGTTTGTCCCAAATTTTTTATCCTAGGTCGGCGTATCTGGCCATTCCCGAAAAACCTTCTGGTGAGTGAACAGAAAGCAGCGCACATTGAAAAATTGGCTCTGAAAGACGCCATTTTAACATCAAAGTTTTTGGAGGGAGTCTCTAACACTTGAAATAGCCATAATAAAGTTCAACTTTTTTTACCTTTCAACGGAATACATGGAATGTTCTTGGATTTCTGAAGTTTTCATTTTTTGTATACTCACACGTCACCACCGAATGCCTTCAAGCAGGGCTGGAGGGTCATAGCATTGGCCATCAGAATCGGCCCTGCACCCGGACTCAGGGGCTCGGGGCTCAGCTGGAAAACAAGCCCCGGGGGGCGGGGGGGAGAGGGAGGTGGTGATCGGAAGGCTGCTGCACTAGGCACAAGACTGCAATTAGTTGGGGGGGGAGGGGAGAGGGAGGAGAAGTCACACGACCTGGGTGTGGTCCATCCATTCAGACCTTGGGGAAAGAGAACAAGGAACCTGTCCTGCCTGCCTTCCTGCCGTTTTGAGCTTCTTGCAAAGATAAAATTTAACTATGGGGGCAATACTGACAATGCCTTACCTTGTGCGAGCCTTCTGCATCATGGTGCTACGTAGGAGACAATTGATTCAACGTCATCACATAAGGAACATCAGAGGCCGTAGGGTGCTGGGCAAGAGGCCTTACCCACGTCAGGTATATCGAGACAGGTGTTCGTACCTGCAACTGAGTGATGCAAACTGTCATAAGGCTGCGTTTCCACAAAGTAGTTGTAACTGAGATCTGTGAGTTGGGGAAAGCAGATCTGTAACCTAGAAGCAACAGGACTTATTTGTCAGTTGAAGTGAAGGTTACAGCTGCACTTTCATTCTATGCCTCCAGATCGTTTCAAGCTACAACTGGGGATGTGTGCACCGTCTCTCAACATGCAACACATGTCTGCATTCGGCAGGTGACAGTTACGATCACTTACAAACTCTAAGATCACTTCAAAACTTTAAGATCAAAACTAACTTTTAAACTTGTAAATTTACATAACTTACAAAAATCTTTTAATTTGAGAACAACAGTTACAATAATAACAACAGCAGCAGCAGCAAAGAAAGGCTGCACCCATCTCTCTTCCACCTTATTCTAAGACCGCCCGCCACGCTTGGTCTTGGTGACTGCACCACCTCCTCCTGCAGGCAGTGCGCAGTGTTTCTGGGGCTGGTACCAAGCTAATTCTTTCTAAGATCTCGGGTAGTGCGCACCTGTTGAAGGGGGCGGCAGTGGCAGGTGGCAATATAAAGGGCCCGGCTTGGAGCTCTTCAGAGGCTGGTGCGGGGATTGGAGTGGGAGTGGCAGTTGATTCTGTCAATGGGCGCGGGGTCTGGGCATGTTCCCTTATTGCAGCAGCTAACTCCAACATGCCATCCCTCATGCGCCCTGATAGTGTCTCAACAACCTACAACATTCCCTCCCTCAAGTTGAGCATACTGTCTCAACGACCTGTGACATTCCCTCCCTCATGTTGAGCATACTGTCTCAACGACCTGCGACATTCCCTCACTCATGGTCCCGGTGATCGTTCCCATTTCACGTGAGATTGCTGCAACTTCTCCCGACATTCCCGTTACCTCATCATCCACCCCACTGATGGTGTCTAGGAGTGATCGCGTAAGGTCAATGCACTCCCCACTCATTGCCATCATCTGAACCACATCTGTTAGATCCTGCACCTCAGGAGAGCAGGTGGAAGGTGGAGCCCTGGGTGTGCCTCGCTGCACTACACCACTGGAACCTGCAGCCTCGGAAGGTGGGGCCTTGGGTGTGCCTCGCTGCACCCCACCACTGGGACCCACAGCCTCGGTCATTAGAAACCATGCAATGTCCCAACAATACTCAAACCAAGAGTCACGGAAGGGGCTGGTAGCTCAATGGGTGCCACCTGCAACTCAACCAAAATCAGTAAAACAGTGGGGGCTTCATCTATCTCCATGCCTCCCCCTCCCCCTCACCCCCATGCTCTTGGTCTGGAGGGTGGGATTGGAAGATGTTCTCCTCTTCAGGCTCGTCCTCGTCTGAATCTTCTTCTGCATCATCAGGGTTAGCCTCAAGTTCTGCAAAATATAACAGAACAGACAAATGGTTAGCAGCAGAGGAGGGGGCAGGGTGGGTGGCATGAGTCGGCTCACACAGTGCAGGCAGCAGGCTGATTTGAAGGACCACGATGAATGGCAGCACATTGCATCAACCGAAGCGTAGCTGACAGAGACATCCCCAGGAACCGAAGCATGGCTAGCCCGCGCAGTACTTAACATTTAGCAAAGCCTGACTGTGGAATTTGCAGGACTTACCCTCCCTCGACTGTGGGCCCAACTTGTGCAGTGGTGGTTGCTTTTCTACAGGCAGGACCCCTCAAAGCAGCAACTCTCTCTTCCAAGGGTGCCAGTGGGTACAGATTTGCCAGGCCTCCTCCTGTTTGAGTTTTTTCCCTTTTATTATGTGCCACCTTCCTCTCCAAAGATGAAAATATAACTTTTTAGTGAGAGTGTCTTTCTGCTGGGTGCGACATATACAGGTGGTCACATTTACAATTGCAATTCCATTGAATAAATGGAAATATTACTGACACTAACTACTTGACCAAGGTCCTGCCACTTCTTTTTACACTTGCCTCCAGATCTCGTGGTGGTCACCACTGCGCAGTAATCTTCTGCAACTTGGTTCCAGCGTTTCTTCATTTCTTTGGGTGGAACTTTTATGTGCCCTCTGCTGGTTTCCAGCTCCTGCCATCTGGTCACAATCACAGTAACTAGCGCCTCCACTTCATCCTGTAAGAAATCCTTGGTCCTTGCACCGCGTTGCATCTTGTACTGCTGCAGATCCGATTTTCCCAAAGCTCTCACACAGCACTCCTTCTCACACAACCGACTCTTTAAAAATGGCCGATTGCCAACCTGGGGCTGTACTGTGCATGCGCGTCCTTTGAAATAACGTCAAATAGGTCACCATTTTTGTCACACATGCGCAGAAGGTGCGGCATCGTATTTTCGGCACAGGCAGCAGGCTCCACCCCCGGAGGCGACTGGACACACTACACGGCGCCAAATTTGAATTATACATTGGGGAAACTTTGGCAAGATGTTTCTGCTGTATTTCTGGCCTCGAAAAACGGGCGTACCTCTGGCAATATGCCAGAAAACAGGCTTGTGGAAAATTGAGCCCAATGATTTGAAGAAAAAAGCCTTCAGAATTAAATGTGTGAAGAGATGTCTTCAGGTTAAATACAAGTTTTTGTTTCCAGCATTTTTTTTAATTAAATGGAATGGGAGGATGGGGAATATTTTGTATCGAATGCAACAATATGTTTTTGAAATCGATTAAACCACTGCCTAGGTTTTATACGGGGGTTGTAGACACAGGCCCAATTTTTAAAAGTGTGCAGTTTATGCCCAAAGATGCTGAGGAATTTTTAGAACGACCCTTATTTTGGAACAGGTGGATCAACATTGAAGGAGAGATATTATTTAATCAAGCTTTTATAAAAACTGGTATTTACTATGTGAAAGATGTATTATATGAAGTAATTCCAGGTTGGTTGCTGGAAGCGGCAGTGAGGGACATGGTTTAGGAGGAGGCTCAGGATGTAGAGGAAAAAGCAATTATGATCTTGTATGAGAAGATTGTGAGGGCAATGCCACAGGATTGGATGGAAGAAATAAATACGCAAATCTCCAAAAGAGGCAAAATGCATCCTACTTTTCCAAGTTTCCTGCTGGAGAAAGGGGAGGAGTTGGTCCAATTTGACAACTGTAATATTTAAGATTTCTATGGGGTATTTAGAGAATGGAGATTCAAGGCACCTGCTGGTCAGGAGTTTTGGCAGAATATATACCCACAGCTGGACTTTAACAGGATTTGGAAGGGAGTGTGGGCGAATTTTAAATGTCCAGAGTGGATTGGGCTGGATTTGAAATTGGCTCATAACCGGATTTTTACCATGATAGTCTTATGTAAGATTGGGCGAGTAGAGATGGCACCATTCCAGTGTGTGGTACGCAGGATGAGACTCTGTCCATTCACTGGTGTTCTGTCCACAGTTAAAGGATTTCAAGTGCTATGTTCGACAGTTGTGTGAGGTTTCTTGCTGGGTGAGGACCGAAGAGAAAGAATGGGAATCCCGTGGGGCTTGATTTTGAGATGGTGATTGCAGCAAAGTCTTCCCGAGTCTAGTGGAGCAGCAATTAATTTAATCTTCAGTTTGGCTAGATTTGTGATTATGCAAAGAAGGACTGCTCTGTTTTTTAAGGGAAGGAGAATAAACCTAGCTTAAATATAAGCTAAAAGATCATTATAAGGCTCTGTGGATGTTTTATTCAGAAAATAATTTAAAGATAGTATATTATGATCAATTTGTAAAGTACAATAGATTAATATATATTACAGGAGACAATTTGAACCTCAGGTTTTAATGTTGATATGTGTTGGAGGAATGGCTGTGCAGAGGGGCGGAATGGATTTGTAGGATACAATGGAATAATCACGATGTTTTAAATGTTCTTAATGTTAATTTTTTTTAAAGTGGAAAGCGCTCTGAGTCAGAAGGTTGTGGGTTCAAGTCCCACTCCAGAGACTTGAACACAAAATATCCAGGCTGACACTCCAGTACAGTACTCAGGGAGTACTGCACTGTTGGAGGTTCTGTCTTTTGGATAAGATGTTAAATCGAGGCCCCATCTACTCTCTCAAATGGATGTTAAATATCCCATGGCACTATTTCGAAGAAGCGCTGGAGAGTTATTCCCGGTGTCCTGGCCAATATTTATCCCTCAATCACCACAACCAAAAAAAGATTACCTGATCATTATCACATTGCTGTTTGTGGGAGCTTGCCGTGCGCAAGTTGGATGCTGTGTTTCCTACATTACAACAGTGACTACACTCCACAAATACTTCATTGGCTGTAAACTGCTTTGCAACATCCGGTGGTCGTGAAAGGCACTATATAAATCCAAGCCTTTCGTTTCTTTCTTTATTCGAACTAATTCTAAGTTGATTACTCTAATATCATCTTTCAGCTCACGGAATATTTCACTCTTTCTCAAGATGGTTACAACTAACACAAATAATGCCTAGCCGAATCGAGCTGATTCATGGCCTCCTGTGATCATTCGGACTGCATTCTGTATTTTAATCTGTGAGCAGACTGAGTTCAGCAAGTGAGATTCAGCGTCTATGAAGAAGTGAATATGAATTTAATATTCTCAAAGAGATTGATCAAAATATCACAATACAATTACATTTCCAATGCCATAACTCAGGAGCAGCTGACTGCTTTTGGACTGTAATAATACTATGCAAATATTTCTTTGATTTCAAAGTTGCAATGCCGGAGGAATCCTGTGATTTAAAAATATAGGCCTTTTGAAAAATGTTCATCTGTATGTATTCTACATGTCACAAAAGTGTCCTTTTGTAGTCAAATGTTGTTTTGAGCTGCTCAGCTTTTTGATATGCATCAAAAATATTTAAGAAGCAGAGGTTCTCCTGTTGTTCCTGTTGAACCCTGTAACAACTCACCATGGTAGCTCCCAATCTCTGTAACATCCTCCCATCCTGCAACCCTCCCACATCCCTTTGCTCCTCCAATTCTGGCCTCTTGCACATCCCCGATTTTCATTTCTCCACCACTGGCAGCCTTCAGCTGCCTGGGCCCGAAGCTCTGGAATTCTCTCCCTAAACCTCTCCACCTCTCTCTCCTCCTTTAAGATGCTCCATAATACTTACCTCTTTGACCAAGTCTTTGGTCACCTCTCCTAATATCAACAACAACAACTTGTATTTATATAGCACCTTTAACATAGTAAAATGTCCTAAGGCACTTAATAGGAGTGTTATAAGACAACAAAAAACAAATTTGACACCAAGCTACATAAGAAGTAGTTACGGCCAAAGAGGTAGGTTTTAAGGAGTGTCTTAAAGAAGGAACGAAAAGTAGAGAGGCGGAGACGTTTAGGGAGGGAGTTCCAGAGCTTAGGGCCCAGGCAGCTGAAGGCACGGCCACCGATGGTTGAGCGATTGTAATCAGGGATGCTCAAGAGAGCAGAATTTGAGGAGCACAGATATCTTGGGGATTGTGAGGCTGAAGGTAATTAAAGATATGGAGGGACGAGTCCAGGGAGGAATTTGCAAACAATGATGAGAATTTTGAAATTGAGGCATTAATTAACTGAGAGCCAATGTCGGTCAGCGAGCACAAGGATGATGGATGAACAGGACTTGGTGCGAGTCAGGACACGGGCTGCTGAGCTTTGGATGGCCTCAAGTTTACGTAGGGTAGAAAGTGGGAGGCCAGCCAGAAGTGCTTTGGAATAGTCAAGTCTAGAGGTACTAAAGGCATGGATGAGGGTTTCAGCAGCCTTATGTCACTCGGTGTCTTCTGGATTTTCGAGTTTAACTGCGCATGTGTGGATACCAGAACTTCCTGTCGGTTTTACACTATCACCATGGTGAGCACTGATAGTCTCGCTGTCATCACAACCACAAATTCTGACAAATAAGTGCTGACAGTGTTGAAATTAAATACTTTCCCTCCACGGTAAATTTGACATAATAATAAAGGAAAATGATAATGTACGTTTTGAAGAATGAGCTGTAAAATGTTCTGATGTTCTCTGAATTTTTGAATCTACCGGAAACATTTCCTTGGAAACACCATAAGAAATTAATCATTGTGCCAAATTTAAAAAAATGAACCAATTATGGTTATTGTGGGAGAAATCACCACTCAGAGTCACTTGGTATTTGGAGCTCAAGACTTTAATTCAAGCATATGCAGGGACGTTAGGTATGGCTGTGCCACCACCATTCTTGGAGTGTCATAGTTGTGGCAACATATTCATATACAACAAAGCAGAACTAAAACCATTATGCAGAACAAAGGCATATCCAGACAAGGATGCTCAAGCAGTTGATTAGTGGCTACCTACATCAGGTAATGGCTCCCAGTTTCAAGGCCCATTTGTATGAATCTTATCTTTTCCTTTGTCTTAATCGGGTTAAACAAGACAGAGACCTTTGAAACTGTTGCAGTTTTTACTTTTAAAACTCTTACTTCTCGTTATGGCCAACCTTTTCATCAGCCTCTGCAATAACACTTGCTAATGCTTGCTAGTGTGCCTACAGCAAGTAAAAAGTCAGCATTTAACATTAATTCTTTATATTCCCACTTCAATCCCTCCTTTTGGCCCTTGGTCAGAACTTACAATTGTCCTGTACAAGTTGCCAAATTCCCGATACTGTACTCCCATCCTCTCGGTGATCAGTCGAGTGATATGAGTATTGCATTCTAACATACTTATTACCTCTTATAGTTTCGCCAAGATCCTAGTGGTCTGGCTAGACTCGAGTCCCTGAAGATTATTGTACAGCCCTCCCACTCCCCTTATCCTTGAGTGGGATTACCCATTCCTTCTCTTGTACGAGGGTTCCCTATGGTGTACTCTGCCTTGCTTTTATCAAAGCTTTGGCCATCCTTCTAGCCCTTCTGTGCCTGCACTGTCTACAGGTCTCGAACAGGAGTATTAGTACCAACATCAATTGTACCACCACCAACACATGGGATATTATTCAAATCAAGGGGTGAATTTGAATGTTCAATTCCCAATCCCACAGGTCATCCCACTAAGTGGTGACCCTAATATCATCAATGTCTCTACTTATGTCCTTGTTACTCTATTGAAGCATGTACTAGATACTTTGAGATGTCGTAATCTTCCTCCGGAATTCCTTGAGGTGTTCCGGCAGTGGGGGCATCTCGTACCCAATCTCATTGATGTAGTTTGTCAGTCCTTCCTTGATATCTTTGAACAATTGGATGGAGGTGGTCTTTCGCTTGTGTATATCAATCAATTCTTCTTGTCCATTCCGTGTTGGTACCTCCGGGGTGAAGCAGAATGCCGGCCTGTGTATCTTGCAGATCCGGCCAATATACTCAAAGGATTCTAGGTTAGTAGTTGCACAATGCTCTCCTTTATCCACAGATGCTGCTCAAGTTGGGGCAAGGTGGGCTCCAATGGCTTCCATGGTACAGTTTACTCCTGATCCCTGCATTGTGTTGAACCTGCAAGTGGCAATAGAGTCAAAATTAATTTTATGAGGGCAGATGGTTATTCCCTGTTGTGACAAACCCTTCCAATTTGGTCTCTACCAGGCTGTCTACGTATGTTACCGCAGAGGGTAGAATTTTGTGGTAGGGAATATAAGTGCCATCCTTAATAATCTGATATTCTGGATCATACACATTTTCTGGTTTATTATCTGGCGGGATTTGAGGTATGGTCAATATCAGGCGGAGCAAACCTCCACCGTTGGTTTTACATTCAAGTTGGCAACCAGGCATTGTTTCCTCTCCATAGCATAACAAATTAGTCAATTGCTCGTTAGTAACCCATAATGGCACCTCGCCCTCCTTTATCTGGGCTAGGTTTTCCCTAGTTTGCTCCGCCACCCAATTAGCGTAGGTGCTGCAAACATCATTTTTAGCTGAATTCGTGGAAGCTTTGTAGTTTTCCTGAATAAATTTATTCACGGTCTGGGCGTGGGCTTCTAATATAGTGGCCACATCCTGAAGTTGGACGGTAATAACTTGGTCCTCCCCAGCTAGCCATCCTAGATGAATTGTTCACATCGGCACTGTGATTACAGCACCATGTTGGTCTACCTGTCCCACTATAGTCCATCGCCTCGGCCTATGATCTGGCAGTGGGGGGTCATTTTCCAGGATACAGCACGGGCCATGCTGGTCCTCAACGAATGGGTTAATTCTATCACCTATAGCCAGCCCCAGCCTGAGGCCCATCAGTATGAGCGCCATATTCATCACTTTGTTTTACCTGCAAAAATAATTGAGACATTGACTTGATGCTTTCCTGTTGGATGAAACAGATTTATTGTCAGTCTTATCATCTTTCTTAAAAGGTTTTACCTGTGACCAATGTTTCCACTGCCCCCCTACTTTTATGTCCAAGCATACGCAAGCATCGCTGGTCATGATAACCTGATATGGTCCTTCATACCGGGGGGTGAAACCAGGTTTTTCAGGTGTCTTTCGATACATCATCCATGTCCCTACCCGTAGCACATTCTGGAATTGCGATCCCTCACTTCACTCTAGATCTGAAGCTCGGGCCTGCTCTCTGACCTCAGAACAAACCAGCTTTAATTGCTTGCAAAATTCTTCCATCTACCTTCTAATCCGTAGATCCGGAGATTACAGCTTCTGGAAGGTGCATAGCTCTCCCTGTCATTAATTCATACGGTGTAAGGCCAGTAACCCGATTAGGAGTGGCCCATATTCTAAATAGTATCGACAGTAAAATGTCAACCCAAGACTTGCCTGTCTCTTGTATAGCTTCAGCAATGGTCGTCTTAAGAGTCCTGTTCATACGCTCAACCATGTCAGAGCTCTGCGGGTGGCAGGGAATGTGGATGTGCTGCTTGATTCCTAAGAGCTGACAAGTGGTCTTGGTGACTTTTCCTGTGAAATGGGACCGCTGGTCGGAGTCTATCTGTAATGGCATACCCCATCTGGGGAATTAACTTTTCTGCCAAGATTCTGGCCACTGTAGTGATGGAACAATCGCGAGTAGGGAAAGCCTCCACCCACCTAGTAAAGTGGTCCATAATGACTAGGCAATAGGACTTGCCTCTACTCTTAATGAGGGGGCCCGTAAAGCCAACCTGTAGATGTTTCCAGGGTCCCTTGGGATGGGGCTGGTTACCCAACTTTACTTTAATGGGCTTGTTGGTGTTGTGTTTAGCACAGACAATACATCGCTGGCAAAACTTGGCTGTATCTAACCCCATTTCCGGCCACCACCAGAGTTGCTGAAGGCATTTCTACCTTGGTAGCTGTTGCCATGGTATATCAGCAACAGATTCTGCCTGATGGACAGCATTGTCGCCCCCTGCTCTATGTCACCAAATCTTCAAATGGAGTTGGGTCCTTTAACTGCCCCTCTCTTCTGTCAATCTGCCTTTTCCTCTGAGGGAGCGTCACTATGCAACTGGGTCATATTAATCTCTTGAGGGCCGATCGTATTTGGCCGCGACGTTGAGAGAGGTATGTGTGGCACTGCCACCTGAGGCTTGTTTCGCCGCCGTTTCTGCATGCGCGTTTCCCTGCTGTTTCCAGTCACAAACTTTCTGATCAGCCCTGACCTTGAGTACTGCAACTTCCCATGGAAATTGCGTGGCATCTACCAGCTCCCGTAGTAAGTCAATGTTCTTAACATGTCCTCCTGCAGAGGTAACAAATCCCCTTTGGGCCCAGGCCGCCATATAGTCATGTACGGCCCCGAAGGCGTATCGACTATCCGTGTAGATGTTAACCCGTTTATCTTCCGCCCATCTAAGGGTGTGTATTAGAACTATCAGTTCAGCCGCTTGTGCCAAACATTCTTCCCCCCCCGCACAGGTTCCCATTTATACAACAGTCCCATCCTCCTTCACCACGGCCCACCCTGTCTGTACCAACCCATCGATAAAACGTCTTGATCCGTCTACAAAGTGGGTCTCCGCTCCTCCTTCTAATGGGCTATCCCTGATTCCACAACTAGACTCTTCCTCCACCAAGACTTCACACTTATGTTCTACCCCTTCGCTGAGAATGCCTATTGCTGGGTTCATGCCAGAATCCTTGATAATCCGGACGGATTTGTCTTTGGGTATAAGGACAGCTTCCCAAGCTGCTCTTCTACTATGGGAGACTGTCCTCAATTTACCAGTATTTAAAAGTTTGATTAAAGTATGTGGTTTGTGTAGGATCCATCTTAACTCTTCCACAATTTTGCTTATGGCTGGCCTACAAGTCAGCGATGAGGGAACAAATGACCCCGTAATCTCCATCTTTAACCCAGTCCTTGCTGAGAACCTTTGCGGCTGACACCCAGGCCGATTGTCGGAGGACTGCCTTTTGTTCTGATTTATGTTTCTTTTGTCCTAAGCTGTTCAACCATATTACTTGCTTATTTCTCGGATCTATAAGGGCTCCTGCTTCTAATATATCCACACCCAACACTGTCCCCTCATTGTTTGGACAGACCCAGAAATATACTGGGATTACAATTCCCCCTAATTCTAATAACTGTTTCACTCAGTTTCGCAGTTATTGTGGTCCTAGCCACCACTACGATTCTCAAGGTGTGATTTGATAGTAGGTAGCGGCTGGTCGGTTATCGAGATGGATGCTCCGATGTCCACCAACATTCTGCATTGCCGGCCCCCTAACTGTTATGTTTAGAATAACTCCACAAGACTGTATATTTTAAACTCAAACTGTTGTGACCTTGGTCTCTTTATTGTAACTCCAGAGTGAAGAGACAGCATGGTAGCTGCCTTTTATACCTGCTTTCCCAGGGTGTGCAGGTGACCCTTGGGTCTCACACAGGTGCGCCCCCTGGTGGCAAGTCTTACACATTGGTAATGTTTACATACATAACATTATTTCCCCAAAAAGTCTTATGTGCAAGTTATTTACAAAATTGAGGCGATCCGGGGCTCTGCGTTCCCGGGTTGATCACCTGAGTTAAAGTCCTGGCATGGGTGAGTCGGTTGGATCATTGCTGCACTGCGGTGTGGCTGGTCTGATCGGACTGTCGGGCATGGTGGGTTCATCCTCGTGGTTGACCGCGAGGTCGATTGCTGGTTGGGTGAGTGTGGGTGGATCAATGATGGTAATGTCCTCTTCAAACTGTTCTTGGTTGTCAGTGAACCGCAGTTTGGTCTGATCCAAGTGCTTTCTGCACGTTTGTCCGTTCAAAAGTTTGACAACAAACACTCTATTCCCCTCCTTGGCTAACACATTGCGAGCAACCCATTTGGGACCATGACCATAATTAAGAACAAACACAGGGTAATTAATTTCAATGTCGCGTGATACAGCCGCGCGATCATGGTACATGTTATGCCGGTGACGCCGGGTTTTTACATGATCATTGAGATCTGGGTGGACCAAGGAGAGCCTGGTTTTGAGTGCTCGCTTCATTAGCAATTCTACAAGGGGAACCCCGGTAAGTGAGTGGTGTCATGTGCGGTAGTTGAGCAGAATCCGAGATAACCGGGTTAGCAGAGAACCGTCCGTCATGAGTTTCAAGCTCTGCTTGATGGTTTGGACGACCCTTTCCGCTTGACCATTGGATGCGGGCTTAAACAGCACAGACCTGACATGCTTGATGCCATTGCGGGTCATGAACTCGTTGAATTCCGAGCTGGTGAAGCATGGTCCAATGCCACTAACAAGGACGTCGGGCAAACCATGGCCCGGAGGTTTTCAATGGCGGCAGTGGACGTACATGATGACATTATTATACATTCAATCCATTTAGAGTAAGCGTCCACTGCTACGAGCAGCATCTTTCCTAGAAAGCGGCCAGCGAAATCTACATGGACCCTTGACCACGGTTTGGAGGGCCATGACCACAGACTCAGTGGGGCCTCCCTTGGTGCATTGCTCAACTGTGAGCAAGTGTTGCATTGGTGTACGCATGACTCGAATTCCGAGTCAATGCTGGGTCACCAAACATGCGACGTGGCGATAGCCTTCATCGTGACTATGCCTGGGTGGGTACTGTGAAGGTCGCGTATAAACATTTCCCTGTCTTTCTTTGGCAAAATGGATGGACATTTCGTCCTTGCATCAGTGGAATGGCTTAATTTCGTCTTGCATTTCCCCTGGGACCGCCGACCAGCTCCCATTGAGGACACAGCTTTTTACTAGTGACTGGATCAACTGGGCCGACTGGATCAACTGGGCCTTTATTTACTGGAGTTTAGAAGGATAAGAGGCAATCTCATAGAAACGTATAAGATCCTGACAGGACTGGACAGGTTAGATTGGGAAGAATGTTCCTGAAGTCCAGAACCAGGGGACATAGTCTTAGGATAAGGGGTAGGCCATTTAGGACTGAGATGAAGAGAAACTTCTTCACTCAGAGAGTTGTTAACCTGTGGAATTCCCTGCCGCAGAGAGTTGTTGATGCCAGTTCATTGGAAGTATTCAAGAGGGAGTTAGATATGGCCCTTACGGCTAAGGGGATCAACGGGTATGGAGAGAAAGCAGGAAAGGAGTACAGAGGGAATGATCAGCCATGATCTTATTGAATGGTGGTGCAGGCTTGAAGGGCCGAATGGCCTACTCCTGAACCTATTTTCTATGTTTCTATGTTTCTATAGCATCAGGTCCCGGCTAGTCCAGGTCCTGATCTGGCGAGCCGTCAGAATCGCTCTCAAAAGCATCCATTACAAGGAGCAAGTCTGCGAGTTGCGCCATTTCTACCCCGGTGGTGGGCAATGGTAGCCGATTGAGGACATCCGCACAGTTCTCAGTACCTGGTCTGTGGCAGATTACACAGTCATACACAGATAACATTAGTGCCCATCTTTGGATGCGGGACGAAGCATTGGTGTTAATACCTTTGCTTTCTGAGAACAACTAAATGAGCGGCTTGTGGTCAGTTTCGAGCTCGAACCGGAGTCCAAATAGGTATTGGTTCATTTTCTTAACCCCGTATACGCATGCTAATGCTTCTTTTTCAGCCATACTGTAAGGTCTTTCAGCCTTAGATAACCTTCTGGACGCATATCCAACCAGTTGCACTTTGCCTAACCCATTGGCTTGCTGTAACACACAACCGACCCCTTACGAAGATGCATCACAAGCTCGTACTAAATGTTTACACGGGCCATACATAGAAACATAGAAAATAGGTGCAGGACTAGGCCATTCGGCCCTTCGAACCTGCACCACCATTCAATAAGATCATGGCTGATCCTTCACCTCAGTACCCCTTTATCGCTTTCTCGCCATACCCCTTGATCCCTTTAGCCGTAAGGGCCATATCTAACTCCCTCTTGAATACATCCAATGAACTGGCATCAACAACTCTCTGCGGCAGGGGATTCCATAGGTTAACAACTCTCTGAGTGAAGAAGTTTCTCCTCATCTCAGTCCTAAATGGCCTACCCCTTATGCTAAAACTGTGCCCCTGGTTCTGGACTTCCCCAACATCGGGAACATTTTTCCCGCATCTAACCTATCCCATCCCGTCAGAATCTTATATGTTTCTATGAGATCCCCTCTCATCCTTCTAAACTCCAGTGTATAAAGGCCCAGTTGATCCATTCTCTCCTCATATGTCAGTCCAGCCATCCCTGGAATCAGTCTGGCGAACCTTCACTGCACTCCCTCAATAACAAGAATGTCCTTCCTCAGATTAGGAGACCAAAATTGAACACAATATTCCAGGTGAGGCCTCACCAAGGCACTGTACAATTGCAGTAAGACCTCCCTGCTCCGATACTCAAATCCCCTAGCTATGAAGGCCAACATACCATTTGCCTTCTTCACCGCCTGCTGTACCTGCATGTCAACTTTCAATGGCTGATGAACTATGACACCCAGGTCTCGTTGCACCTCCCCTTTTCCTAATCTGCCGCCATTCAGATAATATTCTGCCTTTGTGTTTTTGCCCCCAAAGTGGATAACCTCACATTTACCCACATTATACTGCATTTGCCATGCGTTTGCCCACTGACCTAACCTGTCCAAGTCACCCTGCAGCCTCTTAGCGTCCTCCTCACAGCTCACACCGCCACCCAGCTTAGTGTCATCTGCAAACTTGGAGATATTACACTCAATTCCTTCATCTAAATCATTAATGTATACTGTAAATAGCTGGGGTCCCAGCACTGAGCCCTGCGGCACCCCACTAGTCACTGCCTGCCATTATGAAAAGGACCAGTTTATCCCGACTCTCTGCTTCCTGTCTGCCAACCAGTTCTCTATCCATGTCAGTACATTACCCCCAATACCATGTGCTTTAATTTTGCACACCAATCTCTTGTGTGGGACCTTGTCAAAAGCCTTTTGAAAGTCCAAATACACGACATCCACTGATTCCCCCTTATCCACTCTACTAGTTACATCCTCAAAATCTTCCAGAAGATTTGTCAAGCATGATTTCCCTTTCATAAATCCATGCTGACTTGGACCGATCCTGTCACTGCTTTCCAAATACGCTGCTATTACATCTTTAATAATTGATTCCAACATTTTCCCCACTGTTGATGTCAGGTTAACCAGTCTATATTTACCCGTTTTCTCTCTCCCTCCTTTTTTAAAAAGTGGTGTTACATTAGCTACCCTCCAGTCCATAGGAACTGATCCAGAGTCGATAAACTGTTGGAAAATGACCACCAATGCATCCATTATTTCTTGGGCCACTTTCTTAAGTACTCTGGGATGCAGACAATCAGGCCCCAGGGATTTATCGGCCTTCAATCCCATCAATTTCCCCAACACAACTTCCCACCTAATTAGGATATCCTTCAATTCCTCCTTCTCACTAGACCATCGGTCCCCTAGTACATCCGGAAGGTTATTTGTGTCTTCCTTCGTGAAGACAGAACCAAAGTATTTGTTCAATTGGTCTGCCATTTCTTTGTTTCCCATTATAAATTCACCTGAATCTACTGCAAGGGACCTACGTTTGTCTTCACTACTCTTTTTTTCTTCACATATCTATAGAAGCTGTTGCTGTCAGTTTTTATGTTCCCAGCAAGCTTCCTCTCGTATTCTATTTTCCCCCTCCTAATTAAACCCTTTGTCCTCCTCTGCTGAATTCTAAATTTCCCCCAGTCCTCTGGTTTGCTGCTTTTTCTGGCCAATTTATATGCCTCTTCAATACAATACAATACAAGTAACTTGTTGGAACATAGAAAGTTTCTGGCCTTGTTAAAGGGCTGTCTCTTGAGCTTTACCCCAAACCCAGTCGTCACCCTTGCGTAACAACCAAATTTTTTAAGGATGTAACTAGTAGAGTGGACAAGGGAAAATCAGTGCATGTGGTGTATTTGGACTTTCAAAAGGCTTTTGACAAGGTCCCACACAAGAGATTAGTGTGCAAAATTAAAGCACATGGTTTTGGGGGTAATGTACTGACGTGGATAGAGAACTGGTTGGCAGACAGGAAGCAGAGAGTCGGGATAAACGGGTCCTTTTCATAATGGCAGGCAGTGACTAGTGGGGTGCCACAGGGCTCAGTGCTGGGACCCCAGCTACTTTTACAAGATTACATTAATGAGTTAGATGAAGGAATTGAGTGTAATATCTCCAAGTTTGCAGATGACACGAAGCTGGGTGACGGTGTGAGCTGTGAGGAGGACGCTAAGAGGCTGCAGGGTGAATTGGACAGGTTAGGTGAGTGGGCAAATGCATGGCAGATGCAGTATAATGTGGATAAATGTGAGGTTATCCACTTTGGGGGCAAAAACACAAAGGCAGAATATTATCTGAATGGCGGCAGATTAGAAAAAGGGGAGGTGCAACGAGACCTGGGTGTCATGGTACATCTGTCATTGAAAGTTGGCATGCAGATACAGCAGGCGGTGAAGAAGGCAAATGGCATGTTGGCCTTAATAGCTAGGGGCTTTGAGTATAGGAGCAGGAATGTCTTACTGCAGTTGTACAGGGCCTTAGTGAGGCCTCACCTGGAATATTGTGTTCAGTTGTGGTCACCTAATCTGAGGAAGGACGTTCATGGTATTGAGGGAGTGCAGCGAAGGTTCACCAGACTGATTCCAGGGATGGCTGGACTGACATATGAGGAGAGACAGGATCGACTGCACCTTTATTCACTGGAGTTTAGAAGGATGAAAGGGGGGCTCATAGAAACATGTAAAATTCTGATGGGACTGGACAGGTTAGATGCGGTAAGAATGTTCCCGATGTTGGGGAAGTCCAAAACCAGGGGACACAGTCTAAGGATAAGGGGTAAGCCATTTAGGACTGAGATGAGGAGAAACTTCTTCACTCAGAGAGTTGTTAACCTGTGGAATTCTCTACCACAGAGAGTTGTTGATGCCAGTTCATTGGATATATTCAAGAGGGAATTAGATATGGTCCTTATGGATAAAGGGATCAAGGGATATGGAGAGAAAGCAGGAAAGGGGTACTGAGGTGAATGATCAGCCATGATCTTATTGAATGATGGTGCAGGCTCGAGGGGTCGAATGGCCTCCTCCTGCACCTATTTTCTATGTTGCTATGTTTCTATGTAAATGCAATGGTTCCAGCAAGGTGCTCAACCCTGGTAGAAAGTTACCAAAATAGCTGAAGATTCCCAGGAACGAACGCAGCTCCGTCACATTCTGTGGTCTGGGTGCACTTTTGATGGCCTCCATCTTGGAGTCCGTGGGTCTGATGACATCCGCCACAATCTTTCTCCCTAGAAACTTGACCTCTGGCGCCAGAAAAGCACACTTGGAGCGTTTCAACCTGAGCTCCACATCTGTCCAATCGCTTGAGAACCTCTTCCACGTTGTGCAAGTGTTCGGTGGTGTTGCGGCCAGTGATTAAGATGTTGTCTTGGAGCACCACAGTGCGCGGAACCGATTTCAGCAGACTCTCCATGTTCCTCTGGAAGATGGCCGACGCCGAGCGAATCCCAAAGGGGCATTTGTGGTATTTCAACAGTCCTCTGTACGTGTTGATGCACGTCAATCCTTTCTAAGGTTCAGCCAGCTCCTGTGTCATGTAAGGAGAGGTTAGATCCAGCTAGATGAATGACTTCCCCCCTGCTAGCGTTGCAAACAGATCATTCGCTTTGGGTAATGGGTACTGGTCCTGTAACGAGACTCTATTGTTCGTTACCTTGCAATCCCTGCAGATTATGATCATTCCATCGCTCTTCAACACCACAACAATGGACTGATCCACTCGTTGAACTCAACTGGTGATATGATCCCCTCTCATTGAAGTCTGTCCAGCTCGATCTCAACTTTCTCTCGCATCATGTGTGGACCCGCTCGGGCCTTGTGATGAACGGGTCGTGCATCAGTGACTAGATGGATCTGCACTTTGGTGCCTGTGAAGTTACCGATGCCTAGCTCGAATAACGACGGGAATTTGTTTCGCACTTTGGCGCACGAGTGGTCATCTTCTGAATACAGTGCTTTGATGTCGTCCCCGTTCCATCGAATCTTTTCTAGCCAGCTTCTACCAAACAGCATTGGGCCATCGCCTGGTACAATCCATAGTGGTAAATCATGTACAGCTCCATCGTACGATAACTTCACTGCCGCACTGCCAATGACTGGTATGAGCTCTTTGGTGTAAGGGCGCAGTTTGGTGTGGATCGGACTTAGTTTTGGCCTTTGTGCCTTGTTGCCCCACAGTTTCTCAAAAGCCTTCTGGCTCATAATTGACTGACTCACCCCCGTGTCCAATTCCATGGAATCTGGAATGCTGTTTAATTTGACTTTTAATATTATCGGACGGCTTTTGGTGGTGAAGGTGTGTAGCCCATACACTTCCTCTTCAGCCTCAGGTTGAGTTGCCTCTTACTCGTTCAGCGTGATCCATGCTGGATCGGTCATCTTCTGTCGACTCTGCCACGTGGTGAGTCGCAGCACGTCTGCACATTCGCTGGAGGTGCCCCATTGTTCCCAGCACTTGCACACGTAGTGCTTGAATCGACATTGATGGGCTCAATGATCACCCCCGCAGCGCCAACACGGTGCTAATGGATTCGCATTTACGTCCCACGGCGAACTCTGAGTCATCCTAGGTCTGGCCTCTGCGAGCGTGTGGGCCCTGCCATCTACAGTCCTGCCTGCTGAAGGTGTTATTTTATGCACAGTACTTGCCGGTGAGTTCCGATGCTGCAATGATATCTGTTTAGTGTTATTGTTCGTGGACGTAAAAGCCTGGGCTATCGTGATGGCCTTGCTCAGATCTAGGGATTCGGCAGACAGCAGTTTGCAAAGAACGACCTCGTGGCCGATTCAAAGCACAAAAAAGTCCCGCATCACTTCCCCCAAAAATCCAGCAAATACGCACGGTCCCGCAAGGCGTCTTAGGTCGGCGACATAGCTCACCACGTCCTGGCCCTCAGAGCGGTGGAGCGGTGGTGCGTATAAAAGCGATACCTGGTCATCAAGATGCTCTCCTTCGGCTTAAGGTGTTTCCGAAGCAACATGCACAACTCTTCATATGTCTTGTCTGTTGGTTTCATCGGTGCTAGCAGATTTTTGATGAGGCCATATATCGTGGACCCGCAAATGGTGAGGAGAATCGCCCTGCGCTGGTCAAGATGCTCAACGAAGGCTTCCCAATCATCACCCTCAACAAATCTCTCAAGAATACCAACGGCGCCATAACTGCGTGAAAGTTCGTGATCTGTTACTCGGCGCCAATTGTTACGTTTAGAATAACTCCACAAGATTGTATATCTTAAGCTCAAACTGTTGTGACCTTGGTCTCTTTATTGTAACTCCAGAGTGAGGAGGCAGCAGGGTAGATTGCCTTTTATACCTGCTTGCCCAGGGTGTGCAGGTGACCCTTGGGTCTCCCACAGGTGTGCCCCCTGGTGGCAAGTCTTACACATTGGTAATGTTTTCATACATAACACTAACAATGCTATGGTATGAATTCGGTTATCATCCGCACAGAGTTGCGGCTTTACTGATCTCTAGCAATTGTTCAGTGGTTAGTCCATTCCCTGATGAGGGACAGCTCCTGAGGAGCCCTGTCTTTCCAGTCTCCCTCCTTTACTCCAACAGTGGCTCATAGTATGACCTCCTCTGCCCACTGTAAAGTTCTGTCCCTGCAGTACAGACTCACACAAGGCACATGCTGAAGTCAAGGTCACTCAGGACCTGCACCGTTATTACACAGCTCTCGAATCCCACACTTGCCTGAGACCTGTCCTTATATACCTGTCTGGGACAGGTATCCAGTGTCTCCTGCAAGTGCACCCCTGATGGTAAGGTAAGCTTGTGGTTACAGGTCATCTCTAGTTACAGTCATGTATAGCATGGTAAGATACAATTATGTACAGTAGTGTGAGATACATGACACCCACAATTCTCACATTTCTCCCTCTCAGCACCTTTTCCCTGTTTACATTCCCGTAATCGGTAGCCTTGCTTGCCGCACTTAAAGCAGGCCCCCCTTCATGTTGCAGCCGCTACAGCGGATTTCCTCTCTTTCTTCCTATCCAAGTCACTGGCCCAACTCACCATCATATGAGTTCCCAACCGGGATTCCCATATCTAAAATTTGTTGATGCGCGGGGCTCAATCCTTCCTTTAACATTTTTATAAACACCCCATCGTTCCTTCCAAGATTTGCTAGTTGCGAGAATTCCATAAGCTTTAAACTTTCTTTCTGCGTATTCTATTACCGCCTCATCACTCTTTTGCACCACTCCCATTATACTCTGACCGGCTCCTCGGCGTGCTTGCAATTCTGTTTTAAAACCCTGATACTTTTGTTCATCCGTACGATTCCGTTCTGTCCACGTCCCATCCCGGACGTCCTGGACACAGGTTTCCCATATATTCCGTGGACATTTCGCCTTTCCCAGGACAAGTATGTCTTTGGGGTGCATTTGATGTATGCCCTTCATTTCTTCCAATTTCCGCCAGAGCTCGGGGTTGCCATAAGCCACCTCTAGTGCCGGCAGATCTGCTCGGACCAGTGGTTTCCCCTGGTCTGAATGGTCAATGAATGGTTTTTGTGAGGATCCGTTGTGGATTTGCGTTGGTGGGGGCAAGTTGCCGCCAGATTTGATTCGGGGCTGCCCTTACTTTCCCTATTTCTGCTATTCACTTTAGTGACGGATACAGATTCCCATCTTCCCCGTGGTTATCGTGGTGATGCCACTCTCTTGCTTCTTGTACCAAGCCATCGCAGTCTGTTTCGTTACTATCTTTCTCCTCCCCGTCTTGCTTCCTACTGTACATTGCCGCAACCCACTTGATGCTTACCCTTTTGGCCTTATCCAGTTGTTCAGTTAACTCCACTTTCTCCTTCTGACAAACCCTTAACTGTTCTTCTAATACTTTTATTTTTGCTTCATATCCGAGCCTTTTTGTTTTAAGGTCTTGTTCCTCTTTACACGTTTTCAAATACGCATGACAGAGGGTCACAACTGCCTTATTCTCTTTGTTACTGGTTTCCTTATTCCACCATTCCTTCTGGCACGCCGGACATCCTTTCGGATACATCCCCCTTTTCTCATTGTTTTGCTGGTTTTCTCAGATCTTTTTTTTTGAATAGATATTCTGTTAACGGACCCCGAAGGTCTTGTGGTATATCGGCCATTGCTACAGCTGACCCCATAGCGGGCGTGCTTAACCCCTTCTGCACAGCACTGCTGTCCTGGCTCGAAACCTCCCCTGTTTTGTTCGCGAATCCCTGTCAGCCCAACAGGACACCCGTGAAATCGATAGTCCTAACTGTGGATAGTATTTTAAACGTACTTACCCAATTGCTGTCGATTCTCGGAAGTCCTGAGAGCCGGGCCTCCAGCGGATCCTGACGACTCCGCCAATTGTTGTGGGAGAAATCACCACTCGGAGTCACTTGGTATTCGGAGCTCAAGACTTTCATTCAAGCATATGTAGGGAAGGTAGGTATGGCTGTGCCACCACCATTCTTGGAGTGTCATAGTTGTGGAAACATATTTACATATGATAAAACAACTAAAACCATTATGCAGAACAAAGTCATGTCCACACAAGGATGCTCAAGCAGTTGATTAACGGCTACCTATGTCAGGTAGTTGATTAATGGCTCCCAGTTTCAAGGCCCTACTATACAAATCTTATCTTTTCCTTCGTCTTAATCGGGTTAATAAGCCAGAGACAAGTTTACCTTTGAAACTGTTGAAGTCGACGTTTTTTTGCTTTTAAAACCCTTACTCCTTGTTATGGCCAATCTTTTCATCAGCCTCTGCAATAACAACTGCTAATGCTTGCTAGCGTGCCGAAAAGCATGTAAAAAGTCAGCGTTCAACATTAGTTATTTAACTTCCCACTTCAGCAGCCAATCTGATCAGAAACTAGAAGCTTTAAATTGGTTTACATCAGCAGAATGTTTAACTGGATCCTTACATCTTGGGTTAGATGTTTTGCTGTGAATGCATGTTTGGAATGGCAACTAGACTAGCAACTAGTGGTTATGGTACTGGATTAGCAATTTATAGAGCGTCTTTCATGACTACCAGATGTCTCAAAGCACTTTACAGCCATTGAAGTACTTTTGAAGTGTAGTCACTGTTGTAATGTAGGAAACATGGCAGCCAATTTGCGCACCGCAAGCTCCCACACATAGCAATGTGATAATGACCAGATAATCTGGGTTTTTTTGTTATGTTGATTGAGGGATAAATATTGGCCCAGGACACGGGGGGGAACTCCCCTGCTCTTCTTGAATATAGTGCCATGGGATCTTTATATTCACTTGAGAGAGCAGATGGGGCCATGGTTTCACATCTCATCCAAAAGACAGCACCTCCAACAATGCAACACTGCCTCAGTACTGCACTGGAGTGTCAGCCTAGATTTAACCCCTGGAATGGGACCAGACCCCACAACTTTCTGACTCAGAGGTGAGTGTGCTACCCACTGAGCCACAGCTGACACTGTATAACACAGAACTGAAAACATAATTAAAAATGTCCTGAAAAACACACTATGGCTTTCATATTTTTGCTCACGTGATTCACATCAGCTGCATCAGGAAATCGATTTGTAAAAAAATCTGGAGGTCAATAACTAGGATTGGTCTAGATGCCAAATGGGTGGCTTGCTAATGAGTAATAGACAGCACATCAATGTTAACAACTCCCAAATTGTTTGGTTTGTTTAGCACAGCAAACATCTCGGGGTATTTCGTAGAGCATAAGCAGATTTTGAGGAGTGATAGAAGAGTTAGGAAAGGTGACACAAAGCAAAGGTATAGGCATAGGTTTTGAGGAGACTTTTTGAAGGAGAGGAAAGAAGTAGTAAAGTAAGGGATAAAAACAGAAAATGCTGGAAATCTCAGCAGATCAGGCAGCATCTGTAGAGTGGAAGCAGAGTTAACGTTTCATGTCGATGACCTTTCGTCAGAACTGGAGAGTGTTCAGAAAGAACAGATTCTTAAGAAGCACTGAAAGGGAGAGATGAAAAAAGAAGAAAAAGGGAAGGTCTGTGATAGGGTGGAAGACAGGAGAGATTAGAGAGACAAAAGGGATAATGCCCAAATTCAAATGGCAATGCCAGGAGTTAGAAAAACATTTGTCAAGATAGGGTGTGAATGGTGGGATAATGACCAACTGCCATTAGAGACAAGGGAAAAAAAAAAAGAAACAGGCTCTGCGGGGGAGAAAGGGAGCCAAAGATGGGCAGCGGTTACGCTCTGAAATTGTTGAACTCGATGTTGAGTCCAGAAGGCTGTAAAGTGCCTAAACGAAAGATGAGGTTCTGTTCCTCGAGCTTGCAGTAGGAGACTGAGGGCAGAGAGGTCAGAGTGGGAATGGAATGGAGAATTAAAGTGACAAGCGACCGGAAGCTCAGGGTCACACTGGCAGACTGAACGGAGGTGCTCCGCGAAGCGGTCACCTAATCTATGCTTGGTCTCCCCAGTGTAGAGGAGACCACATCGTGAGCAGCGAACACAGTATACTAAATTGAAAGAAGTACAAATAAATTGCTGTTTCACCTGGAAAGGAGTATTTAGGGCCCTGGATAGTGGGAAGGGAGGAGGTAAAAGGGCAGGTGTTGCATCTCCTGTGCTTGCACGGGAAGGTGCGGTGGGAAGGGGAGGGGGTGCTGGGGGTGACTGCGGAATGGACGAGGGTGGTCGGGGAGGGAGTGGTCCCTTCAGAATGCTGAAATGGGAGGGAAGGGGAAGATGTGATTGGTGGTGGGATCACTCTGGAGGTGGCGGAAATGGCAGAGGATGATCCGTTGAATGTGAAGGCTGGTGGGGTGAAAGGTGAGGACAAGGGGAACCCTGTCATGGTTCTGAGAGGGAGGGAAAGGGATGAGAGCAGAGGTGCGGGAAATAGAATGGACACGGTCAAGGGCCATGTTAACCACGGTGGAGAGGAATCCTTGGTTGAGGAAAAAGGCAGACATGTCAGAGGCACTAGTGTGAAAGGTGGCGTCGTCAGAGCAGATGCGGGGGAGACGGAGAAACTGGGAGAATGGAATGGAGTCCTTACAGGATGTGGGGTGGGAGGAAGTGTAGTCCAGGTAGCTGTGGGAGTCAGTGGGCTTATAATGGATACTGGTCGAAAGCCTATCCCCAGAGATGGAGACGGAGAAGTCGAGGAAGGGAAGGGAAGCATCAGAGATGGACCATGTGAAGGTGAGGGAAGGGTGGAAATTGGATGTAAAGTGAATGACATTTTCAAGTTCAGGGCGAGAGCAGGAAATGGCACCGATACATTTATCAATGTACCGGAAAAAGAGGTGAGGGAGGGGATCCGAGTAGGTCTGGAACAAAGAATGTTCCACATAGCCCACTAAAAGGCGGGCCTAGGTAGGACCCATGCGGTTTCCCATAGCAACACCTTTAATTTGGAGGAAGTGAGTGGAGTTAAATGAGAAGTTTCTCAATGTGAGAACAAGTTCAGCCAGGTGGAGGAGAGTGGTGGTGGATGGGGACTGATTGGGCCTCTGCTCGAGGAAGAAGCAGAGCGCCCTCAGGCCATCCTGGTGGGGGATGGAAGTGTAGAGGGATTGGACGTCCATAGTGAAACGGTGAAAGTTGGGACCAGGAAACTGGAAACTGTTAAAGTGATGGAGGGCGTCGGAGGAGTCGTGGATGTAGATGGGAAGAGAATGGACAAGGGGAGAAAAAATAGAGTTGAGATAGGAAGAAATAAGTTCTGTGGGGCAAGAACAGGCTGAAATGATGGATTTACCAGGGCAGTCCTGTTTGTGGATCTTGGGAAGGAGGTAGACGCGGGCTGTGCGGGGTTGGGGAACTATGTGGTTGGTGGCTGTGGAGGGAAGATCTCCAGAGGAGATGAGGTCAGTGACCGTCTGGGAAATTATGACTTGAGGTTCAGTGGTCATGGTCCATGGAGATAGGAGGAGGTGTCAGAGAATTGGCGATCAGCCTCTGCTAGGTAGAGGTAGGTTTGCCAAACAACAACAGCGCCACCCTTGTCAGCAGGTTTGATGACAAGGTTGGGGTTGGATCTGAGAGAGCGGAGTACTGCCAGTTCAGAGGGAGGTAGGTCAGAGTGAGTGAGGGGAGCAGAGAAATTGAGACAGCCGATGTCCCATTGGCAGTTTGCAATGAAGAGGTCTAGAGAGGGTTAGAGGCCAGAGGGAGAGGTCCAGGTAGAGTTTCTTCCTCAAGCAGAGGCCCAACCAGTCCCCATCCACCACCACCTCCTCCGCCTGGCTGAACTTGTTCTCACATTGAACAACTTCTCCTTTAACTCGACTCACTCCCTCCAAATTCAAGGTGTTGGGAACCCAAAAGGGTGCTAGCTATGCCTGCCTTTTCGTGTCTACCTCCTTCCCAAGATCCACAAACAGGACTGCCCCGGTAAATCCATCATTTCAGCCTGTTCTTGCCCCACAGAACTTATTTCTTCCTATCTCGACTCTATTTTTTTCTCCCCTTGTCCATTCTTTGTTCCAGTCCTACTCGGGTCCCCTCCTCCCTCACCTCTTTTTCCGGTACATTGATGACTGTATTGGTGCCGTTTCCTGCTCTCGCCCTGACTTGAAAATTTCATTCACTTTGCATCCGATTTCCACCCTTCCCTCATCTTCACATGGTCCATCTCTGACACTTCCCTTCCCTTCCTCGACTTCTCCGTCTCCATCTCTGGGGATAGGCTTTCGACCAGAATCCACTATAAGCCCACTGACTCTCACAGCTACCTGGACTACACTTCCTCCCACCCCACATCCTGTAAGGACTCCGTTCCATTCTCCCAGTTTCTCCGTCTCCCCCGCATCTGCTCTGACGATGCCACCTTTCACACTAGTGCCTCTGACATGTCTGCCTTTTTCCTCAACCGATGATTCCCCTCCACTGTGGTTAACATGACCCTTGACTGTGTACGTTCCATTTCCCGCACCTCTGCTCTCACCCCTTTCCCTCCCTCTCAGAACCACGACAGGTTTCCCCCTGTCCTCACCTTTCACCCCACTAGCCTCCACATTCAACGGATCATCCTCCGCCATTTCCGCCACCTCCAGCGTGATCCCACCAGCAATCACATCTTCCCCTCCCTTCCCCTCTCAGCATTCCGAAAGGACCGCTCCCTCCCCGCCATCCTTGTCCATTCCGCAGTCACCCCCAGCACTCCCTCCCCTTCCCATGGCCCCTTTACGTGCAAGTGCAGGAGATGCAACACCTGCCCTTTTACCTCCTCCCTTCCCACTATCCAGGGTCCCAAATACAGCGATTTACTTGTACTTCTTTCAATTTAGTATACTGTATTCGCTGCTCACGATGTGGTCTCCTCTACATTGGGGAGACCAAGCATAGACTGGGTGACCACTTTGCGGAACACCTCCGTTCAGTTCGCAAATGTGACCCTGAGCTTCGGTTGCCTGTCACTTTAATTCTCCACTCCATTCCCACTCTGACCTCTCTGTGCTCGGTCTCCTACACTGTTCCAATTAAGCTCAACACAGGCTCGAGGAACAACACCTCATCTTTCGTTTAGGCACTTTACAGCCTTCTGGATTCAACATTGAATTCAAAAATTTCAGAGTGTAACCACTGCCAATATTTATCTCCCTCCCCCCCTCAAAGCCTGTTTCTTTTTTTCTCCTTATCTCTAATGGCAGCTGGTCATTATCCCACCATTCACACCCTATCTTGACAATTGTTTTTCTAACTCCTGGAATTACCATTTCAATTTGGGCCATCATCCCTTTTGTCTCTCTAATCTCTCCTACCTTCCAACCTATCACAGACCTCCCCTTTTGTTCTTTCATCCCCTTCCCCTTTCAGTGCTTGTTAAGAATCTTTTCTTTCCGGACACTCTCCAGTTCTGATGAAGGGTCATTGACCCGAAACGTTAACTCTGCTTCCTCTCAATAGATACTGCCTCGCGCGCTGAGATTCCCAGCATTTTCTGCTTTTATTCCAGATTCCAGCATCCGCAGTATTTTGCTTTTGTATTCGTAAAGTAAGGGGATTTAGGGAGAGGGTAGCAGATGGTAGAGGTGAGATGGTGGAAGGCTCTGCCTTGGATAGAGGAGTCGGGGTGTGGGGTGGGCCAGATGGTGGGGTGGAGGGGGTAAGGATACACAGGAACTGAAAGTCAGATGACCAAAGGCACAAGCTGAGCCATAGTGCTGAAGGAGATTGCGATATTATCCCCCAATCAACATAACAAAAACAGATTATCTGGTCATTATCACATTGCTGTTTGTGGGAGCTTGCTATGCACAAATTGGCTGCCGCGTTCCCCACATTACAACAATGACTGCACTTCAAATGTACTTCATTGCTCGTAAAGCACTTTGGGATGTCCAGTTGTCATGAAAGGCGCTATATAATTTATTTCTTACGTAGGGGGGGATTGGGTAAGGTGTAATACTTCGCATTCAATATATTTCCTCAACAATAGCATAATCTTTTAATCTTTTTACATGCAGAATGTTAATAAAGTATGAGTAAAACTCAATTTTCAATGTTCTAATGTGAGCTCCCGCTTTAGTAGCCTACAGTGCGGTCAAAAAGTACAGAAAAATTAATCTGTCTACTGCAATTATGGAGAGCCATTTACTTCACATTAACTTGATAGACATAATTTGATTCCATTTCTATATGCCATCAAACTAGAGTCATTTACCTTTACCTTAACATAGAGCAATAAGTTTTAGGAAATTTCAAATAAATACTTCATAATACTTGTAGAGGAGTGACATATTATATTTGTCATATGATTCACTTAATAGCTATAGTAAATAAATCTTCCTATAATTACTTTGAATATTAGTGAAAGAAATATACGCAATATAATTCTGCCCAGAGGCATATTATGATTTCCCCAGTGATTATTAATCAACATAACTTGACAGGTTAAATCGAAAATTGCACACGTTAGATGCTGCATTGTAATGCTTCCACGAGAGGACTTCTTTTTCTGTAGCTCTAGATTGTCGATATTATCAAACCAGAAATAAAAATTGGTCTGCTTTTATCAAAGTATACTGATCTCAGTACAAAATGCTTTGGACCTGGATAGTTCAACTACTGGAACGTAGATGCTTCAAGGAAGTGCTTGGCAGAGTTGGTAACAACCTGTCCGACTAGTGGCCTATTTCTGGATAAAAGCTCACTGAGGCTGCATTGAGGCCTACTTTTACAGTTTGAGGTAGACTGCCACTTTATTACATCTAATTATACAGAATGTACAGCACAGTAACAGGCCATTCAGCCCAACTGGTCCATGCTGGTCTTCCCACCACTCTTTATCTCACTCTATCCTTCTATTCCTTCCTCCCTCATGTACTTATCCAGCATTCCCTTGAATGCATCTATGCTATTCAACAACAACTTGTTTCTATATATTCTCTTCTTCTTAGGCGGTCCCTCGGAGTCGAGGATTACTTTTTTAGAGATGTATTTATATAGCGCCTTTAAAATAGTGAACTATCTGAAGGCGCTTCACAGGAGTATTAGGCGATTAAAAATTTGACACCGAACCGCATAAGTAGAAATTAGTGCAGGTGACCAAAAGCTTGGTCAAAGAGGAATGTTTTAAGGAGCGTCTTGAAGGAGGAAAGATTGGTAGCGAGGCAGAGGTAGAGAGGCGGAGAGGTTTAGGCAGGGAGTTCCAGAGCTTGGGGGTGAGACAATGGAAGGCACGGCCACCAAAGATTGAATGATTATAATCATGGATGCACAGGAGGGCAGAATTAGAGGAGCGTAGAGATCTCAGGGGTTTATGGGGCTGGAGAAGATTACAGAGATATGGAGGGGTGAGGCCAGGGAGGGATTTGAAAATAAAGATGAGAATTTTGAACTTCGCCTCAACTACTCCTTTTGGCAGCGAATTCCACATTCTCACCACTGTCTGGGCAAAGATTTTTCTCCTGAATTCCCTATTGGATTTATTAGTGACTATCTTATGCTAGTTTGGGCCTTGCCAACAAATGGAAACATCTTCTCCACATCTAATCTATCAAAACCTTTCATATTTCTAAAGACCCCTATCAGGTCACCCCTCAGTCTTCTCATTTCTAGAGAAAGAAGCCCCAAGCCCCAGCCTGTTCAACCCTTCCTGATAGGTATAACCTCTCAGTTCTGGTATCATCCTAATGTTGTCTATGCAAGTAGACCGTAAGTGGTTCCAGAAGGACTGAATAATCTTTGGGATTCTTCAACATAACTACTTGTCTAGGGTCTTTAAATTCCTCAAGAAATTATCGTAACTTCAACTTTCCTGATTAAGTTGCTTCTGTCTCCATATACAACAAGAGAACTAGAGCTACAAAGGATCAGGTTCAAGAGCCATACTCAAGATTCTATCTCTTTATGAAACGAAGGCAGGACAGATGACTCTAAGGATCTCTGATATTACTGAACCTTGGCCTTTATTGCAAAGGGGATGGAGTACAGAAACATAGAAACATAGAAAATAGGTGCAGGAGTAGGCCATTTGGCCCTTCGAGCCTGCACCACCATTCAATAAGATCATGGCTGATCATTCCCTCAGTACCCCTTTCCTGCTTTTTCTCCATACCCCTTGATCCCCTTAGCCGTAAGGGCCATATCTAACTCCCTCTTGAATATATCCAATGAACTGGCATCAACAACTCTCTGCGGCAGGGAATTCCACAGGTTAACAACTCTCTGAGTGAAGACGTTTCTCCTCATCTTAGTCCTAAATGGCCTACCCCTTATCCTAAGACTGTGTCCCCTGGTTCTGGACTTCCCCAACGTCGGGAATATTCTACCCACATCTAACCTGTCCAGTCCCGTCAGAATCTTATATGTTTCTATGAGATTCCCTCTCATCCTTCTAAACTCCAATGTATAAAGGCCCAGTTGATCCATTCTCTCCTCATATGTCAGTCCAGCCATTCCGGGAATCAGTCTGGTGAACCTTCGCTGCACTCCCTCAATAGCAAGAAATAGATTAGGAGACCAAAACTGAACACAATATTCCAGGTGAGGCCTCACCAAGGCCATGTACAACTGCAGTAAGACCTCCCTGCTCCTGTACTCAAATGCCCTAGCTATGAAGGCCAACATACCATTTGCCTTCTTCACCGCCTGCTGTACATGTATGCCAACTTTCAATGACTGATGAACCATGACACCCAGGTCTTGTTGCACCTCCCCTTTTTCTAATCTGCCACCATTCATATAATATTCTGTCTTCGAGTTTTTGCCCTCAAAGTGGATAACCTCACATTTATCCATATTATACTGCATCTGCCATGCATTTGCCCACTCACCTAACCTGTCCAAGTCACCCTACAGCCTCTTAGCATCCCCCTCACAGCTCACACTGCCACCCAGTTTAGTGTCATCTGCAAACTTGGTGATATTACGCTCAATTCCTTCATCTAAATCACTGATGTATATTGTAAAGAGCTGGGGTCCCAGCACTGAGCCCTGCGGCACTCCACTAGTCACTGTCTGCCATTCTGAAAAGAACCCGTTTATCCCGACTCTCTGCTTCCTGTCTGCCAACCAGTTCTCTATCCACGTCAGTACATTACCCCCAGTACCATGTGCTTTGATTTTGCAAAGCCTGAAGATCCAAATACACCACATCCACTGGTTCTCCCTTGTCCACTCTATTAGTTACATACTCAAAAAATTCCAGAAGATTTGTCAAGCTTGATTTCCCTTTCATAAATCCATGCTGACTTGGACCGATCCTGTCACTGCTTTCCAAATGCGCTGCTATTTCATCCTTAATAATTGATTCCAACATTTTCCCCAGTACTGATGTCAGGCTAACCGGTCTATAATTATCCTTTGTCTCTCTTCCTCCTTTCTTAAAAAGTGGTGTTACATTAGCTACCCTCCACCATTGCCGCCGTGCCTTCAGCTATCACAGCCCTAAACACTGGAATTTTCTCACTAAACCTCTCCGCCTCTCTAACTCTCTCTCCTCCTTTACGACACTCCTTAAAACCTACCTCTTTGACCAAGTTAATGGTCACCTGCCCTAATATCTCCTTCTGGTTCGGTGTCTAATTTTGTTTGATAATGCTCCTGTAAAGCACCCTGGAACATGATACTAGGTTAAAGGTGCTTCATAAATGCAAGTTGTCATTGTTGTAAAGATGTCTCTAATCAGCCTCAACATCGTACTTCAGCCCCAATCAGAAAGGCCATTGCACAGGGATGGAGTATAAAAGCAGGGAAGTCTTTCTACAGCTATATAAGGTATTTGTGAGGGCACATCTGGAATAATGCGTGCAGTTTTGGTTTCAATATTTACGAAAGGATATACTTGCTTTGGTGGCAGTTCAGAGAAGGTTCACTAGGTTGATTCCGGGTTGAGGGGGTTGACATGAGGAAAGGTTGAGTAGGTTGGGCCTCTACTCTTTGGAATTCAGAAGAATGAGAGGTGATCTTATCGAAATGTATAAGATTATGAGGGGGCTTGACAAGGTGGATGCAGAGAGGATGTTTCCACTGATGGGGGAGACTAGAACTAGAGGGCCTGATCTTAGAATAAGGGGCCGCCCATTTAAAACAGAGATGAGAAGAAATTTCAGAGCGTTGTTAACCTGTGGAATTCGCTGTCTCAGAAAGCTGTGGAAGCTGGGACATTGAATACATTTAAGACAGAAATCGACAGTTTCTTAAACGATAAGGGGTTATGGGGAGTGACTGGGGAAGTGGAGCTGAGTCCATGATCAGATCAGCCATGATCTTATTAAATAGCGGAGCAGGCTCGAGGGGCTGTATGGTGCACTCCTGCTCCTATTTCTTATGTTCTTATGTTCTTATAAATACATCTGTGTAACAATTTGTCCATTTTCACATGAGCAAATCTGTGGCCTCTCCAATTAGGATTGTCAATTTAGTGACAACTCAAAGTTTCTGATGAGGAGCAATTGGATTATTTGCCAGTGCTAAGAGTTCAAGAAGGATAGGTTCATATACCTTAAGGCACCTTGCAACCTATGATTTACATGGGAGGCTGGAATGGTTTATCCCCACTTCTGATTCATCATAAATTCATTACGACTAGTAGCTGAATGTTATCAAGTGAAACCACCACCTGAAAACAGACAAAAAATCATTTAAAAGGCTAATTTATCTCAACTGGGCTGGAATACTAAGGGGTGGAAGTTATGTTACAGTTGTATCAAGCTCCGGTTAGACTCCGTTTAGAGCACTGTGTTCAGTTCTGGGCACCGCGACTCAGGAAGAATATATTTGTCTTGTAGTGGGTACAGCGCAGATTCATCAGAATGATGCCGGGGTTAAATTATGAGGACACGTTTCATAGACAAGGCTCGTATTTCATTGCGTTTAGAAGATTAAGGGGTGATCTAATTGAGATGTTTGAGACAAGTAAAGGAGTTCATAGGTTAGATAGAGATAAACTATTTCCTCTGGTGGGGCAGTCCAGAACCAGGGGTCAGAACCTTAAAATTGGAGCTAGGCCGTTCAGGGGTGATGTCAGGAAGCACTTCTTCACACAAAGGGTGGTGGAAATCTGGAACTCTCTCCCACAAAAATCTGTTGCGACTGATGGTTATTAGAAACATTTCAAAATTGAGTTTGATAGATTTTTGTTGGGCAAGAGTATTAAGGGTTACAGAACCAAGGCGGGTAGATGGAGTTAAAATACAGATCAGCCGTGATCTGATTGAATGGTGGAACAGGCTCGGGAGCCTGAATTGTCTACTCCTGTTCCTACGTCCCTATGAGCGCCTATTCTCCATGAAGACATGAAAAGCCGAAGGCATCCAAGCTGCAAATTCACCAAAATATAACCATTGGCATTGATTTAAATAAGAATATTAATCAACCTTTCATTAATTTCTTAACATTTTTGGAAATTGTATTGGCCCTGAATTCACGGCCCCTATGAGCGTGCGGACAGACCCATGGGGTCCCCGCAATTTCTGGCTTTAGGAATGCGAAGTGCATGTGCCTAAACCCTGAACTTGCGATCTGTCAAGAATCCTCTTGAAAGTTCACACGCATCTGGAATTAAAGGGCTTCTGTAGGTGGAGAGTTGGGCTCGATCAAGCTACATTGGGTGGGCCACATCGTCCGCTGCCTGACACAAGACTCCCAAAACAAGCACTTTACTCGGAGCTTCGATGCAGCAAGCGAGCCCCCAGGTGGGTAGAGGGGACGTTACAAGGACGCCCTCAAAGCCTCCTTGAAAAGATGCAACATCCCCACCAACACCTGGGAATCCCTGGCCCAAGACCGCTCAAAGTGGAGGAAAAGCACCTGGGAAGGCGCCGAACACCTCGAGTCTCATTGCCAAGAGCAAGCTAAAGCTAAGCGTGGACAGCGGAAGGAACGTGCGGCAACCCAGGCCCCCCACCCACCCGTTCCTTCAACCACCGTTTGCCCCACCTGTGACAGAGACTGTAGGTTCCGCATTGGACACTTCAGGCTCCTGAGAACTCATTTTTAGTGTGAAAGCAAGTCATCCTCGTCTCCGAGGGACTAACTAAGAGAGAGAAGAGAAGACAGCTCAACTTCTGCCCAGCGAATGCCCGTGAAATTCTTACGACTGATAAAGGCAGGCATAAGGCCTGCTTTTATCAGCATAAGCCTTTTAAAGAACAGAAAAATAAAAAAATTTCAATAATTTAAATATTTTAAATCCTGTTAAATAAGGTAAGTTCATTTTAGACCCTTTAAAATATGTACATTTATTTTTCCAAAAATTTACATTTTTGTTTTAAATAAATAATTAAACTCCATTTTGTTAATTTTAAATGTGATTTTTTTTGTTGTTGTTTATTTTAAGTGCTTGTGTGTTTTGGGGGGTATTCTCATTCATACTCATGGTGATTCTGCACATATGGAACTCACCACAAGTATGAATGGGAATACCCCTACTTGGATTGGTTGGGCCGGCCCATGTGATCCCAGGGATCCATGCGGAGCGCTTATGTCCCTGGGATACGTGGGATAAATCTTCGCATAGAGGCCCAGGACCACAAGTCTCTGAATCTTCTGGACCACCAGGTAAGTTCATAGAAATTTTTCAGGTCGGAGGCTTCTGCCTGTGGGAAGCCTCCGACCGCAATTTCTGGGCCATAATGTTTGCTTATTATCAGGCATTCACTTGTCTTCAGATATGAAGAAAGACGTTTGACAGAAATACTGGCATTGTTTAAGCATCATAGCAGAGGACTGGATCGCTCTTGTATCTCTTCATTTAGAGATAGGACGTTCTTTTGTCTTGTTAAATTACAAATAGGCGTAAGTCTCGTTACCAAGGCGAGAGTCTAATGCAGAGCACTCTGAATTTCCTGTCGCAAACAATATTTCTTCAGAAGTAATGAACGGGAGCTACAGGGTAAAGAGACTGAAGGATTAAAAACGTGCTCTGAAAATACTTCGGTTTGATTAACTGGGTCTTGGAAAATTGAAGTTGATACGAACGCAATAACAAACTTTCGCACACATTCCAGACTCGCCAACACCAGCTAAACGTGACACCTGAGATACAAAAAGGCAGAGACCTGTGAAACGCAAAGCCCATTAAATCACTTCAGTGAAAGGGGGAAATCTAGTTTCATCCAGCTGTAGGGTGGAAATAAATCCTGGCGTGAGAGGAGTTAAAGGTAAATTAAATCTGTATTCTCTTACGTTTCATGTGCACTTTGTAAAAAAAATGCTCCACCAATGCCAATGATAAAGAATGCTAATAGGAAATAACTGAGGGCCGTAAATCAGCAGTCTTCAAAGGTACTGCCCTCGTATCTTCCCCATACTGAGGGAGCCTCCGCTGTACTGTTGGAGAGGCAGTACTGAAGGAGCACTGCACTGTCGGAGGGGCAGTACTGAGGGAGCGCTGCACTGTCGGAGGGGCAGTACTGAGGGAGCGCTGCACTGTCGGAGGGGCGGTACTGAGGGAGCGCTGCAGTGTCGGAGGGGCGGTACTGAGGGAACCTCTGCTGCACTGTCGGAGGGGTGGTACTGAGGGAGCGCTGCACTGTCGGAGAGGCAGTCCTGAGGGAGTGCTGCACTGTCGGAGGGGCAGTACTGAGGGAGAGCTGCACTGTCGGAGGGGCAGTACTGAGGGAACGCTGCACTGTTGGAGGGGCAATACTGAGGGAGCCTCCGCTGCACTGTCGGAGGGGCAATACCGAGGGAGCCTCCGCTGCACTGTCGGAGAGGCAATACTGAGGGAGTGCTGCACTGTCGGAAGGGCAATACCGAGGGAGCCTCCGCTGCACTGTTGGAGGGGCAGTACTGAGGGAGTGCTGCACTGTCGGAGGGGCAGTACTGAGGGAGAGCTGCACTGTCGGAGAGGCAATACCGAGGGAGCCTCCGCTGCACTGTCGGAGAGGCAATACTTAGGGAGCACTGCACTGTTGTAGGGGCAGTACTAAGGGAGCGCTGCTTTATTGGAGGGGCAGTGATGAGGGCCCAGCAGTCTGCATGGCCCCTGGCCTGTGAGCACCCATTGGAGCAGGCCGGGGAGCGGAAGGAGCAGCTTGGCGGCATACCACTCCAGGCAGCAGCATGTGCTGGAGCAGGAGAGCGATGGCAGTGAAGAGGGCGACTGGGTTGACATCATCAAGGTCCAGATCGCTGATTGGAGAGTGGCAGGTGCATCAGGAGTGGCGTGGTTGGGGCGCAGGAGCAGCGAGTGATCGTGAAGCGATGTGATCGGGGCCCAGGATAGGCATGAATTCTGGGCTCACATGATGCGAGGGCCCAGGGGCAGCATGAGCCAGCCCACACTGCGATATGTGTGCGCACTAGGTCCGTGCAGCAGAGCTGATCTCCAGTGGTCTTGGTTAATCCTTGCCACTGGATCAAGACCGAGCTCTGTCAAGCCCGTGTGATGGCTGGTGTGCAACGGCCACCACAGGTTAAAAAAATCCACGCACAGGCATCTTCCACCCTGCAAGATTTAGTTCGGGACCTGGAATATTAGGTCCTTCATTGAACATCTGTAAATTTTTTGGCATGGAATCAAGTCATTCTCGATTCGAGGGAATGCCTATGATGATGATGACTGAGGGAGCACTACATTGTCGCAGAGTCAGACTGAGGGACCCCTGTACTGTCTGAGGTTCAGACTGAGGGGGCGCTGCACTGTCGGAGTGTCAGACTGAAGGACCCCTGCACTGTTGGGGTGTCAGACTGAGGGGGCGCTGCACTGTCGGAGTGTCAGACTAAGGGATCCCTGCACTGTCGGGGTGTCAGACTGAGGGGGCGCTGCACTGTCGGAGTGTCAGACTAAGGGATCCCTGCACTGTCGGGGTGTCAGACTGAGGGGGCGCTGCACTGTCGGAGTGTCAGACTAAGGGATCCCTGCACTGTCGGAGTGTCAGACTGAGGGACCCCTGCACTGTCGGAGTGTCAGACTGAGGGATCCCTGCACTGTCGGAGTGTCAGACTGAGGGATCCCTGCACTGTCGGGGTGTCAGACTGAGGGAGTGCTGCACTATCGGAGTGCCAGACTGAGGGACCCCTGCAATGTCGGAGTGTCAGACTGAGGGAGTGCTGCACTGTCAGGGTGTCAGACTGAGGGAGTGCTGCACTGTCGGAATGTCAGACTGAGGGAGTGCTGCACTGTCGGAGTGTCAGACTGAGGGAGTGCTGCACTATCGGAGTGTCAGACTGAGGGACCCCTGCACTGTCGGAGTGTCAGACTGAGGGACCCCTGTACTGTTGGAGTGTCATATTGAGGGACCTCTGCACTGTCGGAGTGTCAGACTGAGTGAGCACGATGAATTTCTTTCTTGAGTACATTGTGGCATATTTCACTATAACTCTAGCTTGTACTTCCACTGACTTTCACTTCAAACCTTACCCCCTCAGTGGAAATAAGAACCTACAAGATTGTTGCTTAGAAACTAATTCATTTTGTAGCCTAAAGGAAGCATAGTAGTTCCAAATACATAAGACAAGATTGAGTGTGTCATTTAATAAAAATAAATGACATCATCCTTCATTTTAAAAGGCTGAGTGTAAGTACTGGTATGTTCTGAATTCATTATAAAAACTGATTAGTTTTACATTTGAGAAACCTAAACCTTATAATGTAACCGTTTAATAAACTCTGTTGGAGAAAGTTTTATACACCCATATTAATCTGCAGATTGAAGAAACTATGGATCAGAGTTTGCTAAAAAATATAAAATTGTGGTCGGAGGCTTCCTGCGGGCAGATAACTCCGATCACATTTTTTTTTTAAGATGGCACCTGGTGGTCCCAGAGCAACGGACACTTGCACTCCGAGGCCGAGATCTGCAGCCCTGCTCAGAGACCCACACGTCGTGGGATCACGTAGGCACGGACCACCAATCACTATGTAGTATTCTCATTCATAGTAATGGGAGCTCCGAGCTTGCATTATTATCAATGAGAATACCTCTAAAATCAAAAAAAACTGCACACAAATAAAAAGAACACTTCACGTTTTTAAAAGTAATAGAAATAAAATTAAATTCAATGTTTTTTTGAAAATTTAAGAAAAATGTTTTAATAGTGTTAAACATAAACTTACCTTCATGGCAGGGTTTTTAATATAAAAATAAGTAGTAAAATGTATTTTTTCTATCTTTTAAATCTCTTACGCTAGTAAAATCAGGCCTTATACTAGCTTTTACCAGGCCTTTATTGCAAAGGGATGGAGTATAAAAGCAGGGAGGTCTTGCTATATAAGGTATTGGTGAGGCCACACCTGGAGTTTTGGTTTCCATATTTACGACAGGATATACTTGCTTTGGAGGCAGTTCAGAGAAGGTTCACTGGGTTGATTCCAGGGATGAAGGGGTTGACATGAGAAAAGGTTGAATAGGTTGGGCCTCTACTCATTGGAATTCAGAAGAATGAGAGGTGATCTTATCGAAACGTATAAGATTATGAGGAGGCTTGACAAGGTGGCTACAAAGAGGATGTTTCCACTGATGGGAAGACTAGAACCAGAGGGCATGATCTTAGAATAAGGGGCTGCCCATTTAAAACAGAAATGAGGAGAAATTTCTTCTCTCAGAGGGTTGTTAATCTGTGGAATTCACTGCCTCTGAGAGCTGTGGAAGCTGGGTCATTGAATAAATTTAAGATAGAAATAGACAGTTTCTTAAATGATAAGAGGATAAGAGGTTATGGGGAGCGGGCGGGGAAGTGGAGCTAAGTTCATGATCAGATCAGCCATAATCTTATTGAATGGCGGAGCAGGCACGAGGGGCTGTATGGCCTACTCCTGTTCCTATTTCTTATGTTCTTATGCAAGGTTTTGAAGGACATTCGCCGGGCAGGAGTTGGGCAAATAGCCCAAATCTCTGCCCGCGAAGGCCCTTCTCCCAGGGATGCATGCGATCTGTCAAAAGAGATTTCGACAGATCACAAGTGCCGGGTTTAGGCACGTGCGCTTTGCGCACCTAAACCCAGAACTTGCGTGGCCACTTCAGGCATCGTACGCACCCGGAGAGGCCGCAATTTACGGCCCAATATGATGTGTGAGCGACGCATGCCATTCTTAATGTGCAAATTATCCAGCAACTTGCGGCAAGAACGAGATTCCCCATGTGTTGCGAACAGGTTTCTTTCCGATTTGCGCTGCTCCGCAAAAACACCACCTCGCCTTCAACCTCCCAATGAGTTTCATGAAGTTGTGACATTTGCATGTTAATTTTCCATCAAACTGGCTGCAGAAAATTAAATCTAGTAATTGCTAATGTCTGCCAATCAACCTCTTTTGCCCATAAAATGAACAATTAAAAGTGTGGAGTCTCATTCCTTTAGGTTGTGAATTGGTGTTGGAGATTTTTTAAATGTTAAATTTTACATTTTTTTAAATGTTTTTCTTACTTTTCCTTCCTGTCTTTTTTTTCACTCTCTCTTGCTCCAATCTTTATTTGCCTCTCTTTATTTCTCTTTTGGCATTGAATTCAATGTGTTTCCTTTTCAGTCCTTCATCTGTTTCTTTTTTAATGCTTATTGTCAGTTCTGGCTCAGTGGGTAGTACTCTTATCTCTGCACCAGAAGGTGATGGGTTCAGGTCTGACTCCAGAGACTTCAGCACAAAATAAAATCTAGGCTGACACTCCAGTGCAGTGCTGAGGGAGTGCTGCACTGTCGGAGGTGCTGTCTTTTGGATGAGACATTAAACTGAGGCCCCATCTGCCCTCTCAGGTCGACGTAAAAGATCTCATGGCACTATTTCGAAGAAAAGCAGGGGAGTTATCCCCAGTGTCCTGGTCAACATTTATCCCTCATCCAACATAACAAAAACAGATTATCCGGTCATTATCACATTGATGTTTGTGGGAGCTTGCTTTTGTGCAAATTGGCTGCTGCGTTGTCTACATTACAACAGGGACTACAATCCAAAAGTACTTAATTGGCTGTAAAGCGCCTCGAGACATCTGGTATTTGTGAATGGCGCTGTATACATCCAAATCTTTCTTTTAATCTCATATGTTAAGGAGAAGGACTGTTGGTCCTGTCGCTCACTGAGGTCTCAGATGCCCCGTTGCCCTCATCGCACATCTCCCGCAACTTTGTGGGCAAACATTTTTTGAGCTGAAGGGTGCAGGAATGAGTCTGACTAATGGGGCACAAAGTGAGATGCTCTGCTCCAGCAAATTCTGGGCCTATTGCTCCCGTATACTTATTTTCTAACTTTCACATAGCCTTCACACACGGGGTCTGTCGAAGAATATTTAGAATTGAAACTTATTTTCATTTTTTTTTAAGTTCTCAGTAAAACCACTTTCTGCCACTCTTCTTCGCACGTCAGTGCTCGAGTAGCAATGACAATGAAAAGTCGTTTCCTTCATTGTACCGAGCACAGTGTCAGCTGTGGTTCAGTGGGTAGCACACTCGCCTCTGAGTCAGAAGGATGTGGGTTGAAGTCCCACTTCAGGAACTTGCAAGTCTTTCCTGTTCCCATTTCTTTCAACAGGATTATTGATTTACACTCCCTCTCAGTGTGGCACTTTGAACTGTGATATTCCACCTGTCAGTAATGCTCACACTGATTCAGTACCTCTCAATACTTGCTATCAAAGTGTAAAATTGCATTCAGTCGTTTTGAACATCCGTGTACAATTAAAATTATACCAGTATTTTCACGCGCTGGTGATCCTATCGCGCCATTTGCTTAAAAAGCAATGATCTGCAGTTTCCTGAATGCTTGCACCGAAACAGGGCTGCAATGATGGCGCGAAAGAGCAAGGAAATTCAGGCGAAAATGGCTCACACCCGTTTTTATGCCACGACCCGAATTTCCTCAATCTTCAGCAACAATGCTGCCAAACTCCAGCATTAATCCTCTGCTGCTCATGAATGTAGCTCGCAGGCCCCCGTGTCAAAGTGAAACTCACGTGTATTTCCTGAATTTACGGCAGTTCTTGAACTAGCTGTAAAATGTGCACCTACAGTTTTAGGAGCAGCAGAACTCAGTCATATCTCTGCTGTTATTTTTCAGGATTTTTTTGCTTCATTCTCCTCACTGAGAGATGAAAGAAATTGACAATTAATTTGTGACAGGACGAACAGAGTTTGGGTAAAACTCCAAAATATAGTCAGTGCCAAAGGAGCCCAGGAAACTGCACACGTACAGTACAGCCAACGTTTTGGAGATCGCACGTGGTATGCTAGAAACTTTGGGACCAAAATTGCTCCTCTCCTTAAGGCCTTCTACCACCGCAAATTGGCGGCCACACTGCGGAGTGGAGTGTGGCCGCTGCCTAGCCCAATTGCCCTCTTGAGTTTTCCCGGTAGTGCCCTGATCCCCCCCCACCGCTCCACTGCTGCCGATCCGTGGTAAGTACGTCATCACCACGCGCACCACCGATCTAAGCCCCAAAGCGACATTCCCCATCAAAAATCATCAGCCCGTCCGGCGGTGCCAAAACAAGCTTTTTCACGGTGGTCCAGTGAGGCTGTGGCCTTCGCAACGGCAGTGCAGCTTCCCTTAAAGGAGAGGGCCTACATCTACTGCCGCCATGTTTTTTTTGTTGGCCGGCTGCCATGTCGACCTGACAAATATGTCCCCCCCCCTGGGTTCGGCCGGGCCTCCAACAGGCAGCCTGGCACCTCCTCTTGGGCCGGCCGAAACCCTCCTTGGTGGCCCAGTGGCTCAAAGTTTAAAAGTCGCGGAGGCTCTCTCCTTTAAGTGAAGGGGAGAGCCATGGTGACGTGGCGCTGTGATGATGTCATCGCGGCGGTGACTCCGCTCTGCACCCAACTTCCACCCCTCAGGTGTTGTCACCGCCCCCATTATCATCGAGTTCCGGATGCATGGAAAAAAAAAAACAACGAAGAGCCAAATGTGGCGCAAGAGTCAACCTGAACGGCAGCTGTGGTAAAACCCATCGAAGCGGGGTGAGAGCGCCCCATTTCGGGCGGGGGGAAATTTCTATCGCTTTTTATCTCCTCCCCAAATGAAACAGGAGACCTGGTGAAACCTCTGAAGTACTCGGAAAACCACTAAATAGGACTCAAACACCTAACTGCTTCCTTGTACCGTTACCCAAAAGTGGGAGTGATGTTAAAGAAAGAAAGAAAAACTTGCATTACAGCGCCTTTCATGACCACCGGTCATCCTAAAGCACTTTACAGCCAATGAAGTACTTTTGATGTGCAGTCACTGTTGTAATGAAAGAAACGCAGCAGCCAATTTGCGCACAGCAAGCTCCCATAAACAGCAATGTGATAATGACCAGATAATCTGTTTTAGTGATGTTGGTTGAGGGATAAATATTGGCAGGACACCTGCTTGTCTTCTTAATAGTGCCATGGGATCTTTTACATCCACCTGAGAGAGCAGACGGGGCCTCGGTTCAATGTCTCATCCGAAAGACAGCACCTCCGACAGTGTAGCATTCCCTCAGCACTGCACTGCAGTGTTAGCCTAGATTTGTGCTCAAGTCTCTTGAAGTGGGGCTTGAACCCACAACCTTTTGGCTCCGAGGCAAGAGTGCTACCTACTGTAGATGGTCTAGAGGCTGCATTTTTAAAAATGTGTTCACAGGATGTGGGCATTGCTGACAAGGCCAGCATTTATTTCCCATCACTAATTGTCCTTGAACAAGTGAGTGGCCTACTAGGCCATTTCAGAGTCAACCACATTGCTGTGGGTCTGGAGTAACATATAGGCCAGACCATGTAAGGACAGCAAATTTTCTTTCCTAAAGGACGTTAGTGAACCAGATGGCGTTTTACAACAAAGGGAACAGTAGTTTCATGGTCACAATGACTGATATTAGCTTTTTATTCCAGATTTATTTCATTAACTGAATTTAAATTCTCCAGCTGCCATGGTAGGATTTAAACTCATTTTGCCAGATCACTAATCCAGGTCTCTGAATTACTAGTACCAGTGACATAACCATTACACTGCTGTTCCCACATGTTACACTACATGATGCCCATTAATTGACCCAACCAACAGGCTCATTCCCTTGCAAGAGTCGCAAGGTGACTAACTAGAATTAGAAAGAGCCAGTAAACATAGACGGTTTTGCCTGTGTGAAATGTAGAGTGACCAGTTGCCAACAGAGACAGAGGCCCAGGACTCGAAATCATCAGACTGACTACTGGATGAGACAAGGGTGCAGCAGTGAAGGCTGCAGATTGCATCGGAGCAACAGAGAATCCAGTGAATCATAGTTGAGACAGCAATGCTCTTTCACCGTGGTTCAGGTGGGACCCAGTATATGGAATAAGTGGCGCAGGGAAAGTATGTTTTGGCATAGAGTTACATTGGGGGCTGTGAAGTTCTATGTGGGCTGTGTCACTTTGTCGGTGGGGCAGCAATACGGACAACATCAGTCTGTGACAGGAAACCAATCAAAAGGTCCATCTTTGCTTATTATTAGCAGCTGGACAAACATGCAAAGGAGATAGATTCCTGCAGACAAACTGTTGACAGGAACTATTGGCCTGGAAGTTGTGGTGCCGCCTGCCATTGTAAGCCATCAGAAAGCAATCTCCAGGTTTCCCTGGGCTGTGTAGGAGCAAAAGCTCAGAACTTGCGATCAGTCAAGGTTCACTTTGACAGATCTACCGCACTGACTGAAAAATCACTCTCGCTGGTGCAGAGTTAGGCTATTTGCCCAACTACTGCCCAGCAATTACCCACAAAACCCTTATGTCTGATAAAAGAACATAAGAAACAGGTGCAGGAGCAGGCCATTCAGCCCCTCGAGCCTGCTCCACCATTCAATAAATTCATGGCTGATCTTCGACCTCAAATCCACTTTCATGCACTATCCCCATATCCCTTGATTCCCTTAGTATCCAAAGATCTATCAATCTCTGACTTGAATATCTAAGAACACAAGAAAAAGCTGACATAGGACCTGCTTTCACCAGCGTGCGGGTTAATAGAAATCTTAAATTAACAATTTGAAAATTTAAAAAAAATCATGCACAAACACTTAAAGTTTGTTTATGTAAATTTTGGCCTGCATTAAAATGTTTAAAATTGTTTTTCAAAACATTAAATTTTTATTGTATATGCTTTATTGAAGGGAGTTCTAATTAAATTTGAAAATGGAAATATTTATTTTTATTCCAATTGTATAAATTATTTAATTACTTTGGGATTCCTAATATGCTTGTGAAGAATCCGTTCGTAAATGGAAGCCTTGTAAGCATATTAGGAATCCTCCTTTCTGATTGGATGATCTGACCCACATGGTCTCTGGGACACTTCCGAACTGCCTGTGCCCTGGGATATGTGGGCCTTTACGCAGGAGTATGCCTGCAGGCCCAAGACCCAAAGACTCTGAAGCCCAGAAGCTTGAAGGTAAGTGCAGATATTTTTAGTGGGTTCGAGCCAATACACCTCCGACCACAAATACCGGGCCAATATATTCAGGTAATGCAGCTGTATTCCACACAAATTGTTGCCTAGAGTTTAAAGTTTTATAGATTGATATTTCCATGTCCTTTAAATCGCTGTGGCTCAGTGGGTAGCACTCTCGCCCCTGAGCCAGAAGGTCTTGGGTTCATAGTCCCACTCTAGAGACTTGGGCACAAAAATCTAGGCTGACATTCAAGTGTTGAATGAGTGCCGCACTGTCGGAGGTGCCTTCTTTCGGATGAGATATAGCGCTCTGTTTTCCTCTTTGCCAATTTTTGCCGCCCAGGAGGATGTACGGTCGATTTTTTTGTGCTTGTTTGTGCCGGAAAAAAAATACAATTTTCGCCAAAGTAAAATTGAATTTTGGCGCTGCGGTATCTGAAGTTAAATCTGGGGGATGGAGCTTCATGTATGCACCGAAAAGCCAGTGAAAACATGCACCGAAAAAATAAAACTTTTTCCACGTGACCGGTGTGTCCGCGCATCCACAGTGAACTTCCTGGTCTGGGTCAGCAGCTTGTGAGAACACATTGGGATCGGAGCTGGATCTGGACATTTACATTTTAGCTGCAAAAGATGGATCCAAGGGAAGGGGAAGGAGAAGGAGATTTCAAGCAGAAGAAATTGAGCCCCTGGTAGACATCAGTGAGAGGCGATGGGATGTGCTTGAAAACAAGGGGAGAATGGGACAAAAGAAACTGAAACCATCTCTACTAGCAAAACTTTGGGAACAAGTTGAAGAAGAGTTCAATGCAGTGGTCATGACCCCGAGAAGCGGCGCGCAGGTCAAAAAGAAATGGCAGGATCTTGGCCAAGCAGTTACTGTAAGTATTAATGCACTGCAATTACATTTGTAAATGTGACTAATGTGTGTGTGTGTGTGTGTGTGGCCACCATGGCAGAAGGACTAGCTCTTAAAAAGTTATATTTTCATCTTTGCAGAAGAAGGTGTCACTGATGAACCGAGAAAGGTCAAAAACTGTCGGAGTTGCATCAAGTAAGCTGCAACTAAAAGCCGTGGAAGAGAGGATCGCTGATATGATTAAATCTCACGAGAAGATCAACCACCAATGTGGACGCTGGGCCCAGGTTACCGAGCGAGGGTAAGCCCTGCCGCGTACTCATGTCACCCTGTCCCCTCTGCCCCCTCCCCAGCTGCTAACCAAACATCTGCTCTGTTATGTTTTGCAGATGTTGTGCATCAGGAAGAGACAGAAGCTAAAGCAGAAGATCAGGAAGCTGTCAGTCCAGATATTATTCATCTACTTCAGGATGAGGATGAGCTGGACAATGAAGGGCAGCAGGAAGACCCCACTAATGACATGGTTACATTGCAACTGGAGTGGGTGAACCCCCTGAGGACGCCAAGCCCCTTTCTGAACGATACAACCGACGCGACATTTCATGGGGTACAGTCTGAGGATGCGGGTCCCAGTGGGTTACAGAAAGCCACACCTGGGAGACTGCCGAGGAGGGTGGGAAGGAGAGCTCAACCTGAAATACAGGATGCAGGGGACACAGGACAGATCATGGGAATGAGTGGGGAGAGCACTGAACTAACCAGATCGTTTCTGGCCACCATGGGTGGGCTGAGGGTAGAATTAGCAGGACTCTCAGTTGAAGTAGCAACACCCTGTCTGTAAGAATGGGCATAGGGTCGAGACAGATGAGGGAGGGGGTGTCAGAGATGAGGGAGGGGATGTCGGAGATTAGGGAGAGGGAGGGAATGTCGGAGGTAGCTGGTACAGTGTTGGGACAGATTAGGGAGGGAATGTCAGAGATTAGGGAGGGAATGTCACAGGTAGCTGATGCAGTGTCAGGACAGATTAAGGAGGAGATAGTTGCTGCAATAAGTGGAGCAGCTGTCATTGCCCAACAGCAATTGGCAGCATCAAGAGCTGACACTCACGTTCCAATCCCCAGACCAACCTCAGGTAGTGTGCCGCGGGTTGATCCACAGGCTGAAGAAGACCTGATGATGAACCTGGACTTTCCTCAATGCTGTCTGCGAGGTCTGCCCCTATCCAATCCCACCAACAACAGATACGCCTTCGCGCAGAAAGCAGAAAAAACCTTGGGGTTAGGGTGAGGAAGCATAAGTCTGAGACAATGGGCACGGATCGGGGTGGAGGCAACAACAGGGGCAAGAGGGGCACACAGTGCTAAGGTCTTTGAATAAGGGGGAGGAGGGATGGCTGCAGCTAGAGTTCATTTGTTTGCTTGTTTGTTGCTGATACTTGTTGTTTTCTTCATTGAAAAGTTTAAAGTTTGATACAAAATGTTTTATTAAAGTTAAGTAAAACTGTACAACTGTTTAATAAACCTAATTATTTTGTAAGTTTAAGCAGAATCCTGCACATTATTCTTTGAATTAAAGCAACATAAACCAATACAATATTACGTACAGGTGGTGTACATTATTTTTTTACACTAACAGGTGCAAAGAGTCAACACTGTCGGACCATTTAGCCTTCAGGCAACAAAGCGATCACGGATTAGCCGCTGACGCAAGTCTCTAGCTATGGCCATGGGTGCACGAGGCCACCTCCTCCGCCGTCGTCCTGCGTGTTGAGGTGGTGGCATGGGTTCGTCATCGTCCTCCTCCTGCTGCTGGTCCTCATCTTCCTGCTGCTGCTGCTCCTCCTCCTCCTCGACCTTGTTGTCAGCCACCTCGTCTCTCTTTTCCTCTCCCCACCCCTTCTCCCCTCAGGAGGATCTTCAATGTTAAGTGCCTGGCCCCTCTTGATAGCCAAGTTGTGCAGCATGCAGCACACGACAGTGAACTAGCGACGTGATGAGGGGCGTATTGCAGGTAGCCTCCAGAGTGGTCCAGGCCTTGGAGACACTGCTTCAGTATGCCAATTGTCTGCTCTATGATGCTCCGTGTCGTTATGTGCGACATGTTGAACGGACACTCTGGCTCAGTGCGGGGATTACATCGCGGGATCATAAGCCAGGTGGCGAGCCCGTACCCTTTGTCCCCGAGCAACCAGTTGTACTCTTCTGGCAGCTCCTGATATATGGTAGATATAATGCTCTCGCTAGGATGAAAGCATCATGGATGCTACCTGGGTATTTGGCATCCACTGCCATGATCCGATGCAGATCGTTGCACACGAGCTGCACATTTCGGGAATGGAACCCTTTCCTGTCCCGATAAACTTTGGAGTCTTCCAAAGCTGCTCTCAAGGTGATGTGGGTACAGTCGATCCCATCCTGTACCTCTGGGAAGCCAGAAATTCTGGAGAACCCCACAGCCCTGTCTCGCATTGCCTGCCTGGTCATAGGGAAATTGATGAACTGGACCCTTTTGGCATACAGTGCAGCAGTCACCCGTCGAATGCAGTAATGTGTGGCATGCTGCGAGATGCAGCACATGTCCCCAGTTGCTGCTTGAAATGAGCCACAAGCATAAAAAGCAAGTGCTGCAGTGACCTTCACTTCCACAGGTAGGGCGGTCCTCCTGCCACTTCTTGGCTGTATGTCTGCCCTGACTAGCTGGCAGATCTCGGTGGTGACCTCCTTTCTAAATTGCAGCCTGCGAATGCAGTCTCCCTCACTCAGGTGTAGGTATGTAGATTCGATCAGGGTATGGCCTCCTCCCATTAATGTCCTAGCGATCTGGTTCGTGCAACAATGGTGCCATGGTATTATCCGTCGCCTCCATATGCCATGCATGTAAACCAACCTTACTACATGAGGCATGGTAAGATTTGCACCCATAATTCTTCTTATTAACTTTGTTATTCTTGTTATCGTGAGACTCACTGAAGCACAGCACACACACCTTTGCTGGGTGATGCCCTAGCAGAACGGACTACACTGTGGTCTGCGCGCATCCGCAACACTAAGCTCTGTCTCTATGGAGACACGACGCACAGAGATTTATGACACTTTAATTATAGCTTGTGACAAAATGTTTGCTATTGTGTTGTGCCATTTTCGATGCACAGTTCGGAGTGCATTCTGGCAGGATCGCTCCCTTGGCCGGACAGAAAACAGGAGCTCGACGTTTGGATTCCACCTGCCACCACCGGGCTTCTTTACAAGCTGAGCCCCAGGGGGGGCTGTGGGGGTGGAACCCAAGCGCTGAGCTCCTGTGCTTGTGTCCGGCTGAGGGAGCAGTCCTGCGGCCGGCCAGCACTCCTCCGACCCGTGCCTGGAGCCCCGTGAGCAGAGATTCAGTGGTCAGGTGGGGTGGAGTCACAATTTTCCCATTCTCAAAATCGTTCTGTGGAAAAAATGAACTGTCCAGTTATTTTCCAGGATCCCTCTGCAAAAATCATCATGAATTTGTGTTTTAAATTGTCTTCTTCCCTCACTCCAAAAACACAGAAATATACTCAGCACCGATTTCCTTAAGTTAACGTAGGGTTTTCTGATCGGTACTTAAGGCCACTGTGCACCGTCCTGAAAGAAATCGTTGTTGGCGAAAATCGGTTAAAAGGCCAAAAGCGGCTTGGAAATCAGTTTTCAACCAGACCTGCGGCAAAAAAAAATCTTGCGTACAAAAAACCGGCACTTACAGCTGTTGCCGGCGTACAAACTTTGAGCAAAATTGCAAAATCATGATTGCTCAAAAAAAACAGCGGACGCCAAAAAAACGGCGCCCAATAGCGGCAAAAATAGAGCCCTTTAAACCGATGCCCTGTCTGCTCTCTAGGAAGACCTAAAGAGATCCCATGGCACTATTTCGAAGAAGAGCAGGGGATTTATCCCCGGTGTCCAGGCCAATATTTAATTCTCAATCAACATAACAAAAAATAGATTATCTGGTCATTACCACGTTGCTGGTATGGGAGCATGCTGTGCGCAAATTGACTCCCGTGTTTCCCACATTACAACAGTGACTTCACTCCAAAAGTACTTAATTTGCTGTGAAGCGATTTGAGATGTCCGGTGGTCATAAAAGGTGCTATATAAATGTAAGTCTTTATTTTCTTTCTTTCAGTTGATGCGCAAAATATTCTACTTACTTTTACTGGACTGGGTGACTGCACAACAGGTAATATTTGGACATTATATTGATCAAACATAGACACTGTGGGCTCAGGTTCCACTGCCTAAGTTTAGTTGGAAAATGTGTTTGCTATAACCTGCTGCAGCTGCAGGAGGACTGAGTCTCCATTCAGCCTCCGAAAAAGGCCTTCTCCATCAACGGCGTATCATTGCATGTTTACATAAGAACATAAGAAATAGGAGCAGGAATAGGCCATTTGGCCCGTTGAGCCTGCTCCATCATTTCATAAGATCATGACTGATCTGATCATGGATTCAGCTCCACTTCCCTGTCCGCTCTCCATAACCATTTATTCCCTTATCGCTCAAAAATCTGTCTATCTCCGCCTTAAATATATTCAATGTCCCAGCCGCCACAGCTCTCTGGGGCAGATAATTCCACAGATTTACAACCCTCTGAGGGAAGAAATTTCTCCTCATTTCAGTTTTAAATGGGCGACCCCTTATTCTGAGACTATGCCCCCTAGTTTTAGTTTCCCCTATGTGGAAATATCCTCTCTGCATCCACCTTGTTGAGCTCCCTCATTATCTTATATGTTTTGATAAGATCACATTCTTCTGAACTCCAATAAGTATAGGCCCATCCTACTCAATCTATCTTCATAAGTCAACCCCCTCATTTCCGGAATCAACCTCGTGAACCTTATCTAAATAGCCTCTAATGCAAGTAAATCCTTCCTTAAATACGGAGACCAAAACAGTACTCTAGGTGTGGCTTCACCAATACCCTGTAAAGTTATAGCAATACTTCTCTGCTTTTATACTCTATTCCCCTTGCAATATAGGACAACATTCCATTTGCCTTCCTGATTACTTGCTGTACCTGTTGTGTTCATACTCTATTTGTTTGTTGTAGATCACAGGATGGGCATTAGGATTCTGCGAGAGCTATTCACACTTGCTGTACTCATGCTGGTTCATGCCGGTTTGGGACATCATTTTGGGTTATATAAAGCACACAGTTTAATTTACTTTTCTCCTGGCTCAGTTTATCAATTATTTACATGTATACAACAGTACCTGCATACTAACCTTTTGTGTTTCATGCACAAGGACCCCCAGGTCCCTCTGTACTGCAGCACTTGGCAATTTTTCTCCATTTAAATTATAATTTTCTTTTCTATTATTTCTGCCAAAGTGGATAACTTCACAATTTCCCACATTATACTCCATCTGCCAAATTTTTGCCCACTCACTTAGCCTGTCTATATCCCTTTGCAGATTTTTTGTGTCCTCCTCACAATTTGCTTTCCCACCCATCTTTGTATCATCAGCAAACTTGACTATATTACACTCGGTCCCGTCATCCAAGTCATTAATATAGATTGTAAATAGTTGAGGCCCCAGCATTGATCCCTGCGGCACCCCACTAGATACTGTTTGCCAATCGGAAAATGACCCACTTATCCCGACTCTGTTTTCTGTTCGTTAGCCAATCCTCTATCCATGCTAATATATTACCCCCAACCCCGTGAACATTTATCTTGTGCATGAACCTTTCATGTGGCATCTTATCAAATGCCTTCTGGAAATCTAAATACACCATGTCCACTGGTTCCCCCTATCCACCCTGCTTGTTACATCCCCAAAGAACTCCAAAAAAATTGTCAAACATGATTACCCTTTCATAAAACCATGCTGACTCTGCTTGATTGAATTATGCTTTTTCAAATGTCCCATTACTGCTTGCTTAATAATGGACTCCAGCATTTTCCCAACATCAGATGTTAGACTAACTGGTCTGTAGTTTCCTACTTTCTGTCTGCCTCCTTTTTTAAATAGGGGCTTTAGTTATATTTGCGGTTTTCCAATCCGCTGGGACCTCCCCAGAATCCAGGGAATTTTGGTAGATTACAACCAATGCATCCACTATCTCTGCAGCCACTTCTTTTAAGACCCTAGGATGCAAACCATCAGGTCCAGGGGACTTGTTCGCCTTTAGTCCCATTATTTTACTGAGTGCTACTTCTTTGGTGATATTGATTGTATTAAGTTCCTTCCTCCCTATAGCCCCTTGATTATCCACTGTTGGGATGTTTTTAGTGTCTTCTACCATGAAGACCGATACAAAATATTTGTTCAAATGTTTGTTTGCATTTGCTTGCATGTATTAGCATATGTAAATGGCTTGCTGAGGCAGGTGATTCGAATAATGCAAACATAACCTCCAATTCAGTCTCCTAATTTGCCACTGGCAGTATGCTTAGATGCCATTAGTAAAATAAATTGGAAGATTTCCCTTTTAATTTAGGGTATTTCATGCCACATAATAGTCTAAGGGTTCTTGAAATCGACAAGGCACAATGCTAATACTTATGTCTTCACTCGTCACTTTGAGCTGCTGCAATATGGGGAATGGTAGCATATGTTCAGGGACCAGTATGCCAGAGCCTGGACTAATGATCCAGAGACATGAGCTTAAATCCCACGATGGCAAATTTAAATTCAGTGAATTAAATCTGGAATTTTGAAAGAAAGTTAGTCATGGTGACCTTAGGCTCAAAATTGCCCAGGAGTTGCTCCATTTTTTTTTTGGAGCATCTTGATTTTTCTGGAATATCCTAAAAATCCCCATTTTGCATATTCAATTTGTGCCAGTGTAAGTGAGTTAGTTAGGATTTTTTAAGTTTAGTGTAGTTTATTTCAAAAGGGGGCATTACCAGCCACCTACGCCCGTTTTGACAATTTAGGTCACTTTGGCCAGCTAATAGTTACTCCAAACTCACTTAGGCCAGTGAATGTGGCCACTTGTGGCCGCACAGAAAACCCTTGCCGTGAGTTAAGAAATCAGCGCAGGTAGGTACTAATGACTTGACTAAAGAATGTGAATAGGATCAAACAACTATACAGGACATCATATGACAAACTTTGCAAAGTTAATTTGCTATACAACAGAAGCATTCATGGAAATTTAAACAACAAAAATAAAAGAAGTAAAGAGACAAAACATATTTACATAATTGTTTCAAAATATCCAAATAGAAAATAGAAGTACCTCCTGCTCGTAATTCTTATGGTCTTATGTAGGAAAGTATTTTCATCAACAGGCCATTCGAGCCTACACCACCATTCAATATGATCGTGGCTGATCATGCAACGTCAGTACCCAACTCCTGCCTTCTCTCCATACCCACTGATCCCTTTAGCCGTAAGGGCCACATCAAACTCCCTTTTGACTATATCCAATGAATTGTGCTATGTATGGAGAAACAGTCAGACTGAACACTGTGAGCTCAAAGTAAAGTGTGACCGTAGACTTTTATTGCAAGTATCCAGAGTGCCTCTCCAACCTGTGAGGTCTCCTTAAATACCTGTGCTCCCAAGGGATTATGGGATGCCTTGGGAGTCCAGGGGATGAGCCCTCTGGTGGCTGTACAGAGTAAATACAAGTTTACATATATAACAACACTCCCCCTCCCCCGCAAAGTCAATAGTGTAACTATTTACAATGTGAGTCGATCTGGGGCCCTTCTTGCCCTGGTTGATGATCTTGGTGTGAAGGCTGGTATTGTTGAATCATTTGTTGGGCCCTCGCTGGGCTGCTGTGCAGCTGGCCTTGCTGGGCTGCCTGGTGTGTTGGATCCTGTTAGGCTGCTGTGGATGATGGGTTCTGCTTCGTAGTCAACCGTGGTGCCGGTTGCCACTGGTGTGTATGTTGGGGGATCAAAAAAGGTAGGGTCCAAGGTGGGTTGCTCAGGGTAGTCTGTAAATCTGAGTTTGATTTGGTCCAAATGTTTCCGATGACTGTGTCCACTTGAAAGTTTGACCCGAAACACCTTGCTCTCCTCTTTGGCCACGACAGTGCTGGGAAGCCACTTGGGACCTTGTCCATAATTCAATACAAATACAGGATCATTGATTTCAATCTCGCATGACACATTTGTGCCATCATGGTATGCACTTTGTTGAAGTCGCCTGCTCTCTACCTGTTCATGTAGATCAGGGTGAACTAACGAGAGCCTTGTCTTAAGTGCTCTTTTCATGAGCAGTTCAGCAGGTGGGATCCCAGTGAGCGAGTGGGGTCTCATGCGGTAGCTAAGCAGGATTCGGGATAGGCGAGTCTGCAGTGAGTCTTCAGTTACCCTCTTCAAGCCTTGCTTGATGGTTTGCACTGCTCTCTGCCTGACCATTGGACGCTGGTTTAAATGGGGCCGATGTGACATGTTTGATCCAGATATGGGTCATGAATTCTTTGAACTCGGCACTGGTAAAACATGGCCCTTCCCCATCTAGCTCATTGGCCATGAAGTATTGGTGGAGTCGTTTCACAAAAGTTTCCCAATCATCCTCCCACTGAGATTTTCTCCAGGATGCCAACTGTTCTCTGCACCTTTAGATTGCTATCTGTATCTCATCGCCAGTTGTTGTGCATGGAGAAAGAGTCAGACTGAACACTGTGAGCTCAAAGTAAAGTGTGACCTTAGTCTTTTATTGCAGGTCTCCAAAGTGCCTCTTCAACCTGTGAGGTCTCCTTAAATATCTGGCTTCCCAAGGGATTGTGGGATCCCTTTGGACTTCAAGGGATGAGCCCTCTGGTGGCTGTACAGAGTAAATACATATATAACAAATTGGCCTCAACAACTTTCTGTGGTAGAGAATTCCACAGGTTCACAATTCTCTGTTTCTCCTCACTTCAGTCCTAAATGGCTTACTCCTTATCTTTGGACTGTGACCCCTGGTTCTGGAGTTCCCCAACATCGGGAACATTCTTCCTGCATCTAACCTGTCCAATGCCGTCAAAATTTTTAATGTTTCTATAAGATTCCCTCTCATCCTTCTGAACTCCAATGTATAAAGACCCAGTTGATCCAGTCTCTCCTCATATGTCAGTCCAGCCATCGCAGGAATCAGTCGAGTGAACCTTCGCTGCACTCCCTCAATAGCAAAAACGTCTTTCCTCAGATTAGGAGACCAAAACTGAACACAATATTCCAGGTGAGGCCTCACCAAGGCCCTGTACAACTGCAGTAAGACCTCCCTGCTCCTGTATTCAAATCCCCTAGCTATGAGTGCCAACATGCCATTTGCCTTCTTCATCGCCTGCTGTACCTGCATGCCAACTTTCAATGACTGATGAACTATGACACCCAGGTCTCGTTGCACCTCCCCTGTTCCTAATCTGCCACCATTCAGATAATATTCTGTCCGCGTTTTTGCCCCCAAAGTGGATAACCTCACATTTATCCACATTATACTGCATTTGCCATGCATTTGCCCACTCACCTAACCTGTCCAAGTCACCCTGCAGCCTCTTAGTGTCCTCCTCATAGCTCACACCGCCACCCAGTTTAGTGTGATCTGCAAACTTGGAGATATTACATTCAGTTCCTTCGTCTAAATCATTAATATATATTGTAAATAGCTGGGTTCCCAGCACTGAATCTTGCAGTACCCCACTAGTCACTGCTTGCCATTCTGAAAATGACCCGTTTATTCCCACTCTTTGCTTCTTGTCTGCCAACCAGTTCTCTATCCACGCCAATACATTACCCCCAATCCAATGTACCTTAATGTTGCACACTAATCTCTTGTGTGGGACCTTGTCAAAAGCCTTTCGAAAGTTCAAATACACCACATCCACTGGTTTTCCCTTATCCACTCTACTAGTTACATCCTCAAAAAATTCTAGATTTGTCAAGCATGATTTCCCTTTCATAAATCCATGCTGACTTGGATCGATCCTGTCACTGCTTTCCAAATGCGCTGCTATTACATCTTTAATAATTGATTCCAGCATTTTCCCAACTACCAATGTCAGGCTAACCGGTCTATAATTCCCTGTTTTCTCTCTCCCTCCTTTTTTAAAAATTGGGGTTACATTAGCTACCCTCCAATCCATAGGAACTGATCCAAAGTTCATGGACTGTTGGAAAATGATCACCAATGCATTTACTATTTCGAGGGTCACTTCCTTAAGTACTCTGGGATGCGGACTATCAAACCCTGGGGATTTATCAGCCTTCAATCCCATCAATTTCCCGAACACCATTTCCTGACTAATAAGGATTTCCCTCAGTTCACTCAGTTCCTTCTTCCTGCTAGACCCTCAGTCCCCTCGTATTTTCGGGAGGTTATTTGTTTCTTCCTTAGTGCTGACAGAACCAAAGTATTTGTTCAATTGGTCTGCCATTTCCTTGCTCCCCATTATGAATTCACCTGATTCCGACTGCAAGGGACCTACATTGGTCTTCACTAAGCTTTTTCTCTTCACATATCGATAGAAGCTTTTGCAGTCCATTTTTATGTTCCCTGCAAGCTTACTCTCATATTCTATTTTCCCCCTCCTAATTAAACCCTTAGTCCTCCTCTGCTGAATTCTAAATTTCTCTCAGTCCTCAGGTTTGCTGCTTTTTCTGGCCAATTTATATGCCTCTTCCTTGGATTTAACACTGTCCCTAATTTTCCTTGTTAGCCACGGTTGAGCCACCTTCTCCGTTTTATTTTTATGCCAGACAGGAATGTCCAATTGTTGTAGTTCATCCATATGATCGTTAAATGTCTGCCATTGCCTATCTACAGACAACCCTTTAAGAATCATTCACCAGTCTATTCTAGCCAATTCACGTCTCATACCATTGAAGTTACCTTTCTTTAAGTTCAGGACCCGAGTCTCTGAATTAACTGTCACTTTCCATCTTAATGAAGAATTCTACCATATTATGGTTACTCTTCCCCAAGGGTCCTCGCACGACAATATTGCTCATTAATCCTCTCTCATTACACAAGACCCAGTCTAGGATAGCCTGCTCTCTAGTTGGTTCCTCGACATATTGATCTAGAAAACCATCCATCTACACTCCAGGAAATCCTCCTCCACCGTATTGCTACCAGTTTGGTTAGCCCAGTATATATGTAGATTAAAGTCACCCATGCTAACTGCTGTACCTTTATTGCACGCATCCCTAATTTCCTGTTTGATGCCATCCCCAACCTCACTACTATTGTTTGGTGGTCTGTACACAACTCCCACTAACGTTTTCTGTCCTTTTGTGTTTCGCAGCTCTACCCATATAGATTCCACATCATCCAAGCTAATGTCCTTTCTTATTATTGCATTAATCTCCACTTTAACCAGTAACCCTATCCCACCTCCTTTTCCTTTCTGAATATTGAATACCCCTGGATGTTGAGTTCCCAGCCTTGGTCACCTTGGAGCCATGTTTCCGTAATCCCAATTACATCATATACGTTAACAGCTATCTGCACAGTTAATTCATCCACCTTATTACGAATACTCTTCGCAGTGAGACTCAGAGCCTTCAGGCTTGTTTTTTTAACACTCTTTGTCCTTTTAGAATTATGTTGTAATGTGGCCCTTTTTGATTTTTGCCCTTGATTTCTCTGCCCTCCACTCTTACTTTTCTCCTTCCTATCTTTTGCTTCTGCCCCCTTTTTACTTCCCTCTGCCTCCCTGCATCGATTCCCATCCCCCTGCCGTATTAGTTTAAACCCTCCCCAACAGCACTAACAAACACTTCGCCTAGGTCATTGGTTCCAGTCCTGCCCAGGTGCAGACCGTCCGGTTTGTACTGATCCCACCTCCCCCAGAACCGGTTCCAATGGGATCTTTTAGATCCACGAGAGGGCAGACAAGGTCTCACTTTAATATCTCATCCCAAAGACGGCACCTCCGACAGTGCAGCAATCTCTCAGCATGTCACTGGGAGTGTCAGCCTAGATTTTGTGCTCAAGTCTCTGGAGTGGGACTTAGAATGGTTACAGCACAGAAGGAGGCCATTCAGCCCATCGAACCCATGAACCCATAATCTTCTGCTTCTGAGGCGAGAGTGCTACTCACTTTCTTAAAGTTTGATTTATTCAACATTAGAAACATTTACACCATCGTGATCATTCCATTGTATCATACAAATCCATTCTGCCCTCTGCACAGTCATCCTTCCCCCACTTATTAACATCAAATGAGTGCTACCGACTGAGCCATGACTGGCACTGTGGTGTTGGGGAGGGAGTTCCAGGATTTTGACCCAGCGACGATGACAGAATGGCCAATATATTTCCAAGTCAGAATGGTGTGCAGCTTGGAGGGAAACTTGGAGGTGGTAGTGTTCCCATGTGCCTGCTGCCCTTGTCCTTTGAGGTGGCAACTCCCACCATCCCACTCATCCATCACCCCTGTGCTCGCTGACCTACATTGGCTCCTGGTTAAGGAACTCCCTGCCGAAACCTCTCCGCCTCTCCACTTCTCTTTCCTCCTTCAAGATGCTCCTTAAAACCTAACTCTTTGACCAAGCCTTTGGTCACCTGTCCTAATTTCTACTTGTGTGGCTCGGTGTCAAATTTGTTATCTTATAACACTCCCGTGAAGGGACTTGCGACATTTAACTACATTAAAGGTGCTATATAAATACAAGTTGTTGTTGTTGGTAGAGTTCACAGGAGGTGCTGTCGAAATTTTAACTGCTCTTTTGAGTGGACGAACGGGACACCCGCAGGAAGGAAGGAGAGGTTCCATTTTAAAGTGCAGATGGCATCAAATGTGATCAGCGGGATTCGACGTCCTATAATAACCCGAGGCCTGAACGGAGGAGTGGGGGATGCAGTGTCGGCTCCCACCCTACCCTCCCATTAATATTGGCGGTGGGGTGGAGATCTATTTACTTAAAGAAGTTGACTGCCTAAAAACGTTTATAAGAATTAAAAGCATCTTCTTGCGGGGTGAGGTACGGAAATATTTTATCATTGCCTCGGCTGGACAATAAGAAAAATAAATGCCCGAAGTGCCAACCACTCCAGTTTACAGACCCGCCAATACTGAGCAGCACTTAAATAAGCACAATCCTTCTCTTCCTCCTGCAACTTCACAATAAAAAGACACAAATGAGAACTGAAATAGTCACGCAATTATATCCAGGAAGCTATCTTTCTTAAAAAACAACGCACGATGCACGTATGTTGGGTCATTTTAATCTATCTCAGCGGACGGGATCGGACATTCGATTTAAACCCAGCCCAATGGACTTCCATTGGGAGTAAAATCGGGCGGTGTGGAAAACCAGCATTGCACCCGATCCCGTCAGTTTTCCCTCCGGTGGGTTTAGGTTAAAATTGCCCTCAAGGCATGGATTTTCAACTCACTGCTCGGGTGTAGAACTGATGTTGCGGAATGGCCGCGAGTTATCAAAACCATCCAATTTTCATTGTCGAAAGACTGGGATTTAGGGCCCAAAATTCCACATGGCTGATTTTTGGCGCAGTTGTCGAGGTATCTCCGATTTTTTAGTGACCGATTGCGCCAAAAAAAAAGTTCCAAGTTTCGCCTGAATAAACTTTGCATTTGGAATGGCGCAGATTGTGGGTGGAGCATACGTTCTGCACCGAAAACAGGTTGCCAGGGTAACGAGGGACGCACTGAAGGGCTGAGGCTGGAAAGTGAAACATACAAGATGCAGCAAGACATAAGCAATTCTAGAGCCCCGGTGCCGCTTCTAGCACGGGCCGAATAGCCCCCGCCCCTTCCATCGGTGCTGCTGCTACCCTGGGCCGAAAGGAACCCCCGGTACCGCTGCTATCCTGGGCCAAATTGCACAAAAAAAAAAAATCCCTTTTTTCCACGTGAGAGGTGTGGTGTGCCTGCGCACTTTCGGAGCTGCTTGTGAGTAGAAAAATCGGAGCTGCAATTGCAATATGGATCATGGGACAAAGATCAGGAATTTTCTACCAGATGAAACTGAGGCCCTGGTTTCTATTATTGAGAGGAGATGGCACAAGCTTCAGAACAACGGTCCAGTTAAAGTAAAGCCAAAAGAAATGAACAAACGTTGGGACAAAGGTGGAGATGATTTCTCTGCACTGGTGACCACCCCGAGGACTGGCAGGCAGTGGCAGAACCTTGGCCAAATAGTTTGTAGAGGTAATATTTTCATTTATGCACTGGGATTACAATTGTAAATGTGATCATCTGTGTGTGCCACCACAGCAAACCCCTTCTCTTAAAAAGTTCTATTTTCATCTTTGTAGGGGAAGGTGGTGCACAACAACAGAGAGCGAACACGAACTGGGGGAGGTTCGGCAAATGTGCACCCACTGACACCCCTGGGAGCGAGGATCGCCGGTATGATTGGTGCTGGCTCTAGAAGGTCAACAACCGGTGCATAAGCTGAGCCCAGCTTACAGACAGATGGTAAGTCCTGCAAATTCCACAGTCTGGCTTGGCTAAATGTTAAGTACTGCGTGGGCTAGCCACGCTTCAGTTTATGGGATGTACTCTCTGTCAGGTACGCTTCGGTTTATGCAATGTGCTATCATCCATCGTGGTCCTTCAAATGCGCCTGCGCTGTGTGAGCCTACTCATACCCCCTACGCTCCCCCCTGCTGCTAACCAATCGTCTGCTCGGTTATATTTTGCAAAAGTTGCGCCCAGCCCAGAGGAATCACAACCCGCGCCACAGAAGAACAATCATTCGAGGAGGAACCTGACCAGGATGAAGTCTTTCATGCAGAACTTCCACAGGAAAATGAGGACGAGGATGAGCAGGAGGATCAGGGGGATTGGGGAGGCCTCAATGTTGAGACTGTGACACTGAATCTGGAGGAGATGGTGTTGCACAGGGATGTGCCAAGCCCTTCTGGACTGCTACGAGCGAGGGGACATTTCATGGTGTCCCACAGTCCGAGGTTGTGGGTCCCAGTGGGTTGCAGCGAGCCACACCCAGGGTGAGGAGGGGAAGGAGAGCTTGAGAGCGCTCTCCTGAAAAGCTGGATTCAACAGACATAGTTCAGTTCATGGCATTGAGCTTACCCAATCACTCCTGGACACCATGGGTGGGCTGAGTCATGAGATAATGGGATTGTCGTCGGAAGTAACGACACTCTCGGGAGAAATGGGAACACTGTCACAAAACATGAGGGAGGGAATGTCGGAGGTAGGTGATACACTGTCGGGGCAGAATAGGGAGGGAATGTCGGAGGTAGGTGATACACTGTCGGGGCAGATTAGGGAGGGAATGTCGGAGGTAGGTGATACACTGTCGGGGCAGAATAGGGAGGGAATGTCGGAGGTAGGTGATACACTGTCGGGGCAGAATAGGGAGGGAATGTCGGAGGTAGGTGATACACTGTCGGGGCAGATTAGGGAGGGACTATGGGAGGTAGGTGATACACTGTCGGGGCAGAATAGGGAGGGAATGTCGGAGGTAGGTGATACACTGTCGGGGCAGATTAGGGAGGGAATGTCGGTGGTAGCTGTTGCAATGAGAGAACATGCCCAGGCTCTCTTTGGCCAGTGGCGAATGATGGAATCACCTGCTGCCACTCGCACTCCAATCCCCAGACCAACCTCAGATAGTGTGTCGCTTCATGTGTAATGTCTGTAAGCTTGTAATGTTTGTAGCTCTACACTGTGGATGTGAACATATTGTGCAATTGCACAGTTAATGATTAAACAGAACCAGGCACCTTCCGGAGACTTCCGAGAGAGCTGCCTGCCATGTTAGGAAACTGTGTGTGCTGTGCTCTGTGAATATATCACATTTGGCGACTGAGAAAGGTTTTTTCGGATGATTTAAAGCTTAATTTTTATTGGTGAAGGATTCAGCCAGCCGACAGAAGATTTTGGAAGTTTCTGTCTTTGAAAAAAGCTACAAAAATCCGAGGTAAAATACAGCAGACGGTGTGAACAGCTAGAGATTAAACTGGCAGATGTATTGGGATATTTGGGTGAATATAGACACGACCGGGAACATTTTAAAGCATATGTGGATGGGCTAGAATTGTATTTAATTGCAAATAACATAATTGAAGTTCCAGACAATGTAGTCCAGAACCGGGCTGTGTTGGAACGTAAGAAAGCGATCTTATCGGAGGCAGGTCTGGCATTATATGATACTCTTGTAAATCTGCTTGTGCCTGACGAGCCAAAGGACACAACGCTTAAAGAGATTTTAACAAAGCTGGAGCAGCCCTATAACCCCAAACCATTAGAAATTGCTGAAAGCTATCGTTTCGGGATTTGGAATCAAAAGGCTGATGAAAGTATCAATGATTACATTGCAGCATTAAAAAAGCTATCGATGCACTGTAATTTTGGAAACTTTCAAAACCGAGCATTATGGGATCGTTTTGTTTGTGGGGTGAAAAATGATGCGATCAGAAGGAAGTTATTGACGACGGATGACTTGACTTTTGAGATTGCTTGTCAGACAGCGAGGTCGATGAGCATGGCCAAACAATATTCCCGAGAATTAAATAATGATTACGGTCATCAGTCAACCGAGGTAAATCACCTGCAGGTTCAAAGTAAAAGACGGGCATCGCCGAAAGTCTCAGAAACTGGAAATTCTACCGGAGCGTCGAAGTCGTGCTATAGGTGCCTGGGACAACACATTGCTCAAAGTTGTCCATACGTGAAGGCAGAGTGTTTCTTCTGCAGAAAGACTGGGCATCTTGCGAAGGCATGCCGACTGAAGGGTAAATCAGTTTTTAAAGCTATGAGTCCAGTGTTCAAAGTTATGAGTAATAATCCAAAGAGACTACATAACATAAGAACAACAGCAGGACGAGGAGATGTTAGAGTGACACGTCATCAGGAGCACGAGGTTAACGGACAACGATTCGGAAAGCATCAAAATCCACATAGGTTTTGCGCGATTCAAGATACCAATGGAAATTGACACGGGTGCATCCATGAGTGTAGTATCAGAGTCATTATACCGCAACAAATTGCGTGATTTTCAACTGGAGAAATCCAAGATAGAGCTGCGAGGCTATTCGGGAGAGAAAATTCCTGTGGTAGGTCGTATCACCATACCAATGAAATATAAAGATCAATTTCAGAACTTGTCTCTAATAGTACTGACAAGAGACAATTCTGCCTTACTAGGAAGAAATTGGTTGAGCTCATTGAAGCTGGATTGGAGTAAGATTTTCTGTGTGGAAGCGAGATTTTCATCAATGGATGAGGTTATCAAGAAGTATCCGAAGGTGTTCTGCGAAATGGGCAGTCCGATCCAAGGCTTCAAGGCGAGTGTCAGGGTACAGAAGGATGCTAAATTGGTTTACTACAAGCCACGTTCCATACCATATGCACTCAAGGAGAAAGTTGAGCAAGAACTCAAAAGACTAGAGACTGAGAACATTATCTGTAAGATAGATCGATGTAATTGGCCTACACCAATTGTTGTTGTACCTAAGTCTGATGGGAAGGTAAGATTGTGTGGTGATTATAAGGTAACCATAAACCAGGTTCTAGAGGGTAATGTCCCCAATACATTGCCGAGTATTGAAGATTTGTTCACAACACTGACAGGTGGTCAGATCTTCTCAAAACTGGATCCTACGAATGCCGACTTACAGCTTGAACTAGATGAGGAGTCCAAGTCATGCTTGACTATAAATACTCATCTAGGCCTATATCAATTTAATAGGCTACCGTTTGGAGTGTCTTCCGCCCCTGCCATATTCCAAAGGGTGATGAACCAGATTTTGCAAGGTATTGAAGGGGTAGTATGTTATTAGGATGACATACTAATTTCAGCACCAAATAGGCAAATTCATAATAACATATTGAATGAAGTCATCAAATGGCTAGAGAAGCACAGAGTACGAGTGTCTGCTCGTAAGTGTGAGTTATTTAAAAACTCAGTGGAGTACTTAGGGTACAGAGTAGACAAAGATGGTTTACATCCAACCATGGAACAATTGGATGCAATTAGAAATGCACCCACTCCCAGGAATGTCACTGAACTTCGTTCATTCTTGGGTCTTTTGTACTATTATGGGAAGTTCCTATCAAATTTGGCTACAGTATTACATCCACTGAATGGACTATTGAAAAAACAAGTCCATTGGAAGTGGTCAAAAGAATGCGATACAGCATTCAAGGAATGTAAAAGCAAATTGGTAGAGAGCACCATGTTAGTTCACTATGACATATCGAAGGAGATTAAACGAGCATGTGATGCCTCTCCGTATGGTGTTGGGGCAGTAATTTCTCATATATTAAGTAGTGGGGAGGAGAGACCAGTTGCTTTTGCTTCACGCACTCTCAGTGCCAGTGAGAGTAATTATGCGCAAATTGAAAGGGAAGCTTTGGTATTAATTTTTGGGGTCAAGAAGTTTCACAAATACTTGTATGGTCATAAGTTTACCATCGTTACGGACCATAAGCCTCTAACAGCAATCCTCCATCCAAAGTCCCCAGTTCCAACATTAGCTGCAGCCCGAATGCAGAGATGGGCTTTGATTTTGTCAGCAATTACATATGATATTGAATACAGACGATCAGCTGATCACAGTAATGCTGATGCAATGTCTAGATTGCTTTCCCCATCACAGGGTCCATATTTTTCATACATTGATGAACTGCCAGTCACAGCTGGGGAGATTGGTAGAGCAACTAAACGTGACCCAGTGATGTCAAAGGTGCATGAGTATATTGCAAATGGATGGCCAAACCAGGTAACAGACAAAGATACACATCCATTCTTCATTTGTAGGAATGAATTATCAGTCGATAAAGATTGTATCATGTGGGGTGCAAGAATGGTTATACCAAATAAATTCAGGTCCAAATTATTCGGAGACCTCCATGACCAGCACCTGGGAATGTGCTTGACCAAGAGTTTTGCACGCAATTATTTATGGTGGCCAGGTCTTGATAAAGATATAGAGAACATCGTGAGTCAGTGTACGACATGTCAATCGGTAAGCAAGCAACCACCACCAGTACCATTCCAGCCATGGAAATGGCCTCCCAGGGTGTGGCAAAGGCTACATATTGATTTTGCTGAGTTAGAAGGACATCAATTGTTCATTGTGATTGATAGCCATTTGAAGAGGGTTGAGGTGTTTCCAATGTGGAAAATAACAACAAGTAAAATATTGGACATTTTCCAAAAATTATTTTCTTCATTTGGCCTCCCTGAAGAGATTGTTTTGGATAATAGACCACAATTTCGTTCAGAAGAATTTGCACAATTCACGAGCAAAAATGGTATGAAAGTTGGTGAGAGGGGAGCAACCTATCAAAAGCCCAGCGGGAGATCGAGAGCCAGCGGCAGTTGGTGAGAGGGGAGCGGCCTATCAAAAGCCCAGCGGGAGATCGAGAGCCAGCGGCAGTTGGTGAGAGGGGAGCGACCTATCAAAAGCCCAGCGGGAGATCGAGAGCCAGCGGCAGTTGGTGAGAGGGGAGCGGCCTATCAAAAGCCCAGCGGGAGATCGAGAGCCAGCGGCAGTTGGTGAGAGGGGAGCGGCCTATCAAAAGCCCAGCGGGAGATCGAGAGCCAGCGGCAGTTGGTGAGAGGGGAGCGACCTATCAAAAGCCCAGCGGGAGATCGAGAGCCAGCGGCAGTTGGTGAGAGGGGAGCGGCCTATCAAAAGCCCAGCGGGAGATCGAGAGCCAGCGGCAGTTGGTGAGAGGGGAGCGGCCTATCAAAAGCCCAGCGGGAGATCGAGAGCCAGCGGCAGTTGGTGAGAGGGGAGCGGCCTATCAAAAGCCCAGCGGGAGATCGAGAGCCAGCGGCAGTTGGTGAGAGGGGAGCGACCTATCAAAAGCCCAGCGGGAGATCGAGAGCCAGCGGCAGTTGGTGAGAGGGGAGCGACCTATCAAAAGCCCAGCAGGAGATCGAGAGCCAGCGGCAGTTGGTGAGAGGGGAGCGACCTATCAAAAGCCCAGCGGGAGATCGAGAGCCAGCGGCAGTTGGTGAGAGGGGAGCGGCCTATCAAAAGCCCAGCGGGAGATCGAGAGCCAGCGGCAGTTGGTGAGAGGGGAGCGGCCTATCAAAAGCCCAGCGGGAGATCGAGAGCCAGCGGCAGTTGGTGAGAGGGGAGCGGCCTATCAAAAGCCCAGCGGGAGATCGAGAGCCAGCGGCAGTTGGTGAGAGGGGAGCGGCCTATCAAAAGCCCAGCGGGAGATCGAGAGCCAGCGGCAGTTGGTGAGAGGAGAGCGGCCTATCAAAAGCATACTGGTGCAGCTACAGCGGGAGAGAAAGCAAAATAGAAGTAGAAAGGAATCAAAAAGTGACGTCACAGCCAATGGGGTAAGTGATTGGCTGGTGATTGGTGAGTAGCTTTTCTTTTTCTTTTTTCTTTTCTTTTTCTTTTTTATATCAGTAAGTGAACTTTAGCATTGTTACTTCCAATTTAAGGGTATCTAAGGGTTAAGACATGGCAGGAGAGCTCGGTCACGTGATATGCTCCTCCTGTACCATGTGGGAACTCGGGGACATTTCCGGTATCCCTGGGGACTACGTGTGCGGGAAGTGTATCCGCCTCGAGCTCTTGATGGTCCGCGTTGCAGAATTGGAGCTGAGGGTGGATTCACTCTGGAGCATCCACGATGCTGAGAATGACGTGAGTATCACGTGTAGTGAGTTGGTCTTACCGCAGGAGAAGGGTCCACAGCCAGATAGGGAATGGAAGACTAGCAGGAAGAGCAGTGCAAGAAAGATAGTGCAGGGGTCCCAATGTGGTCATCCCCCTGCAAAACAGATACACTGCTTTGAGTACTGTTGGGGGGGATGACTCATCAGGGGAGGGCAGCAGCAGCCAAGTTCATGGCACCATGGCTGGCTCTGCTGCACAGGAGGGCAGGAAAAAGATTGGGAGCGCGATAGTGATAGGGGATTCGATGGTGAGGGGAATAGATAGGCGTTTCTGCGGCCGCAACCGAGACTCCAGGATGGTATGTTGCCTCCCTGGTGCAAGGGTCAAGGATGTCTCGGAGCGGGTGCAGGACATTCTGAAATGGGAGGGAGAACAGCCAGTTGTCGTGGTGCACATTGGTACCAACGACATCGGTAAAAAAAAGGGATGAGTTCCTACAAAAAGAATTTAAGGAGCTAGGAGCTAAATTAAAAAGTAGGACCTCAAAAGTAGTAATCTCGGGATTGCTACCAGTGCCACGTGCTAGTCAGAGTAGGAATCGGAGGATAGCGCAGATGAATACGTGGCTTGAGCAGTGGTGCAGCAGGGAGGGATTCAAATTCCTGGGGCATTGGAACCGGTTCTGGGGGAGGTGGGACCAGTACAAACTGGACGGACTGCACCTGGGCAGGACCGGAACCAATGTCCTGGGGGAGTGTTTGCTAGTGCTGTTGGGGAGGAGTTAAACTAATATTGCAGGGGGATGGGAACCTATGCAGGGAGACAGAGGGAGACAAAAATGAGGCAAAAGCAAAAGACAGAAAGGAGATGAGGAAAAGTGGAGGGCAGAGAAACCCAAGGCAAAGAACAAAAAGGGCCACTGTACAGCAAAATTCTAAAAGGACAAAGGGTGTTAAAAAAGCAAGCCTGAAGGCTTTGTGTCTTAATGCAAGGAGTATCCGCAATAAGGTGGATGAATTAACTGTGCAAATAGATGCTAACAAATATGATGTGATTGGGATTACGGAGACGTGGCTCCAGGATGATCAGGGCTGGGAACTCAACATCCAAGGGTATTCAACATTCAGGAAGGATAGAATAAAAGGAAAAGGAGGTGGGGTAGCATTGCTGGTTAAAGAGGAGATTAATGCAATAGTTAGGAAAGACATTAGCTTGGATGATGTGGAATCTATATGGGTAGAGCTGCAGAACACTAAAGGGCAAAAAACGTTCGTGGGAGTTGTGTACAGACCTCCAAACAGTAGTAGTGATGTTGGGGAGGGCATCAAACAGGAAATTAGGAGTGCATGCAATAAAGGTGCAGCAATTATAATGGGTGGCTTTAATATGCACATAGATTGGGCTAGACAAACTGGAAGCAATACGGTGGAGGAGGATTTCCTGGAGTGCATAAGGGATGGTTTTCTAGACCAATATGTCGAGGAACCAACTATGGGGGAGGCTATCTTAGACTGGGTGTTGTGTAATGAGAGAGGATTAATTAACAATCTCATTGTGCGAGGCCCCTTGGGGAAGAGTGACCATAATATGGTGGAATTCTGCATTAGGATGGAGAATGAAACAGTTAATTCAGAGACCATGGTCCAGAACTTAAAGAAGGGTAACTTTGAAGGTATGAGGCGTGAATTGGCTAAGATAGATTGGCGAATGATACTTAAGGGGTTGACTGTGGATGGGCAATGGCAGACATTTAGAGACCGCATGGATGAATTACAACAATTGTACATTCCTGTCTGGCGTAAAAATAAAAAAGGGAAGGTGGCTCAACCGTGGCTATCTAGGAAAATCAGGGATAGTATTAAAGCCAAGGAAGTGGCATACAAATTGGCCAGAAATAGCAGCGAACCTGGGGACTGGGAGAAATTTAGAACTCAGCAGAGGAGGACAAAGGATTTGATTAGGGCAGGGAAAATGGAGTACGAGAAGAAGCCTGCAGGGAACATTAGGATTGCAAAAGTTTCTATAGGTATGTAAAGAGAAAAAGGTTAGTAAAGACAAACGTAGGTCCCCTGCAGCCAGAATCAGGGGAAGTCATAATGGGGAACAAAGAAATGGCAGACCAATTGAACAAGTACTTTGGTTCAGTATTCACTAAGGAGGACACAAACAACCTTCCGGATATAAAAGGGGTCAGAGGGTCTAGTAAGGAGGAGGAACTGAGGGAAATCTTTATTAGTCGGGAAATTGTGTTGGGGAAATTGATGGGATTGAAGGCCGATAAATCCCCAGGGCCTGATGGACTGCATCCCAGAGTACTTAAGGAGGTGGCCTTGGAAATAGCGGATGCATTGACAGTCATTTTCCAACATTCCATTGACTCTGGATCAGTTCCTATCGAGTGGAGGGTAGCCAATGTAACCCCACTTTTTAAAAAAGGAGGGAGAGAGAAAGCAGGGAATTATAGACCGGTCAGCCTGACCTCAGTAGTGGGTAAAATGATGGAATCAATTATTAAGGATGTCACAGCAGCGCATTTGGAAAATGGTGACATGATAGGTCCAAGTCAGCATGGATTTGTGAAAGGGAGATCATGCTTGACAAATCTTTTGGAATTTTTTGAGGATGTTTCCAGTAAAGTGGACAAAGGAGAACCAGTTGATGTGGTACATTTGGACTTTCAGAAGGCTTTCGACAAGGTCCCACACAGGAGATTAATGTGCAAAGTTAAAGCACATGGGATTGGGGATAGTGTGCTGACGTGGATTGAGAACTGGTTGTCAGACAGGAAGCAAAGAGTAGGAGTAAATGGGTACTTTTCAGAATGGCAGGCAGTGACTAGTGGGGTACCGCAAGGTTCTGTGCTGGGGCCCCAGCTGTTTACATTGTACATTAATGATTTAGACGAGGGGATTAAATGTAGTATCTCCATATTTGCGGATGACACGAAGTTGGGTGGCAGTGTGAGCTGCGAGGAGAATGCTATGAGGTTGCAGAGTGACTTGGATAGGTTAGGTGAGTGGTCAAATGCGTGGCAGATGAAGTATAATGTGGATAAATGTGAGGTTATCCACTTTGGTGGTAAAAACAGAGAGACAGACTATTATCTGAATGGTGACAGATTAGGAAAAGGGAAGGTGCAACGAGACCTGGGTGTCATGGTACATCAGTCATTGAAGGTTGGCATGCAGGTACAGCAGGCGGTTAAGAAAGCAAATGGCATGTTGGCCTTCATAGCGAGGGGATTTGAGTACAGGGGCAGGGAGGTGTTGCTACAGTTGTACAGGGCCTTGGTGAGGCCACACCTGGAGTATTGTGTACAGTTTTGGTCTCCTAACTTGAGGAAGGACATTCTTGCTATTGAGGGAGTGCAGCGAAGATTCACCAGACTGATTCCCGGGATGGTGGGACTGACCTATCAAGAAAGACTGGATCAATTGGGCTTGTATTCACTGGAGTTCAGAAGAGTGAGAGGGGACCTCATAGAAACGTTTAAAATTCTGACGGGTTTGGACAGGTTGGATGCAGGAAGAATGTTCCCAATGTTGGGGAAGTCCAGAACCAGGGGTCACAGTCTAAGGATAAGGGGTAAGCCATTTAGGACCGAGATGAGGAGAAACTTCTTCACCCAGAGAGTGGTGAACCTGTGGAATTCTCAACCACAGAAAGTAGTTGAGGCCAATTCACTCAATATATTCAAAAGGGAGTTAGATGAAGTCCTTACTACTCAGGGGTCAAGGTGTATGGCGTGAAAGCAGGAAGGGGGTACTGAAGTTTCATGTTCAGCCATGAACTCATTGAATGGCGGTGCAGGCTAGAAGGGCTGAATGGCCTGCTCCTGCACCTATTTTCTATGTTTCTATGTTTCTATGAAACATACCAAGGTTCTACCATACTATCCTGCTTCGAATGGTGCAGCAGTGCGCACTGTACAAATTGTCAAACGTGCCCTCATAAAACGAATGTTAGATCCAAATCCAAGGAAGCGACAGTTGTCATTGGATCACAAATTGGCTAATTTTTTGATTACATGTCAAAATACTCCTCATACAACTACTGGTAGAACAACAGCAGAGTTGTTTCTCAAACGACAGCCACGAACCAGATTCTCATTGTTAAAGCCAAATTTGGCACAGTCCGGAGAAGAGACACAATTAAGACAGAAAGAGAATCATGATAAAGGTAGAGTAAAAGAGAGAAGTGTGAAATTAAACCAGAAGGTGAGAGCGAAGAACCATCACCATAAATGGTTAAAGTGGTTACCAGGAAGAGTGGTGAAGATATGTGGTCCTCACACATATTTGGTAAAGATGTTTGATAATGGACAGGTTAGGTATGTTCATATTGATCATATTTTACCAACAGACATGGAAGGAGTTGAAGGTGGGAATGATTCAATTATGTCTGACTCACCAGATAGTTTTGATATACCAGTAGCAAATCCTAAATCCAATGTACTGGAAACAAATCCAGCAGAGAATCAGAATGAAAGTCTGAGTCCGAGTCAGGAAAACAAAGAGCCTGAAATTAGAGTGAGTTCAAATGAAAATCAAGGAAATTCCGTGGAGGAAAATGTTCCTCAGGATGGGCCTCGAATGAGTTTAGATTTGACACCAAGTTTGGAAGGTTCTGTTCGAGAGTGAAGGTATCCTCTTCGAAACAGAAAACAAGTGGTAAAGTTAAATTTTTAAATATGGAAAAAAAAAGTTTATATCCCTGTGTTATGTATAAACATTAAATTTATGTATGATGTTTGTTATGATGGCTTCTTCATTAAGAAGGGAGAAGTGTAATGTCTGTCAGCTTGTAATGCTTGTAGCTCCACACTGTGGATGTGGACGTATTGTGTACTGCAATTGCACAGATCATGATTAAACAGAACCAGGCACCTTCCGGAGACTTCCGAGAAAGCTGCCTGCCATGTTAGGAAGCTGTGTGTGCTGTGCTCTATGAATATATCACAATCCACAGGCCGAGGAAGAGGCTGAAGAGGCCCAAGCCGGGCCTTCCACAAAGCCTTCTCTTCGGTCTGCCCACACCCGTCAACAAGAAACTGCTCCCGGAGATGCTCGAAAAAAGCAGCTTGGTTCCAGCGGGAGAAAGCTTGCTTCACCGGCCAAGGGTATAGGCAGCAAGGGCAAGCGTGGCGTGCGGTCTTAGAATAAGGGAAGGAGAGATAGCAGCAGCTAAAGTTTGTTTGCTGTTGTTGTTGTTGTTACTGTTGTTCTTATGTTATTGTTATTTAACTAATCTTAATTAAAAAGTTTAAAGTTTGTAAGTAATGTAACTTGAAAAGCTTAAAGTTTGCAAGTGATCTTAATGGAAAAGTTTAAAGGTTGTAACAAAAATATTTTAATTAAAGTTAAGTACAAGTGTAAAAATGTTTAATAAACGTAATTCTTTTTTCAATTAAACCAGAATGATGAACATTATTCTTTAAATTAACTCAACAGTCGACATGGTGAATGATCAAACGTGCCGCTCAGCCTTCATGCAGTAAAACGTTCAAGGATTAGCCGCTGATGCAAGGCTCTTGCAATGGCTATAGGTGCACAAGGGCCCCTCCCTCCTCCGCCGTCGTCCTGCGGGTTGAGGTGGTGGCATGGTTTCCTCCTGCTGCTGCTGCTGCTCCTCCTCCTCCTCCTCCTCCTCGTTGTCAGCCTGCTCATCGTCCTCCTCATCCTCTCTCGTCTGAGGTTGCTCCAACTTCCAGTGCCTGATGCCTTGTGATGGCTTAGTTGTGCAGCATGCAGCACATGACAGTGAACTGACTGACTATCTCAGGGGCGAATTGCAGGTCGCCTCCAGAGTGGTTCAGGCATCAGAAATGCTGCTTTAATATTCCAATTGTCCTCTCAATGAAGCTGCATGTGGTTCTGTGGGACATGTTGTACCGACGCTCGGCTTCTGTCCAGGTATTGTGTTGGGAGGTCATGAGCAAGGTGGCGAGCCCGTAACCCTTGTCCCCCAGCTCGGCCCTTTTGGTCGCTGCTGAAAAATGACAGATAAAGCGCTCTCGTGTAAGATGAAAGCATCCTGGATGCTCCCTGGGTATCTCGTATCAACTGCCATGATGCGATACATATCGTCGCAGACCAGCTGGACGTTTAGTGAGTGGAACTTTCCTGTTCCTGTAAACCTCCGAATCGTGCAAAGATGGCTCGCAAGGCGATGTATGTACAGTCAATGGCACCCTGTACCTTGGGGAAGCCAGCAATCCGCGAGAAGCCCACAGCCCTGTCACACATTGCCTGGGCGGTCATGGGGAATTTGATGTAGTTGTCCCTGCGGGCATACAGTACAGTAGTCAACTGGTGAATATAGCTGTGTAGCATGCTGCGAGATGCAGCATACATCTCCAGCTGATGCCTGAAAGGAGCCGGAGGCATAGAAGGCAAGTGTTGCAGTCACCTTGATCTCTATGGGTAGTGCAGTCCTCTCCCGCTTCTAGGCTGTAGGTCTGCCCTGATCAGTTGGCAGATCTCTGTGATCACCTCCTTCTGACTCAGGTGCGGTATGACCCCCTCTCCCTGTACACCCGATCTGGGTAAGGCCTCCTCGCCATCATTCTGCGAGCTCTCTGGTTCCTGATATATTGTTGTCTTATTAATCTTCTTCTTTGCATAGCCATGATGCAAAACGTTCTTACTAAATTAGGCATTGTTAGGATCGCCCCCATTATTTTTTCTTAGTTGCAAACGAAATGAAACTACTCACAGTAAGCACTCACACCTTCCCTCTCCCTGCAAAAGGTTGATGCCCGAGTCCATGGACCACACCCTGGTCTGGCCATGCCCCCGGTGCCGCTGCTATCCCGGGCCAAATGCCTCCCCCCTGCCCCCAGTGCCGCTGCCGCTGAATTTATCCTGTCGTGTCATTGCTGATTTTTCTCTCTCAAAGCAGGTGTAAGCATTCCAAGAGCCTAAATTAAAAAAAATTGATTTGTCTCTTTGTAAACTCAACCATGACCCCGTGATGTGAATATAATATGGAGGATGTAACGGACCAGGAAGATATGGTAGAAAGACTGGTTGTGACATCTCAAAAGCATTCCAGAGGTTCTCTTAATTACACCTGTAGTGCACCAATGTATCTAATAGTTTTCCTCAGTGGCCGATATGAACTTACACTCAGAGCCATTGGTGCCGCTGCTATCCCAGGCCGAAAGCCCCCTCCCCACCCCCCCACTCCCGGACCCCGATGCTGTTGCTATCCCGGGCCGAGTGGCTACACACCCGTCCCTCGTGCTGCTGATATCCCGGGCCGAAAGGCATGTCTTCAGCTCCGCTAAAACAATGGCGCCTTCGCTGCGTTGATTTTCTCTTCTCTGCAACGTTTTTCTTAAGTGTCGGTAAGGTTTTTCAGAAGGGTGCAGTGCGCCGTTTATGAAAAATATCCTACTTGGCCAAACTCGCTTAAATGACCAGAAATGGCGCACCCAGCAGGTTCCGCCCACAAAAAATCAGGAACTAAAGAAATCTCACGTAACTCTTTTAGGATGGCACAGAAACTTTGGCAACACTTGCAGATTTTAGTCTGCTCCAAAAAAAAGCATGGCCAAAAAATGGCGCAGAATGGTTGTTGTTGTTGTCGGCACCGTTTTAAAGTTTTTTTGTATTCAGAATGATTTATCTTGGACCCCGCACACCCAAGTGCCACCCAAAGACCACCTAAGGCCGCTGATGTACCTGACGGTACTTTGGGCGGGTTTTTCGTCAAAAAAATGCTTAAAAGGGCGGCAGGCGGCAAAAGAGGGACTTACGCCGCCAATCTGGGCGGCAGCCGACGAGAGCTCCCAATCTCAAAGGCAAAGGCGTTGCCGTCTAAGTACCGCCGAGGATGGAGTCAAAGAGTGTCAACGACCTGAAAAGGAAAATCATTAAAAAAAACATCGGAACACCTTCAGGGGACCCCATCCCAGGTAAGTCGCTGTAAAGAAAAAATTAAAAAATGTTTACTAACCTTTTTTTTCAGCTCTTCATACTCATCGTCGGGGGATAGAACAGCCTCCAGCCTACGATCCTTCCCCGTTCTGGCCCCGACTCTCGCCGATTCCCGCCCGCGTCAATATGGCATCTCAGCGGGCGGGAGGTCAGTTGCGCCACCCGGCCGTCCGTTGACGTCAGCGGGCGGTTCCCCGCTGGTTCTCCCCTCCCGACCAGTTCATCCACCAGGCTCACAACTGCACACCTCATCTTGGGGAACCTGTACTCAATTAACTGGGGTTTTATTTAGTCGTGTGAACATCATGTGACTGGCTAAGCCACTCAGAGTGCAACCTGTGAGCATGCTCACAGGCGCATACATTACACCCCCAGGGTGTTGACTTATGAAGTTAGGTTGAGTAGGTTGGGACTATACTCATTGGAGTTCAGAAGAATGAGAGCTGATCTTATCGAAACATGGAAGATAATGAGAGGGTTCGACAAATTGGATGCAGAGAGGATATTTCCACTCACGGGAAACTCAAAATAGGGGGCCTAGTCTCAGAATAATTGGCCGTCCATTTAAAACTGAGGAGGAATTTCTTCTCTCAGAGGGTTGTAAATCTGTGCAATTCTCTGCCCCACAGAGCTGTGGAGGCTGGGCCATTGCATATATTTAAGGCAGAGATAGACAGATTTTTGAGCGGTAAGGGGATAAAGGGTTATGGGGAGTGGGCAGGCAAGTGGAACTGAGTCCATGATCAGATCAGCCATGATCTTATTAAATGGCGGAGCAGGCTCGAGAGGTCAAATGGTCTACTCCTGCTCCTATTTCTTGTGTTTCCCTACCTCTGTACTTGTTTAAAACCTGTTACAACTCTAACATTTTCCAGTCCTGACGAAAGGTCATCGACTCTATTTCTCTCTCCACAGATACTGGCTGACCTGACGAATGTTTCCAGCATTTCCTGATTAAATTCCTGAGTGGTGTTCATGTCCCTGGACCGAATGCTGCCAAAACCAACTGTAACATCCCTTCTGTCACGTACAACGCGTTCATCCAAATTTGGGGCATTTTGACCTCTATGGCTCAGTTACTTGCAACTCCTAACCCTTACATTAAACTTGTATAGAAGCTTGGGTAGACCACACTTGGAGTACTGTGAACAGTTCTGGTCTCCATATTACAAATAGGACAGAGGGACTCTGGAAAAGATGCAAAAAAGATTTACTAGTATTATAATATCATAGAATGGTTACAGAACAAAAGGAGGCCATTCGGCCCCTTGAGCCCATGCCGGCTCTCTGCAAGAGCACTTCAGCTAGTCCCACTCTCTCGCTCTTTCTCCGTAGCCTTGCAATTTTTTTTCCTTCAGGTACTTATCCAATTCCCTTTTGAAAGCCATGATTGAGTCTGCCTCCACCACCCTTTCAGGCAGCGCATTCCAGATACTATCCACTCTCTGCATAAAAAAGTTTTTCCTCATGTCACCTTTGGTTTCTTCTGCCAATCACCTTCAATCTGTGTCCTCTGGTTCTTGATTCTTCCGCCAATGGGAACAGTTTCTCTCTATCTACTCTGTCTAGCTCCCTCATGATTTTGTACACCTCTATCAAATCTCTTCTCAACCTTTCCTGCTCTAAGGAGAACAACCCCAGCTTCTCTAGTCTATCCACATAACTGAAGTCCCTCATCTCTGGAATCATTCTTGTAAATCTTTTCTACACCATTCCCATCCTTCCTAAAGTGCGGTGCCCAGAATTGGACACAATACTCCAGTTGAGACTGAACCAGGTTTATGAAGCCGGAACTGAAAATTTATACCCATCAGGAAAGATTGAACAGGCTGGGGCTCTTTACTCCAGAAAAGGGAAGGCTGAGGGGTGACCTGATAGAGGTCTTTAAAGATTATTAAAGGGTTTAATAGGATAGACGTAGAGAAGATGTTTCCACTTGTGGTGGGACCAGAACTAGGGGCAATAAATGTAAGATAGTCACTAATAAATCCAACAGGGAATTCCAGAGAGTGATGAGAATGGGAAACTTGTTACCACAGGAGTGGTTGAAGCAAATAATATAGATACATTTAAGGGTAAGCTCGATAAACACATGAGGGAGAAAAGAAGAGAAAGATACACAGATAGGGTGAGATAAAGAGGGGGTAGCAGGAGGCTGTTGTGGAGCATAAACACCAGCATAGACCTTTTGGGCTGAATGGCCTGTGTGCTGTAAATACTTTGTTAGTGAGCTGTTGGGTCAACTCTCAAAATTGCTTTTGAAATGATTAATGCATGAGGACTGGGAGAAATTTAGAATTCAGCAGAGGAGGACAAAGGGTTTAATTAGGAGGGGGAAAATAGAGTATGCGAGTAAGATTGCTGGGAACATAAAAACTGAGTGCAAAAGCTTCTATAAATATGTGAAGAGAAAAAGATTAGTGAAGACAAATGTAGGTCCCTTGCAGTCAGAATCAGGTGAATTTATAATGGGGAACAAAAAAATGGCAGACCAATTGAATAAACATTTTGGTTCTGTCTTCAATAAGGAAGACACAAATAACCTACTGGAAATGCTAGGGGACTGCGAGCCGAGCGAGAAGGAGAAACTGAAGGAAATCCTTATTAATCAGGAAATTGTGTTCGAGAAATTGATGGGATTGAAGGCCAATAAATCCCCAGGGCCTGAAGGCCGATAAACCCCCAGGGCCTGATAGTCTGCATCCCAGAGTACTTAAGGAAGTGGCCATAGAAATAGTGGATGCATTGGTGGTCATTTTCCAACATTCTATCGACTATGGATTGGAGGGTAGCTAATGCAACCCCACTTTTAAAAAAAGAAGTGAGAGAGAAAACGGAATTATAGATTGGTTAGCCTGACATTGGTAGTGGGCAAAATATTGGAATCAATTTTTAAAGATGTAATAGCAACGTATTTGGAAGGCAGTGACAGGATCGGTCCAAGTCAGCATGGATTTATGAAAGGGAAATCATGCTTGGCAAATCTTCTAGATTTTTTGAGGATGTAACTAGTAGAGTGGGCAAGGGAGAACCAGTGGATGTGGTGTATTTAGATTTTTAAAAGGCTTGTGACAAGGTCCCACACAAGAGATTAGTGTGCAAAATTAAAGCACATGGTATTGGGGCCAATGTATTGACGTGGATAGAGAACTGGTTGGCAGACAGGAAGCAAAGAGTAGGAATAAACGTTTTTTTTTCAGAATGGCAGGCAGTGACTAGTGGGTACCGCAAGGTTCAGTGCTGGGACCCCAGCTATTTACAATATACATTAATGATTTAGATGAAGGAATTGAGTGTAATATCTCCAAGTTTGCAGATGACACTAAGCTGGGTGGCAGTGTGAGCTGTGAGGAGGATGCTACGAGGCTGCAGGGTGACTTGGACAGGTTAGGTGAGTGGGCAAATGCATGACAGATGCAGTATAATGTGGATAAATGGAGGTTATCTACTTTGGGGGCAAAAACAGGAAGGCAGAATATTATTTGAATGGGGACAGATTAGGAAAAGGGGCAACGAGACCTGGGTGTCATGGTACATCAGTCATTGAAAGTTGGCATGCAGGTACAGCAGGCGGTGAAGAAGGCAAATGGCATGTTGGCCTTCATAGCGAGAGGATTTGAGTATCGGAGCAGGGAGGTTTACTACAGTTGTACAGGGCCTTGGTGAGGCCTCACCTGGAATATTGTATGCAGTTTTGGTCTCCTAATCTGAAGAAGGATATTCTTGCTATTGAGAGAGTGCAGCGAAGGTTCACCAGACTGATTCCCGGGATGGCAGGACTGACATATGAAGAAAGACTGGATCAACTAGGCTTTTATTCACTGAAATTTAGAAGAATGAGAGGGGATCTCATAGAAACATAGAAAATTCTGACGGGATTGGACAGGTTAGGTGCAGGAAGAATGTTCCCAATGTTGGGGAGGGCCAGAACCAGGGGTCACAATCTATGGATAAGGGGTAAGCCATTTAGGACCGAGATGAGGGGAAATTTCTTCACTCAGAGAATTGTGAACCTGTGGAATTCTCTACCACAGAAAGTTGTTGAGGCCAGTTCATTAGATATATTCAAAAGGGAGTTAGATGTGGTCCTTCTGACTAAAGGGATCAGGGGATATGGAGAGAAAGCAGCAATGGGGTACTGAAGTTGCATGATCAGCCATGATCATATTGAATGGTGGTGCAGGCTCGAAGGGCCGAATGGCCTACTCCTGCACCTATTTTCTATGTTTCTATGTTTCTATGCAGAGCCCAAAGCTGGATAGCTAGATACAGCCCTGGAAAAATTGCTTCAAGATACTTTGACTTCTGGGTATCTGGTCGTTCATTTACAGTTATCCCATTTATTTCTGCCTTGAATTAATAATTTTGGTCGACAATCAAGTTTTACTTATGTGTGGCTCTGGAAAATTAAGCAAATTAATTGCGGTAATTTGTTATTTCAGAGCTTTGAATCTAGCGTAGTATATCAATTTTTAGGTTTCAGTCCAGCTGAAAATGATAACTAAACTCCAATTTTAAAAGGACTTTTTCCACTTGTTGCACTTTATATCCAGCTCAATATAATCAAACACTGGAGGTAAAAGGAAAACTCAAAATGCTGGAAACTGGTTTTCCCTAAAACACTATTCGATATTTTTCTTGTTAGTGCTGATCGACCGACAGAACTTCTCTAACAACACACACTTCAGCGCCGTGAAGCGTGGAGCTGAGACGTCAATCTCACAACTTGACTAGTACAAGTTCTTCTCAACCCCAAGGTACCAATGAACACGACTGTTAATCATGATCTCCGATGTTAAATGAACCTGGCTCTGTAGGATATCAATTGCCTAGGACCAAAGCCCTGGAATTCCGTCCCTAAACCTCGCCATCTCCCCACTTCTCTCTCCTCCTTTAATCGTAATCAATTTTCTGGTGGGAGGGCAAAGCACAATTCCACTGGCCCCAACCCTATATTAAAGATGTATGTCTGGGGAAGTTCAAGTAGCTATCCTTGGGATTCTCCCTAGTATGCCCTTGGAAGGCCGAGGGAGAACTCACAACAGCTAAGGCCCTAAGAGAAGGCGATAGAACCCAGGCCAATCCACATTTAATCAATCCCAGGCCAGAGGCAGCAGTGCCAGAACCCAAGCAAGTGGCCGGTGTGAGGAAGCAGCATCAATGGCTACAGGGCCCAGGGCTTGATGAGAAGGAACTACTGTATGCTTAGAATCATAGAATGGTTACATCACGGAAGAAGGCCATTCGGCCCGTTGGGCCGTGCTGTCTCTCAGCTAGTCCGACTCCTCCGCTCTTTCCTCGTAGCCCTTCAAATTTTTTTCCTTCAGATACTTATCCAACTCCTTTTTGAAACATTGATTCTGCCTCCACCACTCTTTCAGGCAGTGCATTCCAGATCTTACTCGCTGTGTAAAAAAACTTTTTCTTATGTTGCCTTTGGTTCTTTTGCCAATCACCTTAAATCTGTGTCCTCTGGTTCTCGACCCTTCTGCTAATGGAAACAGTTTCTCTCTATCGACTCTGTCCAGACCCCTCAATATTTTGAACATCTCTATCAAATCTCCTCTCAATCTTCACTGCTCCAACGAGAACAACCCCAGCTTCTCCAGTGTATCAGTGTAACTGAAGTCCCTCATTCCTGGAATCATTCTCATGAATTTTTTCTGCACCTTTTTTCAGGCCTTCACATCCTTCCTAAAGTGCAGTGCCCAGAATTGGACACAGTACTCCAGTTGGGGCCGAAACAGTGTTTTATACAGATTCATCATAATTTCCACACTCTTGTACTCTATTATACCTCTACTTATGAAGCCCGGATCACGAAAGGCTTTTTAACCACTTTCTCAACCTGCCCTGCCACCTTCAACAATGTGTGCACATATACCCCCTCGTCTCTCTATTCTTGGCTAGGATACACTGGCGCGTGATACTTAAAGGGCTGACAGTGGATAGGCAATGGCAAACATTTAAAGATCACATGGATGAACTTCAACAATTGTACATCCCTGTCTGGAGTAAAAATAAAACGGGGAAGGTGGCTCAACCATGGCTAACAAGGGAAATTAAGGAGAGTGTTAAATCCAAGGAAGAGGCATATAAATTGGCCAGAAAAAGCAGCAAACCTGAGGACTGGGAGAATTTTATAATTCAGCAGAGGAGGACAAAGGTTTAATTAGAAGAGGGAAAATAAAGTATGAGAGGAAGCTTGCTTGGAACATAAAAACTGACTGCAAAAGCTTCTATAGGTATGTGAAGAGAAAAAGATTAGTGAAGACAAACATAGGTCCCTTGCAGTCAGGTTCAGGTGAATTTATAATGGGGAACAAAGAAATGGTGGACCAGTTAAACAAATACTTTGGTTCTGTCTTCATGAAGGAAGACACAAATAACTTTCAGGAAATATTAGGGGACCGAGAGTCTAGTGAGAAGGAGGAACTGAAGGAAATCCTTATTAGGTGGGAAATTGTGTTCGGGAAATTGATGGGATTGAAGGCCGATAAATCCCCAGGGCTTGATAGTCTGCATCCCAGAGTACTTAAGGAAGTGGCCCTAGAAATAGTGGATGCATTGGTGATCATTTTCCAACAGTCTATCGACTCTGGATCAGTTCCTATGGACTGGAGGGTAGCTAATGTAACACCACTTTTTAAGAAAGGAAGAAGAGAGAAAACAGGTAAATATAGACTGGTTAGCCTGACATCAGTAGTGGGGAAAATGTTGGAATCATTTATTAAAGATGAAATAGCAGCGTATTTGGAAAGCAGTGACAGGATCAGTCCAAGTCAGCATGGATTTATGAAAGGGAAATCATGCTTGACAAATTTTCTAGAATTTTTTGAGGATGTAACTGGTAGAGTGGACAAAGAAGAACCAGTGGATGTGGTGTATTTGGACTTTCAAAAGGCTTTTGACAAGGTCTCACACAAGAGATTGGTGTGCAAAATTAAAGCGCATGGTATTGGGGGTAATGTACTGACGTGGATAAAGAACTGGTTGGCAGACAGGAATCAGAGAGTCGGGATAAACGGGTCCTTTTCAGAATGGCAGGCAGTGACTAATGGGGTGCCACAGGGCTCAGTGCTGGGACCCCAGCTATTTACAATATACATTAATGATTTAGATGAAGGAATTGAGTGTAATATCTCCAAGTTTGCAGATAACCCTAAGCTGGGTGGTGGTGTGAGCTGTGATGAGGACGCTAAGAGGCTGCAGGGTGACTTGGACAGGTTAGGTGAGTGGGCAAATGCATGGCAGATGCAGCATAATGTGGATAAATGTGAGGTTATCCACTTTGGTGGCAAAAACACGAAGGCAGATTATCTGAAATGGGGAGGTGCAACGAGACATGAGTGACATGGTACATCAGTCATTGAAAGTTGGCATGCAGGTACAGCAGGCGGTGAAGAAGGCAAATGGTATGTTGGCCTTCATAGCTAGGGAATTTGAGTATGGGAGCAGGGAGGTCTTACTGCAGTTGTACAGGGCCTTGGTGAGGCCTCACCTGGAATATTGTGTTCAGTTTTGGTCTCCTAATCTGAGGAAGGGCATTCTTGCTATAGAGGGAGTGCAGCGAAGGTTCACCAGACTGATTCCCGGGATGGCAGGACTGAGATATGAGGAGAGACTGAATCAACTGGGCCTGTATTCACTGGAGTTTAGAAGAATGAAAGGAGATCTCCTAGAAACAAAAAAATTCTGATGGGACTGGACAAGTTAGATGCAGGAAGAATGTTCCCGATGTTGGGGAAGTCCAGAAGCAGGGGATAAGGGTCTAAGGATAAGGGATAAGCCATTTAGGACTGAGATGACGAGAAACTTCTTCACTCAGTGAGTTGTTAATGTGTGGAATTCCCTACCGCAAAGTGTTGTTGATGCCAGTTCATTGGATATATTCAAGAGGGAGTTAGATATGGCCCTTACGGCTGAAGGGATCAAGGGGTATGGAGAGAAAGCAGGAAAGGGGTACTGAGGTGAATGATCAGCCATGATCTTATTGAATGGTGGTGCAGGCTCAAAGGGCTGAATGGCCTATTCCTGTACCTTTTTTCTATGTTTAGATGTTTCTATGTTTCTTGCACCCGCTTTAGGATTGCACCATTTACTTTATATATCTTCTCATTCTTTCTATCACTTTTCTGCATTAAATTTCATCTCCCATGTGTCCTTCCATTTCACCAGCCTGTCCATATCTTCCTGAAGTCTATCATTCTCCTCCTCACTGTTCACTATATCTCCAAATTTTGTGTCATCGGCAAATTTTGGAATTGTGCCCTGTCCATTTCCAAGTCATTAATATACATCAAGTAAAGAAGTTGTCCTAGAACTAACCCTTGGGGAACACCACTGTAAAGCGTCCTGCAGTCCGAAAAACAACTGTTCATCACTACCCTCTGTTTCCTGTCACTTAACCAATTTCGTATCCAGGTTGTCACTGTTTTATTTCATGTGCTTCAACTTTGTTGGTAAACCTATTATGTAGTACGTTGTCGAATGCCTTTTAGAAGTCCATGTGCACTATGTCAACCGCATCACCCTCATCAAACTTCCCTGTTTCCTAATCAAATAACACGATGAAGCTGGTTAAACCAGGTTTGCTTTTAACTGAAATAATCCACACTTGTCCAAGAGACTGTTAATTTTGTCCCTGATTGCTGTTTAGGAATGTTCCCCCACTACCGAGTTTAAACTGACTGGCCTGTAGTTGCTGGGTTTCTCTTTGCACCCTTTCAGAAACCCTTGTTTTGTGGCTTTCTGTGAGGAGCAACGTCTTTGGACAGGTGTGAGCTAAAGGCCAGCAAACCTCCATGAGCTTTTATAATGTAGTTTTAGGTTGCTCCAAGGTGGTCTGGCTAACTCTGGTTTGACGTATTCCTAGAGGTTTCATCACGCAACCAAGTGCCCCGTCCCAGTCAACCATCTATTTCCCTATCTCCAATATTTCTATAATTAAAAAATTAAACTCTTTAATGCAAATTGAATAAAGCACATTTTTTTTTCCATGAAGAGCAGTAGGATGCAGTGGATTGAATATTTTTTCTCTTGGGTGTTGCTCACAGCAATGTCCAGGAGATGAATCTTTAATTCCTGGAGTCTCCAGGGCTGTCTTGGGTTAGCAACCCTATCTGGCCAAGCCCTCCCTCACAGCAACCCTCCCAGTGCAGAGCAATATACGAAAGCTGGAAGAAACACTGCCTTCGCACAAACCCGAACTTCGCCCCTTGAGCGTAAACAGCCATGCACCTTCCAGCAGAGTAACTGGATTGTAATCAGGAGCCGGAACTGTGGCTGATTTTCAGCCCTGGACAGAGGCGGCCAATTATAGTACCCCAATCAATTGCACGCCTTGGCTGAAATCGACTACCTCAGCACTGACCTGGGATTGAACCTGCAACTTGCCTGTCCGTAAAAGGCTTAGCACTACACTGTACTCACCAAGGAGCTAGGCTTTAATCCTGATAATTGACAGGTGCAGAGGATACTGCATTTCTCAGCCTATTTCTTTCGACTAAATTGTATTCCTGAAACACATTTTTTTTTGTACCATACTTTGACTGCAGGTTCGTGCTTGTAGTGTTCAAATATATTATAAAATGCTGCACTCTCTGCACATAAAGGCAGATCAGTCAACGATGTGCACATATATTTCCAAGTCAGGATGGAGGGGAACTCCATCACCATGGGAACACCATCATCTCCATGTCCCCCTCTAAGACACACTGTATCCTAACTTGGAAAGCTATTTCCGTTCCTTCATCGTCGCTGGATCAAAATCCTGGAACGACCTCCCTAATGGCAGTGTGGGAGTACCTTCATCACATGGACTGCAGCGGTTTAAGGCGGCAGCTCACCAAGGGCAATTCATTCTCAAAGGGAAATTAGGGATGGGTAACAAATGCTAACCTTGCCAGCGCTGCACACATCCCATGAATGAATTTTAAAAAAATCTTTTGAACTCCTGGCAAATCTTAAAAAGGCAGCCATTCCAGCCCAGGGAGCAGGCAGAACTGCCTGTTGCTTTTATTCTCCATTGACAGATCGACTGTTTTTCCCGGTGGGATTTTATTCAACTGGGAGTTGCTTGTCAGGCAGGGTTGCCAACCCTTCAGGATTGCCCTGGAGTATCCAAGAAATGAAGATTCATCTCCTGGACATTGCTGGCTGCAGAAATCCAGGAGAATGAATCATAGGGGCAATTAAAAATATTTCTTAGGAGCCGGGTAGCAAGTGGGGTGGGGGTTGGGGGGGATTTTCGGCCGGGAAACCCGGAATTAGGGGCATCCCGCAACGTCCTGCAGGACGTAACCGCAGGACGGTTTATGAATTTTTTCAACTGAGCGGGGGAGCTGGACATCGCGGGGGATTGGATGACTTGTGGGGGTCGGACATTGGGTCGGGCGGGGGGGGGGGGGAGTCGGACGATCGCGGGAGTCTGATTGTTGGGCTGGGGAGGGGGGATGGGGGAACACTCCTGCTCCTCCATCCTCACGGCTGCGGCCCATCTCGCCTCCTTTTATCTGCCGGGTTTCCCAAAACCTGGGCGCCCCAGCCTCCACGCTTTAAAAATAAAAATTCTGTTAAAATGGAGGCACGCAGCCTACTTTTAAAGATTTCAGTGACCGACCCGCCTCCTGAGACCAGACTGGTTCACCCCCCCCCCCCACTCCGACCCCCCTAGGTTAAAACCAGAAGTGGGAGGCTTGGTACCGGATTTGAGAATTTTACAATTATTGCCTACCCACCTTCCTCCAACCAAGGATGGTTATTAAAACTCCCCCCGTCAGTGTTTTTAACATTTTCTTTGACATTTTTTGTTGATTCATTGTAAAAATATTGGAAATGGGAAAAAAAGGTTGTTTGACTGGGGTAGGGTCACTGAAGGTGGGATGAAACCTCCAGGAGTATGTCCCACCAGAGTTGGCAACCCTATTGATGGGTCATTAAAAAAAGGATGCATTTATTTGTACTGCCAAAATGGCCAACATGCTCCACCCTTGGTTTCTGATTGGTCCCCTTGGGAGGATAAGCCATACCCTGAAGTTTCACAGCAATGTGTCACTGGAACCGCCCATCCCAAGGTCTCACTGACTTTGCAAATTGTAACTCGATCCACTCTGACTTCCTGAAGTGACAGATGACAGAGCTCCACAGAAGACTGCAAGGGCCAGACAAAGTCCCATACTCAAGTCCAAAGAAATCCCTTCCCCAGTCGAAGTGCCTTACCCCAGCGCAAGTGCATTCTCTCCCCACTCCCCCCAACCCCAACCATAGATGGGGCAGGCATTGTGTATGGCCCATTACAGGTTTCTTAGGCATGAAGTGACTAGTGCGAGTATTGTGACTTCTCGATATCATCCACTCCAATGATATCCTTTGTAGGGGGTTGGAAAAATGTGATCGTCTTCACTGAGTTCCCTCTCTTCCATCCGATTCCCCCCACCCCCCACTATTGTCCGTGTCTCTCTTTCCCCAGTCACTCTCTTCCCCCGCCGCCCCTCCCCCCCACCAGTCTCTCTCTCTCTCTCCCCTGGGTCTCTCACTCGCTGCACTCAGCCCCACACACTGACCCCTCACACCAACCTCCGACCCCTCACACCGACCCCTCACACCGACCCCTCACACTGACCCCCGACCCCTCACATCGACCCCTCACACTGACCCCTCACACTGACCCATCACACCGACTCTTCACACCGACCACTCACACTGACCCCTCACACTGGGCCCTCACACCGGGCCCTCACACCGGGCCCTCACACCGATCCCTCACAACGAATCTTCACAACGACCCCTCACACCGACCCCCCACACTGACTCACGACCCCTCACACCGGGCCCTCACACCGACCCACGACCCCTCACACTGGGCCATTACACCAACCCCCGACCCCTCACACCGGGCCCTCTCACCGACCCCTCACACCAACCCCTCACAGAGACCACTCACAACGGGCCCTCACACTGGGCCCTTACACCAACCCCTGACCCCTCACACCGGGTCCTCACACCAACCCCCGACCCCTCACACTGGGTCCTCACACCGACCCCTCACACCAACCTCTCACAGAGACCACTCACACCGGGCCCTCACACTGGGCCCTGACACCGACCCCTCACACCGACCCCTCATCAACCCCACACACCGAACCCTCACTGACCCCTCACCATGACCCCTCACACCGACCCCTCACACCAACTGCTCACAGAGACCACTCACACCGGGCCCTCACACTGGGCCCTTACACCGACCCCTCACACCGACCCCTCACCAACCCCACACACTGAACCCTCACCGAACCCTCACCATGACCCCTCACACCAACCCCTCACACCAACCGCTCACACTGGGCTCTCACACCGACCCCTCACACTGGGCCCTCACACTGACCTCCGACCCCTCACACTGACCCCTCACACCGAACCCTGGGACCCCTCACACCGGGCCTGCACACCGACCCCTCACACCGACCTCCGACCCATCACACTGACCACTCACATCGAACCATCATGCCGACCCCTCACAATAGCCCCTCACACCGACTGCTCACACTGGGCACTCACACCAATCCCTCACACCGTCCCCTCACACTGGGCCCTCACACTGACCTCTCACACCGATCCCCCACACCGACCTCTCACACCGAACCCCCACACCGATCTCTCACACCGACCCCTCACATCGACCCCTCACACCGACTGCTCACACTGGGCCCTCACACCGATCCCTCACACCGATCCCTCACACCAACCGCTCACACTAGGCTCTCACACCGACCCCTCACACTGGGCCCTCACACTGACCTCCGACCCCTCACACTGACCCCTCACACCGAACCCCGTGACCCCTCACACCGGGCCCTCACACTGATCCCTCACACCGACCCCCGACCCCTCACACTGACCCATCACACCGGGCCCTCACACCGACCCCTCACACCGACCACCGATCCCTCACACTGACCCATCACACCGAGCCCTCACACCGCACCATCACACAGACCCCTCACACCGACCCCTCACACTGACTCCTCACATCGACTCCTCACACCGACCCCTCACACCGACCCCTGACCCCTTACACTGGACACTCACACCTACCGCCGACCCCTCACATCGACCCCTCACACCGACCCCTCACACCGGGCCCTCACACCGACCCCTCACACCGACCCCTGACCCCCCCACACTGACCCCTGACCCCTCACACTGGGCCCTCACACCGGCCCCTCACACCGGGCCCTCACACCAGCCACACCCTTGCCCCTACCAGCCCTGAGGGGGGGAGGAGAGAGTCAGGGCCTCAGGTCTCGCTGCTCGGCACCACGTGCATGGAATGATTCAGCCGGGAGGGGGCGGAGTTTCACAGGGGGCATGGCTTGTTGCCTGTCAGTCAAAAAAGTGCAGTACGGGCAGGGGGGTGGGGCGGGGGGGGCGGGTGTGGAGCTGGAAGGATGGTTGTCCGTCCAAGAAAAGTAAGAAAGGATTTTGTTCACCCACCTCCCCATGCCCCACACCCAGCCCCCAGCCCCCCAGCCTAATGAACCGTATTCACGCTTCATCTTAATGGCACCAGAGCTGTCTATCCTGGTGGATAAGGGGAACTGATCGGGTAGGTCGAGATAAACTCTTTCTGCTGGTAGCGGAGTCTAGGACTAGCGGACATAGTCTAACAATTAGAGTCAGGCATTCCAGGAGTGGAGTTAGGAAACACTTCTACACACAAAGGGTAGCAGAAGTTTGAAGCTCTCTTCCGCAAACGGCAATTGACGCTACATCAGTTGTTAATTTTAAGTCTGAGATTGATATATTTTTGGTAACCAAAGTTATTAATGACTATGGAGCCAAGGCACCTGTGGCTCAGTGGGCAGAACGCTCTCTTCTGTGCCAGAAGGTTGTGGGTTCATAGTCCCAATCTAGGGACTTGAGCACAAACTAAATGTAGGCTGACAGTCCAGTCCAGTGCAGGGCTAAGGAAGCCAGTGCTGTCTTTCAGGTGAGACGTTAAACTTAGGCTACATCTGCTCTCTCAGGTCGATGTAAAAAATCCCATGACATTATTTTGAAGAAGAGCAGGGGAGTTATCCCTGGTGTCCTGGCCAATATTTATCCCTCAATCAACATGACAAAAAAAACTGATTAACTGGTCATTATCACATTGAATACACATCTGCTGCAAAAGTAAATCATTGGCTGTAAAACGCTTTGAGAAGTCTGGTGGTTTTGAAAGGCGCAATATAAATCCAAGTCTTTCTTTCAAGGTGGATATATATAGTTAAGATACAGATCTGCCTTGATCTCATTGAATGGCAGAACAGGCTCGAGGGGTTGAATGGCTTCCTCCTGTTCCTACGCATAGCAGGCTGCAGCTTGAGAGTTGCTGCAAAGTTCAGGACACTGTTTGCCTGCACCTCCTTCATTGGAGGCGCAGAACAGATGAAAAATATTTTTTTTCTCTTAACAGGGGACAAAGAAAACTGAAAATAAAGGTCTCGCTTTATTTCTTTTGAAAGATTGGCAAGAAACTGAGAAATTCATAAAATAGTTAGAAATAGACAAGCCTGAATGTTGCCAGTGAATACAAATCCTCTAAATCTATCAGTTGCTGTTTTCAAGGAGTTTGTAAATGGACCAAAGTTCACCCACATGTTCCACCATAATAATGACCCATGGGGGCTGAGCTTTCAGAAGTTACTGAACTAATGATACCCAGCATATTAATATATCTCCTGTTGGACCATATCAGAATTTTTTCTGTACTTCAGCTTAACAGCCTCTGTAACTGAATTTGTGAGTAAAATCATACAACTTATTTGTATCGTTGCTATAATATTTTGAGGTTACAGAGTACACCGTCCATAATGTCCACTCGGGATTACTACTGGAGCTTAATTACAGATGGTTCCTCAACCTTCTGCTCTTCTTTATGCAGAGAAGGTGGAACTCGTGAGTGATTGAGGCGAATAGCAAAGATGCATTTAAGGGGAAGCTAGATAAGTACATAAGGGAGAAAGGAATAGAAGGGTATACTGATAGGGTGAATTGTAAGTTGGGAGATGGGGGGATTGTCCTATGAGGAGAGATTGAGTAGACTAGGCCTATATTCTCTAGAGTTTACAAGAATGAGAGGTGATCGCATTGAAACATACAAAATTCTTACAGGACTTGACAGGGTAGATACAGGGAGGATGTTTCCCCTGACTGAGGAGTCTAGAACCAGGGGTCACAGTCTTTAGAATAAGGGGTCTGCCATTAGGACTGAGATGAGGAGAAATTTCTTCACTCAGAGGGTGGTGAATCTTTGGAAGTCTCTACCCCAGAGGGCTGTATATTCAAGACAGATATCGATAGATTTTTGGATATTAATGGAATCAAGGGATATGAGGATAGTGCAGGAAAGTAGAGTTGAGGTAGAAGATCAGCCATGATCTTATTGAATGGAGGAGCAGTCTCGAGGGGCCAAACGGCCTACTCCTGCTCCTATTTGTTATGTTCTTATGTTCTTATGAAATGGCTCATACCAGCATAGACCTGTTGGGCGGAATGGCTTGTTTCTGTATTGTACATTCTATTTTCTTATTCAACTTCATTTTAATTATGCACTCAGCAAGATATCTGAATTCTTTAAAATATTTTTGGTTAATGCAAGCTATCAATCATTTTTAGAATGAAAAAAATGGATTAAAAGATATATTCCAAGCTGTGCCATCTATTAATTTCAGAAATGAGATATAATGGTCTTGAGGACAGTTCCAATTTTAACTGCAGATCTCTCTTTGTCTTAATCCAGGGGGTCCTGCAATGGTTTAATTGTCAAAATTTACTCTCAGTTCTCAAAGTTTTTGGTCACTCATGAAAGTTGTGTGAATATTCTGGAGATCCTTGCCCTGGGTGTCCTTGTACACAAATCACAGAAAGTTAACTTGCAGGGACGGCAAATAACTAGGAAAGCAAATGGTCTATTAGCCTTTATGGCAAAGGGATTGGAGTATAAGGATAAAGGATGTCTTACTGCAATTACAAAGGGCATTGATGAGACCACGCCTGGAGTACACTGTGCAGTTTTGGTCTCCTTCCTTAAGGGAGGATATACTTGCCTTAGGGAGTGCAACGAAGGTGCACCAGACTTATTCCTGGGATGCGTTGATTGTCCTATGAGGAGAGACTGAGTAGACTAGACTTACAGGAACAGATTTTCTGGTCTTTTAAGCTTCGTTTTTCACCCCAGAGGGGTGGCAATGAAGGCAATGAGAACATCTGGGTGGGTGGTCAGCCTCCAGCGCCCCATGGGGGTTTTTGCGGTGGCGTGGGCAGTACGCCCGGAAGAGTTGAGCCGGTATGCAATGCCCCTGGTTGCGACACCGGCGTGCTTTTTTAGTCCTGTCCGACCCATATGCCCCGCAGCGCACCCTTTGGGACTGCGTGTGTGAGGTGAATAATGTCCACCTCTGGTAAGTGTGATTGTTTTTTTCTTTTAATTTTTTTGGCGATTTATTTTGTGGCGGCATGGGTTATGTATTGGCAATGTTTTTGTGGGATTTTTTTCAGGTTTTCTTTTTCTCCCCAGGCCTTTCCCAAAGCGCTCTCGGGCTGGCTTTTGGGCTCGGGATTTTCCCATGCTCAGCTGGCCTAGTGCATTAAGAGAGGTGTACAATGCCTCCTTTAATGCTGCCCTTAGCACTATACCCCAGATTCAGGGCCAATTTTGATGGCTGAGGCACAAACTGTTCCCGGACTGTAAGTGGTTTTGCCCCTGGTGGTTTTGAACCACCCCTCTTACAACAGTTCTAGACACTGGAATTATAGTCGTGAACAGTAATATATAGTCATAGACAGATCTTTTTGGTCTCAACCATCACATTGTTTTTATTCAAGGTAAAGCACATACCTGCAACCAGTAAAAACACACCCTGGTAGTGTAAAACAAACAAACACGGCAGAGTACACAACCTGGCTCAGCTAAACAGGCCCGTAATGCGAAGTACCCACGTCTAAAACATCTCTGCTCAGATTCAAAATTGCACCACTGAAATCTGTGCAACAAAATGTGCGTACAAGAAAGATCCTTGCAAAAATCTCCCCACTAAAACTCCTAAGGCTTGGTTGGGACACTCAACACCCTTTCACAGTATGCGGTGGTCTTAAAGATGTGTGGGCTGGGATAAATGCTCAGCAATTACCCCTCTGGCGTACTCGTTGCTTCTCCTGATGAGGCGTATCTTCTGGGTCTTCAATTCCAGTCTCAAGGTCAGCTTCCCAGTCGAAATAGCAAGGCTCTCTGGTGTTTCTTCTCTCCGTCCCAGATGGAGTGCTCAGTCCTTGTGTGTTGAACGAAGCAAGCAGGCGTAGAAGAGGGGAGAGAGAGAGAGAGCTGGCTGCAACTGCCGTTCTCTTATACCTGCAGGACTGCTTCTTTTCACGCCAATAGTCCAACTGTTTTACCCTGCAGCAGTCCAACTGAAAAGGAAAATCAAATCTTTGCCTGTTCCTTTGTCAACTGGGCTGCAGCTCAATGTATAGCTCCAATGAGTCTGTGATCGAATAGCTTTCCTTTGTCTTTCAATGGCCTGAAACCCCGGCCACTTTACTTAATGTCTCACTGATGGGTTCCCATTCCATGACAAAAAGCGCCCATCAAACATGATGTTCCTGCTTTCAGCCACTGACCCATTCCCACCCAGCTGATATGTATTCAAGTTGAACATGTTTGGGCCTGCTCCCAAGTCAGTGCAGTCTGCTCTTCTCTGTAGTAATAGAAAATGTGTCCAAGCAAAGTCCAAAACTTATGTTTTCGCCGAATTCTTACAGTCGCCCCTATGATATTTCAAGGATGCTTCTGCAATATCAAGCTCCGCTAGTAAAAACACGTCGTGGTCCAACCAAACCTATATCCTTTACCTTTAACACCCGAAATACATTCCTTAAAAAAAAAACACATTCGTACAACATATTTACAGAGAAAAACATTCAGGTTCAACCTTTAACCAAGGCCCCCACCGACTTCGGTGCACCTTGCTTCAACTTTTGCAAGACAGCCACAACAAATACATTACAATGAAAAACTGTATAATTACAAGAGCGCGCGAGCAAATCTGGATGCACGGAGGAACTTCTACATTCAAACCAACGTCCCACCAGAGCGGGGAGTTTATCCCTTTAATTCTCCCCCCGCCACCCCCCGTGTTCCGGTTTGTCTGTTCCCATTTGTAAAATAATTTTTCTGCGAGAGCTTAATGGCTTTTATTAACGTTGTGAGGTGTTTAGGCAGAAAAGGAATCTGATATCCAAACTGTGTGATGTGCTGCTGCAGATTATGGATTGTGTCGTTCACCGTGATGTGTACTGTGGATGGCTCTGGGATTGGAAGGATGCACTCTTGGACCACTTGAACTTCGGTGTGTGGTTTGAAGCAGAAAGTCATGTTGGTGACCAGACAGCAAGTATCACGGTGCCCCCGGTACTGGTCCACGCTCGTCGTGACGCAGTACATCCCGTTGCTCGCATATGCTACCTGAGGTGGAGCGTGACTCTGGGCCATCACCTCCATGGTGCAATTAATAGGCTCTGCACCCTCTGATTCAAACCTGCACTCTGGCCGATCGAACGCGTTCAAGTGCTGGCGACACAATATGACGTGCGAGCCCCTGCTCTGGCACCCCTTGAGGTCAGTGCCGGTCATGGCGTGCTCGCACTTTATTGCAAATGGTGGGGACCCATGGTACCGCATGTGCAACCCCTCCCGTAAGACGCCAATGTTTTCCACTCTGTATACGGGGCGCTGGCTGTGGTGTCCCGCCCATTACCAGCATATGCAACACAATCCCCATAACCGAGTGGTTGGATTGACCACAATCCATTGGGACTGGGTAGGCTTCGAAGCTAAACGGAGCTGACATGGACTCATCAAATTATGATACGGGCTGAGCGCTGCGAAGTGTCGCTTGCTGACCCACGATGGGATACGACCCGCTTAGCAACACGCACACTTCATTAATGGCTGCCTGTGCCATGGCATTCCTGTCCTCCCATATTAATTCATTAACCATTTTAGCAAGTGGTCTCCAGCCCCGCGATGACCTCTTTTAAGTGAATAGTCATTGCCTGGCCCTCCTTTAGCTCTGACCCTACCACTTTGTTTCCTTCCTCCAGGATCTTCCACAGCTGGTCCTTTAAACCGCTAACCTGCATCTGCAGCTGCACGCGGTCCATATTATTGACGAGAGATGTACTCGCGCTAAACGCCGTAGCAACATCATTGAGCACCCCTCGCCTCTGCCTCCCCGGACCAACGTTATCGTACACTCCCATGTCGTACAACTTTTCCCGACTCACATCCCTGTAACTGAGTTCAAAGAACTGGCGGAACATTTCTTTAATGAGCACCTCATACAGCTGCTGAGTTTCTTTTGGGCACCACTCGGACAGATGTACCCTGGTTAAGTTTAAAATGATCGACGCGACCGTGTAATGCACCCCCTGGAATAGAACCTTCCCAGTCGGGACTAAAACTAATTCCCTGGGCCTGGTGTTTTGGCGGGGCACCTAACCTCTGTTGCCTGTACCGGCGGGGCTGTGGGCAGGGGCTTCCTCTTGTGTGCAACAAGTTCCGTGGAATTTATTGTGTTGGGAGGGTCTGGGATCACGCAGGAGTCCATACTCTGATCCCATCTGATCCCAGGTCCGGTGTCCTGCCATTACCTCGAAAAGGCAATCGACACACCTGCTGGACAGATTCTTTCCGACTCCCACATACACACATAAATTCCCTGTTCCTCCTTCCACCACTTGTCCCAGCACACTTCCACTCCCCCCTGTGTCCCCGTAATCTGTCGGTACATATCGTTCCCTAGTCTCTCCCAGTTCGCTGTCTGGTTCCCAGTGTCCTGACTCAATTTCCTGAGCCACCACCATTGTCCCAGGGGAGTGTATCCCTTGCACTTCAAGCTTGCCCTCGGTCACCCCAACCTGTGTGGCTGTGACCTTCAGTCTGGGACACGGAATGGAAGCCTCCCTGTATGTGCACCCGGCGTGGCTAGAGTATTTTGTCGAATTCGACCCCAGCCACCTTCCCTCGAGGAAGTAGGCTGCCATCTCGTCCGTGTCCCCTGTCCTACCCCACTGTGTCATGGTGGGTCCGTTCCTCCCAGTACATCTGTAGAGGAAGGACAACTCGGCATCCCCCCTCCTGCTGTGCCCCATTCTGGCCAACATCCAAATCAGGCTCAGTCTCAGGGCTGTCTCCATTCCGTCCTCAACTTCCTGCAAAACAAAACTAACAAGCACCTTGCTGTGAGAGGGTCTACCTCCACAGGTCTGGCTTCATTACAATTAACCAAAACATCTTAAAAGAAACTATGTACAATACCACCCGTGCTGCCGGGTGGCCCCGCTAGGCCGCCTCTTGCCTGGGCCTTTTACGACTCCTGGTCGGCGTGTAAGGAAGCGTCCACGGCGCCCTTGGCCCTGGGATCCTGCTGCTCCTTCTTACAGCCCCCACCACGGGATCCTCACTGTCCCAATCTATGGAAAACCAGCATCCACCATGCTGTTTACAGAGCCTTGGTGTTTCCTTCCGTTCCTTACCCATTCCCTCGGGTTAAACAACTTACACTGGCTCACGTGGAACCACTTTGTGCGCCTTGGAAGTTTAACCGTGTAAACCATGGGGCTTGCCGTAACCACTATACTGTAAGGTCCCATATACAGTGGCTCAAACGTCCTTACACAGATGTAGTTTTGGACCATTACCTGGACCCCGACCTTCCACTCATGCGTTCTCTGGGGTTTGAGCAGCAACCGATTACTCCGGTACTGCTTCCCCATGTTACTGGCTGCCTGCCAATGAATCTGCTTCAACCTCTCGTACAGATTCTTGACAAACTTATCCCAGTTTACTTCTCTCACTTGACCTTCCGTGAGAACTGGTGCCAGAACATGTGTGGGCGTACGCATGACCCTCCTGCTCATGAACTCATGTGGGGAGTACCCTGTGCTCCTGGAGAGGCTAGCTCGGACACCCATCAAAATTAACAGCAGGGCCTCATCCAACCTTTTCGGGAATGATCCTGTTTCCTTCTGCAGACTTTCTTTGATGGTCCGATTAAGTCGCTCCACAACCTCCGATGACTGTGGGTTGTGAGCCACATGCCATTTACCCTCTATCCCCAGGACCTTCAAGGTGGCCTGCATGACTTGCCCCGTGAAGTGGCTCCCTTGGTCGGACTCCACGATCTGTGGCAGTTCCCACCTGGAGAATACTTCCCTTACCAAATTCCTTGCTGTCGCCAACGCCGTGGCTGATCGGCAAGGGAAGGCTTCCACCCACTTGGAGAACACTTGTACTCGGACCAAACAGTACTTGTAACCCCACTTTGTGGTGGGCAATGGGCCGATGTAATCGACCTGTACTGACTGCCATGGTCCCGCTACCCTTCTCGGGTGTCTCATGGAAACCTTCCTAAATTGCGGATTGAGGTTGTTGGCCGCGCGCACCAGACAGTCCGTGCAAAAATCGCGGACATCCTCCCTCAATTGCGGCCACCACCCTGCCTGTTCTATCCTTTGCCAGGTAGTTTTCGGCCCTGGGTGTCCCATTCCTGGGCCCCCATGGACCAACTGGAGGAATTCCCTCTGGTGCACCTCGGGAACTATCCACCTATCCCCCTTAAAGAGCATCCCCTCCTTTACGGTGATGTCCGCTATCCCAAACGGACCTTCTACCTTCTCACCCTTAGCCAGCTGCTCCAGGACGACCTTGAGGATGGGATCCTGTGCCTGGACTTGCCTCAAGTCCGGGGCCAATGCTACCCTTGCACTCCCTGGTGCCCCCATTTGTCCCGGATCACTGCTACTGGGCTAGACCCATATAGATCCCCAAAAACTTCTTCCCTGGCTCCCTCCTTTGATAAGTCGTCTGCCCTTTGGTTGCCTTCCCCTCTGTGCTCTGTCTTGGAGTGAGCCTTTACTTTGTGGATGTAATGACATCCTGGGGTCCCTGTGGCCTCTAAGACCTTTCTCAGCAAGGGTGCTGTAGCTAAGGGCTTCCCGTCTACGGATGTGAAACCTCGACGAGCCCAGATGGCCGAGTATTCAGTACACGAATTGCACGTGAACATGGAATCCGAGCAGATGGTGTATGGGGCCGGGAACTCGTCGGCGTGGGTAAAGACGTACACCACTGCCGACAGTTCGGCGTGCTGGGCGCTCAGGGTGCTCGGGAGTTTAATGGCACTTGCTATCCCAGCTGTAGGGTCATAAATCCTGCACCCGGTGAAATGCTCCCCGTTCACTACTGAACTAAACCCGTCGACGTAACCCGGCCCAGAATCCTACGTCCACGTCCCATACCCCTTCCACCGTACACTTGTGGGCCAGCCCTGGGTAGATCATGTTGGCGGCCAACTTGGGCTCACTCAGGACTTGCACTCTCAGATGCATTTGTGAGAGCAATAAAGTCCAGCGAGCAATGCGAGCACTGCTCACCGTGCCGTCCTTTATCCTCCCCTCTAATAACATCTGAGTGGGGGTATGGTTAGTAGAATGATCAGGGACAATCCCGTAAAGAGCTGTGAGCGCTTTACGGCCCAATGCGTGGCTAGGACATGCCTCTCGCAATTGGAATATCCCCGTTCTACATCCATGAGGACTCTTGAGGAGTATACCACGGGCCTCAGTTTGTCGTGCCGCTCCTGGAGCAGCACCGTGCTCAAACTCTCCCCCGCTGTCTGCTACTTCCAAAAAGAAGTCGTCCCCACCATTAATAGCCCCTAATGCAGGTGCCGTCTGCAGGTCTCCCTTGAGGCGATTAAACGCTGTTGTGCAGTCCTCATATCACTCCCATCCGATTCCCTTGCGGAGGAGCCGAAGCAGAGGCGCTGCCATGGTGGCATAATCCTCAATGAAATCCCTGTAGTACCTGTGAGCCCCAGGAAGGATCTCACTCTCATCATGGTCGTGGAGGCTGGTAACTCCCGCACCGCCATGCATTTGGCCTTGTCTATAGCCCTTTCCCCAGCCCTCACGGTCAGCCCGAGGAATTTTACTTCCCTCTGACCGATCTGTCGTTTCTTAGGATTGACCTTGAACCCTGCCTCTCTCAGCAGCTCCAGCAGCTCGGCCAACAGTGGACCATGCTCCTCCCCCTCACCGGAGAACAAAAGCAAATCGTCCACATACTGCACCAACTGCTGGGGTCTGCGGAAACTCTTTAAGGCGTCTGCCATACACTGGTGGAATATGGAGGGGCTGTTATGGAATCCCTGGGGAAGGCATGTCCATGTATACTGCTGTCCCTTAAAGGTGAAAGCAAACTTGTACTGGTCTTTCCGTTTCAGGGGATTCGACCAAACAAAACCCGTTTGAAATGTCCAGCAACGTAAATGTGTTTGCAGGTGCTGGAATACTCCTTATCAGATCGGCTACGGCTGCGACTGTGGGCGCGCAGGCTGGGGTGTTTTTGTTGAGCGCCCGATAGTCCACGTTGGCTCTCCACGACTGGTTCGATTTCCGAACCGGCCAAAGTGGCGCGTTCACGCGTGTGGCTATGGGCCTCAACACTTCCTGTGCGACCAGGGATCCCAGTGCCGTCTCCAAGTCAGCCTCTGCCTCTCTGGGGACACTGTACTGCTTCTGTGGCCGTGACATGGGGTCCCCCTGTACTCGGACTTCCACCCCCGTCACCCTACCACAGTCGTGCTTGTATGTGGTGAACGATGCGAGGTTGTCCCGCACGTATGTCTGGTACTCGGCCAGGGAAGTATTGACCAATTGCTCTTGGCCGTAACTCCCCGTCAGCTTCATGATACACATGTTGCCTTTTCCTTCCCTTTTCCTTGGGATCACTACAACTTCTCTCTCCTTATCGGAACCCACTGTTCTCCAAAGGCAGTGATTCCTCCAATCCACTATAATCCTGTGGCTAACATAAAGTCGGCCCCTGGGTCTCCTGACCCTGGCTGTTCCCACTTTATTAGGATGCATTCCTATCTGGTGTGAAGGGATCCTAAATCAATGGCTAATGACTTGCTCGTTCCCGGTGAACTCCACAAGACTGAATGGAACCTTGCTGGACCAGGGTGAATCGGTCGGGTTACTCACATGGATCACCGTGCTTGAAGTCCCGGTGTCCACCAAGTACTTCCACTCTACCTTCTCCACCCCCATCCTCACGCATGGTCTACTCCACTCATCGTAGTGAGCGAACACAGGTACTCAGTCTGGGTGCGTGCTACTCAGGATGGTGGGATTACCGGAGCAGTCGGGATTTCTCTGCTCACAGCAGCGTCTACCCGTCCCTGCTCTGGCACAAAAACTGTCTGAGGGGCGGCCACCAGATGATCAAATTGTTCTGTGGTCGGTCCCTTCGCCTCGACAGGTTTTGGCTTAGGCACTAGAGGAGCCCGTTTGCCTTGCCCCCTTCTCGGGGCCAGGCAGTCTCTCCTCCAGTGTCCCATCTTCCCACACCCGAAACACGTCCTAGCCTTCCCTGCGCTAACCCCTTCCTGACGCCATTACTTTTTACTAGCCTCACTGGCCTTCACTTCGTGTACCCTGTCCTTACTTGGTTTGACTTCCTCCTCTGAGCCGGTTTTAAAAGCCAGACTCATGGGGAGGGCAGCAGCAGCTAAGCTCATGGCACCGTGGCTGGCTCTGTTGCACAGGAGAGCAGGAAAAAGAGTGGGAGAGTGATAGAGATAGGGGATTCAATTTTAAGGGGAATAGATAGGCGTTTCTGCGGCCGCAACCAAGAGTCCAGGATGGTATGTTGCCTCCCTGGTGCAAGGGTCAAGGATGTCTCGGAGCGGGTACAGGACATTCTGAAAAGGGAGGGAGAACAGCCAGTTGTCGTGGTGCACATTGGTACCAACGACATAGGTAAAAAAAGGGATGAGGTCCTACGAGACGAATTTAAGGAGCTAGGAGCTAAATTAAAAAGTAGGACCTCAAAAGTAGTAATCTCGGGATTGCTACCAGTGCCACGTGCTAGTCAGAGTAGGAATCGCAGGATAGCGCAGATGAATACGTGGCTTGAGCAGTGGTGCAGCAGGGAGGGATTCAAATTCCTGAAGCATTGGAACCGGTTCTGGGGGAGGTGGAACCAGTACAAACCAGATGGTCTGCACCTCGGCAGGATCGGAACCAATGTCTTAGGGGGAGTGTTTGCGAGTGCAGTTGGGGAGGAGTTAAACTAATATGGCAGGGGGATGGGAACCAATTCAGGGAGACAGAGGGAAACAAAATGGAGACAGAAGCAAAAGACAGAAAGGAGATGAGTAAAAGTGGAGGGCAGAGAAACCTAAGGCAAAAAACAAAAAGGGCCAATGTACAGCAAAATTCTAAAGGGTCAAAGTGTAATAAAAAGGCAAGCCTGAAAGCTTGGTGCCTCAATGCGAGGAGTATTTGGAACCCAGGAGAGGGCTCTGAGCTAGTAAGAGTGGGTGAGAGCGCAGATGAATAGGACCCCAAGAAAGAATGCAAAAGGCAGGAGGCAACAGAGCAGAGTAGCACTGGGATAAGTGTAAACCACAAGATGATAGTAAGGGACAATATGGATGAATATAAAGGGGCTGCAGGAGGGGTCAAAACTAAAAATCATGGTTTAAAAGCTGGTATTAAAACACTTTACCTAAACGCACGCAGCATTCGAAATAAAGTAAATGAGTTGGCGGCACAAATCATGACAAATGGGTATGATTTGGTGGCCATTACAGAAACGTGGTTGCAGGGTGGCCAAGACTGGGAATTAAACATACAGGGGTATCTGATAATTTGGAAGGATAGACAAGAAGGGAAAGGAGGTGGGATAGCTCTGTTAATAAAGGAAGATATCAGGGCAGTTGTGAGAGACGATATTGGCTCGAATGAACAAAATGTTGAATCATTGTGGGTGGAGATTAGAGATAGTAAGGGGAAAAAGTCACTGGTGGGCGTAGTTTATAGGCCCCCAAATAATAACTTCACGGTGGGGTGGACAATAATCAAGGGAATAATAGAGGCATGTGAAAAAGGAATGGCAGTAATCATGGGGGATTTTAACCTACATATCGATTGGTCAAATCAAATCGCACGGGGTAGCCTGGAGGAGGAATTCATAGAATGCATACGGGATTGTTTCTTAGAACAGTATGTTACAGAACCTACAAGGCAGCAAGCTATCTTAGATTTGGTCCTGTGTAATGAGACAGGAATAATAAATGATCTCCTAGTAAAAGATCCTCTCGGAATGAGTGATCACAGTATGGTTGAATTTGTAATACAGATTGAGGGTGAGGAAGTAGTGTCTCAAATGAGCATACTATGCTTAAACAAAGGGGACTACAGTGGGATGATGGCAGAGTTGGCTAAAGTAGACTGGAAACACAGACTAAACGGTGGCACAATTGAGGAACAGTGGAGGACTTTTAAGGAGCTCTTTCATAGTGCTCAACAAAAATATATTCCAGTGAAAAAGAAGGGCAGTAAGAGAAGGGATAACCAGCCGTGGATAACCAAGGAAATAATGGAGAGTATCAAATTAAAAACCAATGCGTATAAGGTGGCCAAAGTTAGTGGGAAACTAGAAGATTGGGAAAATTTTAAACGACAGCAAAGAATGACTAAGAAAGTAATAAAGAAAGGAAAGATAGATTACGAAAGTAAACTTGCGCAAAACATAAAAACAGATAGTAAAAGCTTTTACCGATATATAAAATGGAAGAGATTGACTAAAGTAAATGTTGGTCCTTTAGAAGATGAGAAGGGGGATTTATTAATGGAAAATGTGGAAATGGCTGAGACCTTAAACAATTATTTTGTTTCTGTCTTCACAGTGGAAAACACAAAAACCATGCCAAAAATTGCTGGTCACGGGAATGTGGGAAGAGAGGACCTTGAGACAATCACTATCACTAGGGAGGTAATGCTGGACAGGCTAATGGGACTCAAGATAGACAAGTCCCCTGGTCCTGATGAAATGCATCCCAGGGTATTAAAAGAGATGGCGGAAGTTATAGCAGATGCATTCATTATAATCTACCAAAATTCTCTGGACTCTGAGGAGGTACCAGCGGATTGGAAAGCAGCTAATGTAACGCCTCTGTTTAAAAAGGGGTGCAGAAAAAAGGCAGGTAACTATAGGCCGGTTAGTTTAACATCTGTATTGGGGAAAATGGTTGAAGCTATCATTAATGAAGAAATAGCGGGACATCTCGATAGGAATAGTGCAATCAAACAGACGCAACATGGATTCATGAAGGGGAAATCATGTTTAACTAATTTACTGGAATTCTTTGAGGATATAACGAGCATGGTAGATAGAGGTGTACCGATGGATGTGGTGTATTTAGATTTCCAAAAGGCATTCGATAAGGTGCCACACAAAAGGTTACTGCAGAAGATAAAGGGACATGGAGTCAGAGGAAATGTATTAGCATGGATCGAAAATTGGCTGGCGAACAGAAAGCAGAGAGTCGGGATAAATGGGTCCTTTTCAGGTTGGAAATTGGTGGTTAGTGGTGTGCCACAGGGATCGGTGCTGTTTACAATATACATAGATGACCTGGAAGAAGGGACAGAGTGCAGTGTAACAAAATTTGCAGATGACACAAAGATTAATGGGAAAGTGGGTTGTGTAGAGGACACAGAGAGGCTGCAAAGAGATTTAGATAGGTTAAGCTCCTACTGCTTACTACCCTGTAAGCTGTCTTACTATCTCTCAATTGCCCCTTCAGTCCGTCAACTTTACCCGTTAAGCGGACCTTCACCTCCCGTCCAGCCTGCTCGTTGAGCTTGGCCTCGGTGACCTGGCTTTCCAGGTACTCTCCGGTGTTACGGGAGATTTCCTCCTGAATACGCCTTTCCTGCCTCTCCTCGCGTAACTCATCCACTAATCTGTTCCCCACTGTGGCCCTTGCGGCTGACTGCTGCTCTGACTCTTGGAGCTCTGCCTTAACCTTACCAACATGCTCCCTGAGCAGCTGGACTTGCTTCTGCAAACACAGGAGTCAAATGGCCTTTTCTTTTGCCTTTTTGTGCTCCTTACCCCCGTCCACTCTGCAGCTCTGTCCTCTGGACTCTCAGCCTGCAACAGGTCTAACACCCACTGCTGCGTTACCTGAACTTTGCCGAACACGTGCAAAATCCTGTTCCCCATTGCCGATCTCTTGATCTTGAGATCTTCTATAACTGCCTGATCACTCATACCGTCCTGCCGCCGGTCACCAGATTCTGTAAGTGGTTTTGCCCCTGGTGGTTTCGAATCACCCATCTTACAACAGTTCTAGACAACAAAATTATAGTTGTGAACAGTAATATACAGTCATAGACAGATCTTTTCGGTCTCAACCATCACAATGCTTTTATTCAAGTTAAAGCACACACCTGCACCCAGTAAAAACACACCCTAGTAGTGTAAAACAAAAAAAAACACAGTACAGTACATGCCCTGGCCCATCTAAATAAGCCCCGAACACGAAGTACCCATGTCTAAAACAACCCTGCTCGGATTCAAAATTGCACCACTGAAATCTATCCAACAGAATGTGCATACGCTTATGATCCTTGCAAAAACCTCCCCACTAAAACCCCTAACACTTGGTTGGGACACACAACACCCTTTCACACTATGCAGTGGTCTTAAAGATGTGTGGGCTGGGATAAATGCTCAGCAATTACCCCTCTGGCTTACTCCCGATGAGGCGTATCTTCTGGGTCTTCAAGTCCAGTCTCAAGGTCAGCTTCGCAGTCGAAATAGTGAGGCGCTCTGGTGTTTCTTCTCTCCGTCCCAGATGGACTGCTTAGTCCTTGTGCGTTGAATGAAGCAAGCAGGCGTAGAAGAGGGGAGAGAGAGAGAGAGCTGGCTGCAACTGCCGTTCTCTTGTACCTGCAGGACTGCTTCTTTTCACGCCAATAGTCCAACTGTTTACCCTGCAGCAGTCCAACTGAAAAGCAAAATCAAATCTTTGCCTGTTCCTTTGTCAACTGGGCTGCAGCTCAATGTATAGCTCCAATGAGTCTGTAATCGAATAGCTTTCTTTTGTCTTTCGATGGCCTGAAACCCCGGCCACTTTTACCTAATGTCTCACTGATGGGTTCCCATTCCATGACAAAAGGCGCCCATCAACCATTATGTTCCTGCTTTCAGCCATTAACCCATTCCCACCCAGTTGATGTGTATTCAAGTTACACATGTTTGGGCCTGCTCCCAAGTAAGTGCTGTTTGCTCTTCTCTGCAGTAACAGAAAATGTGTCCAAGCAAAGTTCAAAACTTGTGTTTACGCTGAATTCTTACAGTGCGAAAACTTTACCAACCCGCCGCCATTAACGCCCTGAAATCATCAGAGCCGAAAATCCAGCCATATGGGAGGTGATCTCATTGAAACATACAAAATTCTTACAGGGCTTGCTTGACAGGGTAGATGCAGGGAGGATGGTTCTCCTGGCTGGAGAGTCTAGAACCAGGTGTCACAGTCTCAGAATAAGGGGTCGGCCATTTAGGACTGTGATGAGGAGAAATTTCTTTGCTCAGGCGGTGGTGAATCTTTGGAATTCTCTACCCTCGAGGGCTGTGGAGTCTGTTGAGTATATTCAAGACAGAGATCAATAGATTTTTGGACACTAAATGAACCAAGGGACATGGGGATAGGTGGAGTTGAGGTAGAAGATCAGCCATGATCTAATTGAATGGCGGAGCAAGCTTGAGGGGCCGAATGGCCTACTCCTGCTCCTATTTCTTATGTTCTTATATTCACTCATTCTCTGTTGCCACTAAGGTCTTTCATACTGCACTGAATTTACAAGTTACTTCTCTGAATTATTATAAACCCAATTAAGAGAATTTTAAAAATTCAAATATTAATGACCTGTTTTAAATTTAAATTACCACTGCAATACACGCTCTGCTCACGCAGCTTCTCAGATCATAGATTTTTTGTTTCAAAGGAATCTAACTCAGTGCAATCAATGAGGGGGTCATTGCACACTCTTCTTTTCCTAATAATACAAATCGTAGAAATTTGAACAAATGGCCAAGTTTTTTCCTACCCAGAATTTTTATTGGTGATTAAGGGTAACAATAAGGGCGACCATATTTTCTAAACTGGATTCGGGGACACACAGGGTGGGAGCAAAGCATAGTAGCAAGGACGCAGTTTAAACACTCGGCATGAAAAATTTGTCTGCTAGTGGAATACATGTAGACACAGCTCCATTTTCACTTTACACTGACTCGCGAATCTTGCGTGAGTTCTGGCAATAGTGCTGTACCATCTATACTGATCCTCAAATAGCCAAACTTTTAATTTCTCAATTTTAAATCTGTTACAAACAGACTGAGATTTTTCCCTATAAGTTATGAGACACCCTCTGTCTCAGAACGTTTCAGAGCTTGCCTTATTCAGTAAAAAAACACGATGCACCGTACTGATCTGAGGTAAAGTAAATCCACCCCGTCACCAGTTCTCCCCACACCCTCGGCTTCTCCCGCGCATTTTAAAGCTGCCACCCTCTGGCTAGTGACTATTGGCTGAAACCTGGAATCAGGTGACTCAATCCCCCGCAGTGCGGCCCGAGCTATTGATGGGTCTTCTCACTGCAACGCTGCATTGTGGGAAAGCGGGGCCTCCATCGTCGTCTCCTTTCAACCAGCTCCTGGAATCCATTCCAGAGCTCATACTGGGTGGGAACAGGCTGAGAATCTCGTCCCACTCACAGCTCCCCACCCCAGTGATTTGGTACTTTGGTGTGATATATTCACAGAGCACAGCACAAACAGCTTCCTAACATGGCAGGCAGCTCTCTTGGAGGTCTCCGGAAATCTGCCTGGGCTGTTTATTATTAACCCTACACTTGCAGTACACAATACGTCCACATCCACAGTGTGGAGCTACAAACATTACAAGCTTACAGACATTACAATTCTCCCTCCTTAATGAAGAAGTTATTATAACAAACATTGTACATAACTTTCATGTTTATACATAACACAGGATATAAACTTATTTTTTTTCCCTATTTACAAATTTAACTTTACTACTTGTTTTCTGTTTCGAAGAGGATACCTTCGCTCTCAAATAGAACCTTCCAAACATGGTGTTGATTTCACATTCATTTGAGGCTCATCCTGAGGAACATTTTCCTGCATTGAATTTCCTTGATTTTCATTTGAAATCACTCTAACTTCAGGCTCTTTGTTTTCCTGACTCAGACTCAGACTTTCATTCTGATTCTCTCCTGGATTTGTTTCCAGTACATTGGATTTAAGATTTGCTACTGGTGTATCAAAACTATCTGATGAGTCAGAAATAATTGAATCATTCCCACCTTCAACTCCTTCCATGTCTGCAGGTAAAATATGATCAATATGAACAAACCTAACCTGTCCATTATCAAACATCTTTACCAAATATGTGCGAGGACCACATATCTTCACTACTCTTCCTGGTAACCACTTTAACCATTTATGGTGATGGTTCTTCGCTCTCACCTTCTGGTTTAATTTCACACTTCTCTCTTTTACTCTACCTCTATCATGATTCTCTTTCTATCTTAATTGTGTCTCTTCTACGGACTGTGCCAAATTTGGTTTTAACAACGAGAATCTGGTTCGAGGCTGTCATTTGAGAAACAACTCTGCTGATGTTCTACCAGTAGTTGCATGAGGAGTATTTTGAAATGTAATCAAAAAATTAGCCAATTTGTGATCCAATGACAACAGTCATTTCCTTTGATTTGGATCTAACATTTTTTTTATGAGGGCACGTTTTACAATTTGTACAGTGCGCTCTGCTGCACCATTCGAAGCAGGATGGTATGGTGGAACCTTGGTATGTTTCACACCATTTTTGCTCATGAATTATGCAAATTCTTCTGAACGAAATTTGGTCCATTATCCGAAACAATTTATCCAGGGAGGCCAAATGAAGAAAATAATTTTCGTAAAATGTTTTACTTGTTGTTATTTTCCACATTGGAAACTCCTCAACCCACTTCGAATGGCTATCAATCACAATGAACAATTGTTGTCCTTCTAACTCAACAAAATCAAAATGCAGCCTTTGCCACACCCTGGGAGGCCATTTCCATGGCTGGAATGGTACTGGTGGTGGTTGCTTGCTTACCGATTGACATGTCGTACACTGACTCACGATGTATTCTATATCATTATCAAGACCTGGCCACCATAAATAACTGCGTGCAAAACTATTGGTCAAGCACATTCCCAGGTGCTGGTCATGGAGGTCTCCTAATAATTTGGACCTGAATTTATTTGGTATAACCACTCTTGCACCCCACATGATACAGCACATGGGGTGAACAGCTAGAGATTTAAAATGGCAGGTATATTGGGATATTTTGGAGAATATACACATGACCGGGAATGTTTTAAAGCGTATGTGGATCAGCTAGAAATGTATTTCATTGCAAATAACATAATCGAAGTTCCAGACAATGCAGTCCAGAACCGGGCTGTGTTGGTACATAAGAAAGCGATCTTCTTATCGGAGGCAGGTCCGGTATTATACGAAACTCTTGTAAATCTGCTTGTACCTGACGAGCCAAAGGACACAACGCTTAAAGAGATTTTAATGAAGCTGGAGCAGCACTATAGCCCCAAACCATTAGAAATTGCTGAATGCTTTCGTTTCAGGATACGGAATCAAAAAACTGATGAGTGTATCAGTGATTACATTGTAGCATTAAAAAAGCTATTGATGCACTGTAATTTTGGAAACTTTTAAAACCAAGCATTACGAGATCGTTTTGGATGTAACCGCGGAAGAGAGTCAGGCAGTCGGGCTGAACAACCCCCTCGACCGCCCACTGCCTGGACCGGTTGATGGCTACCTTGGCCATGCCCAGTAGTAGTCCTACGAGGAGGCCTTCTGACCTGCCTGCTCCCCTCCGCATAGGGTACCCAAAGATCAGGAGTGTGGGATTGAAGTGCAACCAGAAATCGAGGAGCAGCCCCTTCAAATAATGGAAGAGGTGCTGCAACCTCGCACATTCTATATAAACATGGAACACGGACTCTTCCAGACCGCAGAAATTGCAGGTGGCCTGGCAGTCTGTGAACTGACTTACAAACTTATTGCACGGGACTGCCCCATGCAACACCCTCCAGACTAAGTCCCCAATAGATAAAGGAAGGACTCCCGTGTAGAGAGCCCTCCATTGGGGAACGCTGCCTCCTCTGGACGGCAAGATGGTGTGCCATGGTGCGTTCGGACGGCAGATTAGGATGGCAAAATGGAGGGTGTACAGGAATCCCGTCCGCGCAGACCTGAAAGGCACGGAAGGGATTTCCCAGGGGTGGCTCAAGTTTGTGAGGCGTCGGTTCCTGAGGGAGGTTTTGAGGCTTGGCGCCGATGCGGAATTTCATCCATACAGGGGAAAGTTCAGACAGGATCGCCCACGTGCTTGAGCCTTCTTGACACACCTAGTGGAGTCAGGGCCCAGTGCCATTTTTGGTGTCTCAATGGCTTTGTCGCAAGCCGGATGTCGGCCCTCTGGATCAGTTCGACCGGCTTGGCTTCCTGTCAGTCGAAGATTGCTCCGGAGGAAGCTACGGTTTCGGCAGGTAGGGAGCATTGTGCTGGGATAGTGGGAGCATGGTGAGGATGAGGGGTGGTTTTCTGGATCTTGGGGTAGAGTGGTAACTGAAGCCGGAGAGGAACAGAACGGGTGGGGAGAAGCACTCCTGCTCCTCATGGCCCGCAAGCAGTGCTGGAAAGACACTTACCTCTTCCAGGCAGCAGCGCTCGCCACCCTTTAGCTGCCGGGTTTCCTGAGGCTCAGGAAACCCAGCCGACCAGGGTTTAACCTGGAAGACAGGTTAAATCTGAGGCACGTTATTTAAATGAGTAACCCTGGGAGTGAGTTGGCTGCCCATCCCTTGTCCTGGCTTCGTTAAACCTGGAAGTGGGTGGATTCGGCTCAGGTTTGAGATTTAGAAACATTTTCACATCTCGCCCGACCCAAACCCACACCCGGTTTTGGGGGTTAAAATTTCCCCCATTATCTCTTACCACAGGTGACCTGCTGAGTGTTTCCAGCGTTTTCTGTTTTATTTCAGATTTGCAGCCTCCACAATGTTTTACTTTTGTTTAAAGAAAGGCTTGCATTTATATAGCGCCTTTCACAACCACCGAGCATCCCAAAGCACTCTGCAGCCAATGAAGTACTTTTGAAGTATAGTCATTGCTCCAATGTAGGAAACGCGGCAGCCAATCTGCACACAGCATGCTCATGCAAACAGCAATGTGATAATGACCAGATAATCTGCTTTTGTGATGTTGGTTAAGGGATAAATATTGGCCAGGATACAGAGGTTAACACCCCTGCTCTTCTTCGAAATAGTGCCATGAGATCTTTTATGTCCAGCTCAGAGGGCAAACGGCCTCGGTTTAACATCTAAAAGACAGCACCTCCGACAGCGCAGCACGCCCTCAGCATTGCACTGGACTGTCAGTTTAGATTTTTGTGCTTAAATCTCTGGAGTGGAACTTGAACCCACAACCCTCTGACCCAGAAGTGAGTGTGTTACCCACTGAGCCACAGCTGACAGCAAAGGTCCAATGGAGAAAGAAAGGCCTGCATCTATATCAAGAGTAATTCACTGACTGTGTGTTGTCGTCCGATCTCCAACCTGCACTCCCTTCCCGTTGGCAGTGCAAGATTGATGCATTTACTGTGCAGTGCTTTTTTATATCTTGTCTCTCTGAGATGTCTGAAGGTGCTACACTTTCAATGAATTCCTTTGAAGCGCACTGACATGTTCTGTAGATAATGCACACAACAAGATCCCACACAAGGTGAATCACCAGTTAACCTCCACCAATATTAATTCACTCAGTAATACACTGGCACATCACCTTAGATTAGGCATTCAGCTGTGGAATGGGGTATGAACCTATCAATTGAGCCAGGCTGACAATTAATGTGTCTGAATTGTCGTATCAATTATGCTGCTGATTTATTTATTGAAATTTACTGTAATAGACTGAACAGCAGACACTCCATTGCACAGCAGACTCAACAAGGAATGAAATGCCCCTTTTAATCTAATGCAACAAGATAATTTCAACCATAGCACTTTATTTATGCGTTGAAATTGATTAATAGTGGACAACATGAGGAAGGAGAAAGGGAGAAAAAGTATAGCTTTACAAGTCATTGTCAGAGTGCACTTCAGAGTATATGTTCATCTGTACTCGCTGACCTACATTGGCTCCCAGTCTAGATTAACACGACACAAAATGCTTTATTTAATTTCCTTAATTGTTTCACTCCACTATCTTTATGGTAAAGGGGATGACAATACAGGGCATTGGTGAAGCCACACCTGGAGTATTGTGTACAGTTTTGGTTTCCTAACCTAAGGAAGGATATACCTGCCTTAGAGAGATTGCAACAAAGGTTCACTAGACTGGTTGCTGGGATCAGGGGATTGCCCTGTGAGGAGAGATTGAGTAGACTCGGCCTATATTCCCGAGAATTTAGAAGAATGAGAGGTGATCTAATTGAAACATATAAAATTCTTAAGGGGCTTGACAGGGTTAATGCTGGGAAAATGTTTCCCCTAGCTGGTGAATCCAGAACACGGGGACACAATCTCAAAATAAAGGGGTCGGCCATTTCGGACTGAGATGAGGAGAAATGTCTTCACTCAAAGTATTGTGGATCTTTAGAATTCTCTCCACCTGTGGATGCTCAGTCATTGAGTATATTCAATACAGAGATTGATATAGTTTTGGGAATGAAGGGAGTTAAGGATATGGGGATGGTGCAGGAAGGTATAGTTGAGGTAGATCAGCCATGATCGTCTTAAATGGCAGAGCAGGCTCGAAGGGCCGTATGGCCTACTCCTGCTCCTATTTCTTATGTTCTTATTCTCTTATAAAGCCATGCAGTTATTTTGGAACTATTGCAATGCTGTATGTTGGATCCATTTATGAGTAATTAACAAAATCAGCAGCAACTTGCACTTATATAGCTCCTTTACGGTTCCAAGGCATTTCACAGGAACGCCTTCGGACAAAATTTGACACCGAGCCACATAAAGAGCTATTAGGACAGGCCTTAGTAGGTTTTAAGGAGCGACTTATAGGAGGAGAGAGAGTTAGAGAGGCGGAGAGGTTTAGCGAGGGAATTCCAGAGGTTAGGGCCTAGGCAGCTGAGGCACGGCCGACAATGGTGGAGCGATTATAATCAGGGATGTGCAAGAGGCCAGAATTAGAGGAGCAATAACAGGAACAGCTTGCATTTATATAGTCCCGAGGCACTTCACCTGAACGCTAGTGGAGAGAACCTGACACCGAGCCACAAAAGGAGATATTAGGACAGGTGACCAAAAGCTTGGTCAAAAGTTTTAAGGAACGACTTAAAGTTAGAGAGAGAGGCAGAGAGGTGTAGGGAGGGAAATTCTGAGCTTTGAGCCTAGGCAACTGACTGTACGATCAGGTAGATGAGCTAAATGTGAGTGAGCAGTTGGAAGTAACGAACACAATGGCCCAAAACAATTTTTTTACGAAAGTACCTGCTGGTCTCGGAGGAACTAACACTTCGGCACAGAGGCCTAGGTGTACAGACCAGGGCAGAGGCCCCAAATTTTTGGGGGGCAGATTTGCAAGTGCAGTGAGGTAGAGAAGCGGAGAGGCTAAGGAAGGAAATTCCTGAGCTTGGGGCTGAGGCAGCTGAAGGCCCGGCCGCCAATGGTGGAGCGATTATAATCAGAGATGTGCAAGAGGCCAGAATTGAAGGAATGCAAAGATCTCAAGGGGTTGTAGGGCCGGAGGAGGTTACAGAGATAGGGAGGGGGGCAAGGCCATGGAGGGATTTGAAAACACAGATGAGAATTTTTTAATTGAGATGTAGCCGGTCCGGGAGCCAATGTAGGTCAGCGAGCACAGATGAACATAGTACTCTGAAGTGCGATCTGACAGTGACTTGTAAAGCTATACCTATCTCCCTTCCTCCTTCCTCTTCCTGAGTAACAAATTTAAGGGTTAAAATTTAGAGCTAAACACAAAAGACATCTGTTTAGGCCAGTATTCAGGCGTAAAGAGCAATCCCTGCACCCAAAGATACAGGCCTGAGGATCATGAAAAATTGGTCCTTGGGAATCATCTCAATAGTCGTGGCCAGGTGCCAGTGGCTGTCATGGCCGAATAAGCGGATTCTGGCCGAGCTGCCTCGTTGACAGCAGCAGGGGTAGGAAGGGGCAGCGAGGGCAGCGGGAGGAGGCCTAACCGCATCCACCAACAGTCAATGGGGTGGGGGGGGGGGTGGGGGGAGGAGATCAAGGGGCGTGGGGAGACCCCAGTCAGAGGAGACTTTGCATCGTGGGGAGAGTGAGAGGATGGGTGGCCGATCGGGGGGATGGTAGCAGATTAGCCTAAGAGGCCATGGAGAAGCTCTCCTGCTCCTCCTGGCCCACACGTAGTGCTGGAAAGGCCTTTACCTGCTGGATATTATTCTGCTCGGCTCCCTTCAGCTGCCATGTTTCCTGAGCCCTGGGTAACCCATCTATTAAAATTTGAGGCACGCAACCTCATTAACATATTTAAATAACTGACCCACCTCTGGAGAGCAGGTTGTTCACCCATCCAGCAACCAGAATTTTAAAATTTGAACGTACTCCCTCACTCCACCCCACCCCAATTGTGCCACCGACCCCCTCTCGCCCATCGTGGGGGGGGGGGGGCGGGGGGAAGCGGCAAGGGGGGAGGTTAAAATCCCCCCCCCGTGGTGGCCTTGAAATTGCGGTCGGAGGCATTCTGCGAGCGGATGCCTCCGACCAGCAAAACATTTACGTACTTACCTGATGGTCCCGGAAGGTCGGAGACTTGTGCTCCTGGACCTCTATGCGTAGGCCTGCGTAGAGGCCCACGTATCCCAGGGGCACAGGCGGTTCGCAAGTGCCCCTGAGATCACCTGGGCTGGCCCAACCAATGAAGGAAGAAAATCCCCATTCATGCTTATGGAGATTCCTTAAGTACGGAATTCCCATAAGTATGAATGTGAATACCCCAAAAATACACATACACTTCAAATATATTAAAAAAAAATCACATCTTTAAAATTAATCAAAATGGAATTTAATTAAATATCTAAAAACAAAAATGTTATGTTTTGAAGAATAAATTTATATATTTTAAAGGGGCTAAAAAGAAACTTACCTTATTGCACAGGTTTTAAATGTATAAATTATTGAACATTTTTTTATTTTTCTGTTCTTTAAAAGTATTATACTGGTAAAAGCAGGTCTTATGCCTGTTTTTTACCAGGCGTAAGAATTTCCCAGGCATTCACAGGGCAGTAGTTGGGCAAACAATCTAACTCTCTTTTTCCCGGGTATACGTGCGATCTGTCAAGAAGATTGTTGACAGATCTGCAAGGTTCGGGTTTTAGCCCGGGCGCAGTGTATGTCTAAACCCAGAACATGTGTGGCAACTATGGACATGTGCACACCTCGAACGCACCCATGGGGGCTGCAAATTATGACCTGTTGTCTCTGCAGAACCATCGCCCTCAACTACAAAAATGGCATCAGCAACACACAGAAATACAATTACCTTTTTATTTCCCATTTACCTCTGCTTCATGCTTGCAGTGTGCTGCTGATCTATCTCCAGACGTGCTAATCCTTGCCTAGGGAGGCTTATCCTCTGCAAGGCTTGTGCATGAGCAGCATGTTTTGCTGATCCCTCTCCACCCCTCATCCCCCAACACCCCCTGGTTTACCAGGGATTAGATTGCAATGTCATCTCGGCCATTTCTGCTATCAATGTTTCAGTCTCAAGTCAGTACACAAATTCGCACTCTTTGAATCCAGATATAATTGATCGTCAGTTCATCGCTTCAGATATAACCCCACCAGTCTTTTCTGCTGTTCGGGCAGAATCACATCATGTACTTCAAAAGCACTTTGGTAAAAATGAATAAAAGTTTAATCAGAATGTTCTGATCTTTTTCAACCATAGCGCGAATGAAATTTCATACTGGTCTGGGTATTATTTATTTTATTCGTTCACAGGATGTTGACGTCGCTGACAAGGCTGGCATTAGTTGCTCATCCCTAATTGCCCTTGAGAAGGTGATGGTGAGCCGCCTCCTTGAACCGCAGCCGTCCTTGTGGTGAAGGTGCTCCTACATTGCTGTTAGGGAGGGAGTTCAAGGATTTTGACCCAGCGGCGATGTTCTAGCTTGTGGATCCAACTAAGCACAAGTTAGCTTCATGCTCAGCTCTGGTATAGTTGCATTCACTTACTCGATAAATGTATCACATCAGCACCCAGGGAGCATTTTTTTTTTCTCATTATGCTTGTGTTTTTCTTTAATTATCTTTCAAAGGAACACTACCAGAATAGAAACTTAATCCAGTAAAAGCTTATATTTATAAAGACAAAAGACACAGATCTGCAAATGGAAGTGTTTCTGCTACTTGTGTGAAGCCCATGGAGGCCAATTCATTTATTAACTAACTCCATGTCCTGATCCATCAAGGAGAGACAATCCTATTGGGCCCTCTGTGCATTATCTTTTACACAACCAAGGATCATTATAATTGCAGAATTCATCTACTGATTAGGTTAAGCGTCTGCTGGGTGTTTTACTTCAGTACTCCTCATCTAACAGATTTAGAACAGTCTCCTCACGTACCATTGGATCTCTCATTGCCCTCTGTGTAGCTGCTGCATCAGACTTCTGGACTTCAAAGGGGAGAAATTCATGTAATTTGCGACTCCCGTTAGCGACCCGGGGCTAACTGTGGCGGGAACTAAGTGGCGGCGGTAAACACATAGCGCACCACTCTGCTGCACCAGCGATGCTGACGTTATCACCATGCGCACTGCCCCATTACTGCCCTGGACCCTAAATTGGCTATCGCCCCCTGAATCTGCAGCAGGCGATGACAATGGTGTGATGTGCTGCATGCGGCACTGAGCGCCACACCTCGCAAGCACCCCACGAACGCCCCATTACCGCCACGCAACATTTTCAGGGACCGAAATTTCCCCGCGCTGGGTTTGGGACTCGCAGTTTGAATTTAAAAAAAATGTACTGTCCAGCTGTTAGAACCCAAAAAAATTGTGTGTCAGTAACGGGGCGCTTATGGGACGCTCACAGGGCGCAATGCTCAGCACCCTTGCACAGTACATCAGCATGACGTGGATGTGCCATGTCACACTGATGCGCCACAACCTCCCTCCCCTGCAGCTGCTTTAGTAGCACCCACTGGGCCACCAGGGAGGGTGTCGGCCAGGTCGGCAGGTGCCAGGCTGCATGTTGCCAGCTCGGCTGCATTAGCGGTTGCCTTTGTCAGGCTGACTGAAAAGTCAGCCGACAGAAAAAAGATGGTGGCCGCGGCACTACCATCTCCCGTTTAAGGCGACTGGGACGCCCCAACCACCACAACTTTTTGCCCCGCACTAACATCACATCCCGTGGGGCAATTTCCCCTGCAGGATGCAAAGGGGTCGGCATGGAGCGCCAAGTGGTTGGTGCGCACAGCGGTGACGTCATCGCCACGTGTGAGCCATGCCGGTGCGCTAATCGCGGTGCGCGCCGCAAAGCACTTTTCGTGCTCCATGCTCCGAGGGCAATTCCGGGGGTGAATGGGCTGGCCACCGTGGCCAGGCGAAAGCCCTTTAGCGCCCCATTAGCACCTCTTGGAGACACTAATGGCCTTTTCTCAGAGAGGCAATTCTGTCCCCTTTGGCTCTCAGAGCCCAATTCCAGAACCTTTAGCAGCCCGTCTCGTGTGGGGCAATTTTGGCCACATATTTGGCCTCTCTATTTATAATCATTATTGACTCAGGCGACGAGGGAACTAGGTTAACATATCAGTGACTTTATCATTTCTCATCTGGGGTGTGGTGGAGCTGAGAAGCTTGAACGTGAGACTGTAAATACTACCAGCCTGGTAGAAGATGGAGAATGATCTCACACCCTAACCGTGAACCTTGCTAACCTAACCTCAATGATAAAACCAGATGGAAACAGAACCTCTGTACTCCAAAGAGATGCAACTTATCAAATAATATATATATGAATGGGAGGACGATATGAATATTCACCCTCAGCAAAAGCGGATAAATGTAACAGAGCAGACATGTAATCCATGTTGGGAGTGGAAAGCTTGCTATTTCTGAGTTATCAATATGTACTGGTATTGGCAGAAAAAAATCAAAGAGCAAGTTATTATTTAAATGGAGAAAGATTGCAAAGTGCTGCAGTACAGCGGGGACCTAGGGGTACTTGAGCACGAAACACAAAAGGTTAGTGTTATATATGCAACCCTATGTAACCTGCACACTACCGCCACCAGAGGGCATATCTGTTGAAGTCCCAAGAGATCCCAGCATCCCTTGGGAGCACTGTATATAAGCAGTCCTCCCATGCTGTACCAGTACTCTGGAGTTAGAATAAAGAAGCTAAGGTCACACTTACTCACATCTACAGTACTCAGTAACATTGCTTTATTGAAGACATAACAACTGGCGACGAGATAATGAACCATGCAGAGAATGCAGTGAACTGTTGGTATCCTGAAGAAATTCTCAGAAGGGAACGATTGGGAGGCTTTCCTGGAACGACTCGACCAATACTTCATGGCCCATGAGCTGGAAGGGAGTGCGAACGCTGCCAAATGAAGGGCGATCCTCCTCACCATCTGCGGGGCAACAATCTATGGCCTCATGAAGAATCTTCTTCCTCCGGTGAAACCAACAACCAAATTGTATGAAGAACTGTATTTGTTGGTCCGGGAGCACCTAAATGCGAAGGAGAGTGTTCTGATGGCAAGGTATCGATTTTATACATGTCAATGGTCTGAAGGCCAGGAAGTGGCGAGATACGTTATCTAACTAAGGTGCCTTGCAGGACATTGCGAATTCGATGGATTCCTCGAGAAAATGCTAAGAGACTATTTTGTGCTTGGCATTGGCCATAAGGTTATCCTCTGCAAGCTATTGACTGTTGAATCATTGAACCTGAGCAAAGCCATAACGATAGCCCAGGCATTTATGTCCACCCGCGATAACACCAAACAAATTTCGCAGCATAAAGATGTTTCGGCAAGTATTGTATACAAAGTAACATTGTTTTCAGGCAGGAATGCATATGACAGAACGTACACGCTTGCAGCTGCATGACCTCAGATGACCCAGAGTCCACCATCAAGCGTTAATGTGAGGCAATTGACACCTTGTTGGCTCTGCAGAGGCGATCATCGAGCCCATCAATGCCACTTCAAACACTATGCGTGCAAAGGCTGTGGAACAATGGGACACCTCCAGCGAATGTGCAGATGAGCTGCAAACCCTGCAAACCACCACGTTGCAACGGAAGACCGATCCATGGTGGATCAAACTGAACTAGAGACTCAAACCGAGGAGGCAGAAGTTTACGGGCTAGACCCTGCACCACGAAATGTCCATCGATCATGTTAAAAGTTGAACTGAACGGAATTCCAGCATCCATAGAATTGGACATGTGCGAGTCAGTCCATCATGAGCAAAAAGGCCTTCGACAGGCTGTGGTGCAACAAGGCACACAGGCCCAAGCTGAGCCCTATTCATACCAAGCTGAGAACTTACACGAAAGAGCTGACCCCTGTTATTGGCAGCGCAGCAGTAAAAGTCTCCTATGATGGAGCAGTGCACGAACTCCCACTATGGATTGTACCAGGAGATGGCCCCACACCGTTCGGCAGAAGCTGGCTGGGAAAAATCCGTTGGAACTGGGATGACATCCAAGCGCTTTTGTCCGTCGACGATGCCTCATGTGCCCAGGTTCTGAGCAAGTTCCCGTTGTTGCTTGAGCGAGGCATCGGAAGTTTCTCGGGGGCAAAGGTGCAGATCTACTTGATTCCCGATACACGACCCATCCACCACAAGGCATGCGCAGCGCCATATATGATGCGAGAGAGAGTGGAGACCGAGCCAGACAGGCTGCAACGAGAGGGCATCATTGCGCCGTGGAGTTCAACGAGTGAGTCAGTCCGATCATTCCGGTCCTCAAGAATGATGGCACAGTCAGAAGTAACGATTAACCATTTTTCGCACAGTCAGAAGTAACGATTAACCATTTTTCGCTGCAGGACCAGTACCCGCTACCCAAGGCAGACGACCTATTTGCAACGCTGGCAGGAGGGAAGACGTTCATCAAGTTGGACCTGACCTCGGCCTACATGACGCATTCGCTGGCGGAATCTTCGAAAGGCCTCACCTGCATCAACACGCACAAAGGTCTGTTTATCTATAATAGATGCCCGTTTGGGATTCGATCGGCCACGGCTATTTTTCAAAGGGACATGGAGAGTCTGCTAAAGTTGGTTCCGTGGTTTTCCAGGATGACATATTGATCACAGGTCGGGACAACATCGAACACTTGCAGAACCTGGAAGCAGTTCTAAATCAGCTAAATTGTGTGGGACTCAGGTTGAAACATTCAAAGTGTGTTTTCCTGGTGCCAGAGGTCGAGTTCTTAGGGAGAAAAATTGCGGCAGATGGCATCAGACCCACCGACGCCAAGACAGAATCCATCAAGAACACGGCGAGACCACAGAACGTGACAGAGTTGCGGTCGTTCCTAGGACTCCTCAATTATTTTGGTAATTTCCGACCCAGGTTAAGCACCTTGGTAGGACCTCTACACGTGTTGCTATGCAAGGGAGATGACTGGGTATAGGGGAAATCAAAAGAGACAGCTTTTGAGAAAGCCCGAAATATGTTATGTTCCAACAAACTGCTTGTCCTGTATAAACCTTGTAAACGTTTAGTGCGAGCCTGCGATGTGTATTCATACGGGGTCGGGTGTGTGTTACAGCAAGCAAACGAATCGGGAACATTGCAACTGGTCGCTTAGTTTGTCCAAGGCTGAAAGGGTCTGCAGCATGATTGAGAAAGAAGCTCTGGCATGCATTTACGGGGTTAAAAAAAAATGCATCAGTATCTGTTTGGACTTAAGTTCGAGTTAGAAACTGACCATAAGCCGCTCATATCGCTATTCTGAGAGAACAAAGGCATCAGTACCAATGCTTCTGCTCGCATCCAAAGATGGGCACTCACGCTGTCTGCTATAACTATGTAATGCGCCACAGGCCAGGCACAGAGTGAAGGGGGTGGTGGGTCTGTCAGCTTGCCTTCCTGACCAGAGCGGTTGCGAGTCACTCCCACTCCCTGGTTCTCAAGCCTGGATTTATTAATCAGGGTGTGATAAAGTGCAGCAGACAATTGTTTTGTACAAAGAAGGTTTGGGTTTTATTCAAGAAAGCAAATAACACAAATACACTCCAATAAAACTGTAAAATCTTCAAAAAGATTCTAAACAATGGGGAATACTTTATTACAGGTCATAAACACAACAGAAATACTTCCCACCTCCCACTTACTCTCTAACTAGGTCAAACTCTCGGGCTCTAGGGATTCATGCTCACCAGATCCTCCCTTTGACAACTAGGGCTATTTCGCGGTTTTGGGGTTCATTGTTTATAGCTGGTTTGCCTTGCCATACCCCGGACATGGTAGAAGATCTCTGCTGTGTATTGAAGCCAGTTGGGGCGGGTCCGCTGATGCGGTTAGACGCGTTTTGGATTGATCTCTGGTGAGTACCTAATTTCCTTTGTTAGCAATAGGGCTTTAAATTCTTTAGGTAATTTTTACCTGCTGGATAGTCTAGGCACAAATTGTAGAGTGGAAAACTTGCGTGGACCCCGGTTTTCTTGGTGGTTGATTTTTTTGGTTGGTTTCATCGGTCGCGATGGTCCAGTTGATGGCTTTTACCAAGTCAGTTGGTATTGATGGTTGGTTTTTGAAGTTCTTTTCTCTGATGTCGCGATGTTTCTTCCTGTGTTTTCTCGCCGTGTGCTCTCGATCTTGATCTTGTTGTTCCGAAGTGATGGTCAGAAATAGTTCTGAAGTGGTGGTCAGAATTGTTTTTCCTGGTACGATAGGCCCTCAATTATATTCTGAGAGGCTGCTTAATCTTCGCGCCAAATCTAATGTTTCTTTTGTTTGAATTTTGCTGCCCATTGATTTTAAGTGGTCTTCTTTGTATAAGTTTTGGCAGGCTAGCTAACTGAAACTTGATTAAATGTTTTAATCTGGCGTTGATAGAGTTTGGGATTGCGATACTCCTTGTTTATGAGCTGATGAACTCTTGTCCATTGTAATAGCACTGCTTTGGCTTCAGGAAGTCTGGGCTGAGCCACATATTTCTATGCATGTTGAAAAGGTGTTGGAATATGTATGTGATATTTGGATCCTGTGGGTGGGGTGGATAATGTTTCTTCTATGGTCGATTGTTTAAATGCTAATGTTTTCTGGGAGCCTGACTATGGCTAAACAGCTCTCCCAGACAAACTGATTAGCTACAATACCCAAATCCCACCCCTCTGTTTCTGTAGCTTGTCCACACAGGCCCAAACATGCCTTTTAAAATCCCAAACTTGGTTAAGACTCGTAGATTTCTTCCATGTGCATTTTAGTATCCCAAACTTTCTGTTTAATAGGCCCAAATCAAATTTCCTTTTCAGTGAGTCCAAACACTGGGGGGGGTTTCCACGAATTTTGGAATCTTACAAGAGAACTGCACTGACACCCTCAGTCGGCTACTATTGCCCACCACCGGGGTGGAAATGGCACAGCCTGCAGACTTGCTCTTGGTGGTGGATGCATTTGAAAATGAAAAGTCACCCGTTGTGGCCTGCCAGATCCGGACCTGGACCAGCCAGGATCCTTTACTGTCCCTTGTAAAAAACTGTGTTCTCCATGGGAGCTGGTCCAGCATCCCAGCGGAGATGCAGGAAGAGATCAAGCTGGTCCAGCGGCGATAAGATGAAATGTCGATTCAGGCAGACTGTCTTTTATGGGGTAATCGCGTGGTTTTGCTTCAGAAAGGCAGGAAATAGTTTATACGCGACCTACACAATACACACCCATGAAAGCTCTAGCCAGATCCCATGTGTGGTGGCCCGACATCAACTCAGATTTGGAGTCTTGCATGCGCCAATGCAACACTTGCTCTCAACCTAGCAATGCACCCAGGGAGGCACCGCTAAGTTTGTGGTCATGGCCCTCCAAACTGTGGTCTAGGATCCAAGTTGACTTCGCTGGCCCGTTTCTAGGCAAAATGTTTTTTGGTTGTTGTGGATGCTTATTCAAAATGGATTGAGCGTGTAATAATGTCTGTAAGCACGTCCACTGCCACCATTGAAAACCTACGAGCCATGCTTGCCACACAAGGCCTGCCCGATGTCCTTGTCAGCGACAATGGGCCGTGCTTCACCAGCGCTGAATTCAAGGAATTCATGACCCGCAATGAGATCAAGCATGTCACATCTGCCCTATTCAAGCCCGCATCTAATGGCCAGGCAGAACAGGCAGTCCAAACCATCAAGCAAAGCTTGAAACGCGTGTTGGAAGGCTCCCTGCAGACCCGCCTGTCCCGAGTCCTGCTCAGCTACCGCACAAGACCCCACTCGCTCACCGGGGTTCTATCAGCCAAGCTGCTCATGAAAAGGGCGCTCAAAACAAGGCTCTCTATAGTCCACCCTGATCTCCATGATCACGTTGAGGGCAGGCGGCATCAACAAAGCATGTACCATGATCGTGCAAATTTGTCATGCGATATTGAAGTCAATTACCCTGTATTTGTACTCAACTATGGACATGGTCCCAAATGACTTGCTGGCACTGTCATAGCCAAAGAAGGGAGTAGAGTGTTTCAGGTCAAACTCACAAATGGACTAACTTGCAGAAAGCACTTGGACCAAACTACGATTCACAGACTGCCACGAGCAACCTGAAGAGGTCACCACCAACTTCGGCCACCTGACACATACACAAGTGGCAGCTGACATCACGGTTGCCCACGACGCTGAACTCATAATCCCCAGCAGCCCAGCAAGGCCAGCTGCGCAGCAGACCAGCGAAGGCCCAACCAACTTACCTGCACCTGCATTTGTACCGAGACGATCGACTAGGGAACGGAAAGCCCCAGATCGTTTCACCCTGTAAATAAGTGTACTATTGACTTTGGGAGAGAGTGATGTTATGTATGCAACCCTATGTAATCTGCAAAATACCACCAGAGAGCGTATTTGTTGGAGTCCCAAGGGATCCCAGCATCCCTTGGGAGCACTGTATACAAACAGGCCTCCCATGCTGTACCAGTACTCTGGAGTTAGAATAAAGAGACTAAGGTTGCACTTACTCACGTCTACAGTGCTCAGTAACATTGCTTTATTCAAGACATAACAGTTAGTAAGCAGGTACAGCAAGTGATCAGGAAGGCCAATTAAATCTTGGCTTTTATTACACAGGGGATGGGGTATAAAAGCAGGGAAGTGTTGCTACAGTTGTACAGGATATTGGTGAGGCCACACCTGGAATACTGCGTGCAGTTTTGGTTTCCATATTTACGAAAGGATATACTTGCTTTGGAGGCAGTTCAGAGAAGGATCACAAGGTTGATTCCAGAGATGAGGGGGTTGACTTATGAGGAAAGGTTGAATAGGTTGGGCCTCTACTCATTGGAATTCAGAAGAATGAGAGGTGATCTTATCGAAATGTATAAGATTAAGAGGGGGCTTGACAAGATGGATGCAGAGAGGATGTTTCCACTGATAGGGGAGACTAGAACTAGGGGACATAATCTTAGAGTAATGAGCCGGCCATTTAAAACTGAGATGAGGAGAAATTTCTTCTCTCAGAGTGTTGTGGATCTGTGGAATTCGCTGCCTCAGAGAGCTGTGGAAGCTGGGACATTGAATAAATTTAAGACAGAAATAGATAGTTTCTTAAACGATAAGGGGATAAGGGGTTTTGGGGAACGGGCGGGGAAGTGGAGCTGAGTCCATGATCGGATCAGCCATGATCGTATTAAATGGCAGAGCAGGCTCGAGGGGCCGTATGGCCTACTCCTGTTCCTATTTCTTATGTTCTTATGTTTAACAATGTAACATTCTTATAGATCAGGATTAGATGCATAGAGCATATACATTTTTAATATATCTTTCTCTTGCTACTAAAACAAAATTGAGGGTTAAATTCTTAGCATTTCATGTTCATTATCTCATTGGTACTGGAATACAAAGGAGTGGAAGTTATGTTACAGTTATATAAAGCTCTGGTTAGACCCCATTTAGATGACTGTGTTCAGTTTTGGGCACCACCCCTCAGGAAGGATATCTTGGCCTGGGAGAGGATGCAGCACAGATTCACCGGAATGATACCGGGGCTAAAAGGGTTAAATTATGAGAACAGATTGCATTGGCTAGGCTTGCATTCCCTTGAGTACAGAAAATTAAGGGGTGATCTAATTGAGGTGTTTAAGATGATTAAAGGAATTGATAGTGCAGAGATAGTGAAACTATTTCCTCTGGTGAGGGGTGTTCAGAACAAGCTTTCAACCTTGAATTTAGAGCTAGGCCATTCAGGCGTGACGTCAGGAAGCTCTTCATCATAAAGAGAAGTGGAAATCTGGAACTGTCTCCCCAAAAAGGTGTTGAGGCTGGGGGGTCAATTGAAAATAAATGATTTTGTTGGGTAAGGGTATTAAGGGCTGTGAAACCAAGGCGAGTAAATGGAGTTGAGTTACAGATCACCCATGGTGTAATTGAATGGTGGAACAGACTCGAGGGGCTGAATGTTCTCCTGCTATTCCTATGTTCCTAGGTGTGCGCTCCCAAAGATTTTCCATCTATTAATTTAGACGGACAAATTTGGGAGGGGGAAGCGGGGTGTGGGGAAGGGCATGTGAGCAATTTCTTGATATGCATTACTTAGTTTTGCAACAGTAGTACTAAATTACCATAAGGTATGATAGCATAGTGGCTATGTTACTAGACTAGTAATCCATGGATTCATAATCCCACCATGGCAGCTGTGGAATTTTAATTCAGTTAATTACATTTAAAAATCTGGAATAAAAAGCTAGTGAAGGTGACCTTGAAACTACTGGATTGTTTTAAAGATTGTCGTCTGGTTCACCAATGTCCTTTAGGGAAGGAAATCTGATGTCCTTACAGTTAAAGCAGAGGGTTCACCACCACCTTCTCGAGGGCAATTAGGGATGGACAATAAATGCTGGCCTTGCCAGCAATGCCCATGAATGAATTTAAAAAAAATTACCCCTTGGTGCCATTATAGTAACAATTGCTACATACCTCCAGGTCCTATATCATTCCTATCTGTATTACCTGCATCACTGGGAAAGACATGGAATATTTCCTTTGGCTGCTGTGTCTTCGCCACATTGTGAACATAATGGGAACATTTCCTGTGATCATTACTTTCAGCAAAATTGTAAATCAGCAAAAAATCCTCCTGTTAAGCTTATGCTCTCATTGGTACATAAGAACCAAAAAAATACCCCCCCCCGCCCCCCATCATTCCCAAATGTGTCATTAAATTGGGGATGTCAATTAATAAATTCAGCAATTTTGCAGATTTTCATCATTTTCCACTGGTAATAACATTAAAAGAAAAAAAGAAAAACAAAAAATGCTGGAAAATGCTCGGTGGGTCGGGCAGCGTCTGTGGGGAGAGAAACAGAGTTAATGTCTCACCAGTTCTATCTAATGAAAGGTCATCGACCTGAGACGTTAACTCTGTTTCTCTCTCCAGAAAGGCTGCCCCACCTGCTGAGCATTTTCCAGCATTTTCTGTCTTTTGTTTCAGATTTCCAGCATCCGCAGTGTTTTGCTTTTGGTTAAGAGAAAAGCAGACGTGCGTGTCGCTGCCTCATTAAATAGTAGGCTCAGATGTGAGTTGTTAGAAAGAGTATCAATGTTTTATTAAGCATATACCATAAGTGAACTTACGGTAGTTACAGGCGGTCTATAAACATACTGCTTCATTAGATCACGCACTCAGAGGGGAGAGAGAGAGATCAAAGGAATCAGCTGAGAAATCAGCTGACGAATCACGTGCCGAATCACATGAGGATGACTCAGATGCCACGCATGGACAGAAAACGTGCACCCCCATCGCAATATGTAAAGGCAAACTTTCTCATGTGGCATCTGTGACATGCGACAGTTGAGTAGATGTGCAACATGTGGCTGGACTCGTGCTGTGGCGATAACTGTGGTGGGCAAGCTGTCAGTCAGGCTGGAGATCAACGGTGAGCACTGCTTTTAATGGCAACTTCAAGAGGCACTGCATTGTGGCAAAAGCAAATGAACAAAATGGGCATTGCACGTCCCAGCCTGTTCACTCTTTCCTGATAAGTATATCCTCAGTCGGAGATCATCTAGATGCTGCACATCTGCTTAGCTGTCCAGTGAACAAAACACAGATAACATATCTGTGGTGCCGGATGAGAATGTTGTTTTAATATTTCTGCTTTTTGATAATGTTACTGCAAGTGGAAATTAATGAAATCATGCAAATTTGCTGATTTATTTACAAAGGTGCCTAATTTACACAGAATTACATAGAATATACGGCACAGAAACAGGCCATTCAGCCCAACCAGTCAATGCCAGTGTTTATGCTCCACTCGAACATGCCCTCATCCTTCCTTATCTAAATCTATCAGCATAATCCTCTATTCCCTTCTCCCTCATGTGCTTATCTAGCCTCCCCTTAAATGCATCTGTACTATTCACTTCAACCATTCTCCGTGATAGTGAGCTCCACATTCTCACCTCGCTGGGTAAATAATTTTCTTCTGAATTCCCTAATTGATTTTTTTGGTGACTATGCTATAGATGGCCTCTTATTATGCTCTTCCTCACAAGTAGATAAACTCTCTGTATCCGCTCTTTCAAAAGCTTTCATAATTTTAAAGGCCTCTATTAGATCACCGCTCAGACTTCTCCTTTCAAGAGAAAAGAGACCCAGCCTGTTCATCCTTTCCTTATAGCTATAACAGGAACAGAATGGTAATTACACGATAATGGACTTTATGTTGCAAACAATAACATTTTTGTCTAACATAGTTCAGAGCCAATAACAATTCCTCCATTATAATTATCAAGTCATTGCAAACTGCAAACCTATTGGCCCGAAATCTATGGTCGGGATGACAGTGAACTGGCAGCGTTCACTATCATTCCGCCTTTGAAACTGACCATAATTTTAGGATTCGGTACATGCGGAAATCCTGAAATTGTGGTCAATCATTGACAGCGGCAACACAGTCTGCGCTGTGCCCCACCTCACCCCCCCCACAGAGCCGGCAATCAGTGAAATCATACATATCAGGAAAATTGACAAAAACTGTGGCTCTTCTACAGTAAGTACTAAAAGTTAGACCCAAAGGGGCAGGTGTGACCGGAGTTTTAACAACGTATTGACGGCTACATTTTGTGGAGTGTGAAGTTTGTCCATTTTAATTAAAATCTCAATTGTGAAGAAGCTTTTAAAGTTGGTCCACCTTTATTTCAGATTTGCCTTTTCCCCATGTGCGAGCCCCAATCTTTGTTTTGCTCTGTCTAATAATTTAAAAAATGTAAAATGTTAAGAGCTTATCCACTCCCTGGTTAGCTGTCTATGAGAATGCTGTGTTTTGATTGGTTGTTCAGACAGCCTGTTGACATCACAGCAGCTCACACAAGGGGATCCCCACTATACTACACTGATTTCAATTATGCATCGGAAAACCCAAAGTTCTCAACACAGGATCATGGGATCCTTGTGCGAAGCTTACTTCGGGCCAATGCCAAATGCCTTCGCTTCACCGTTAACTGTAGATTCTGGGCCAATATTCTTCTCAAAGATACACCATTTAATTAGGTTTAGTTGAACGATTACTGGAGACCCATACCAGAAAATTGTGTGCATCCCTCAAATGTTTACCCTTTATAGAGACATGAACACAACAGGAATTTCTACCAGAAAGCAGTCAAGAGAAGCTATTTGAAATTGTTACCATAAGAGGCATAGCTACAAATAAGAACATAAGAACATAAGAACATAAGAACATAAGAATTAGGAGCAGGAGTAGGCCATTCGGCCCCTCGAGCCTGCTCCGTCATTCAATAGTATCATGGCTGATCTTCGGCCTCAACTCCACTTTCCTGCACTTTCCCCATATCCCTTGATTCCCTTAATATCCACAAATTTATCGATCTCTGTCTTGAATATACTCAAAGACTGAACCTCCACAGCCCTCTGGGGTAGAGAATTCCAAAAATTCAGCACCCTCAGAGTAAAGAAGTTTCTCCTCATCTCAGTCTTAAATGACCGACCCATTATTCTGAGACTGTGACCCCTGGTTCTAGATTCCTCAGCCAGGGGAAACATCCTCCCTGCATCTACCCTATCAAGCCCTGTAAGAATTTTGTATGTTTCAATGAGATCACTTCTCATTCATCTAAACTCTAGTCTGCTCAATCTCTCCTCAAAGGACAATCCCCCCATTCCAGGAATCAGTCTGGTGAACCTTTGTTGCACTCCCTCTATATCCTTCCTAAGGTAAGGAGACCAAAACTGTACAAAATACTCCAGGTGCGGTCTCACCAGGGCTCTATATAATTGCAATAAGATGTCTTTACTCTTATACTTGTAATAAAGGTTAACATACCATTTGCTTTCTTGATTGCTTGCTGTACCTGCATGTTAACTTTCAGTGATTCGTGTACCAGGACACCCAGGTCCCTCTGAATACCAACATTTCCCAATCTCTCACCATTTAAAAAGTATTCTGCTTTTCTATTTATCCTACCAAAGTGGATAACTTCACATTTCTCCACATTATATTCCATTTGCCACGTTCTTGCCCACTCACTTAGCCTGCCTATCCCTTGAAGCCTCTTTGCATCCTCCTCACAACTTACATTCCCACCTAGCGTTGTATCATTTTCAAACTTGGATATATTACATTTGTTTCCCTCACTCAAATTATTGATATAGATTGTGAATAGCTGGGGCCTTGATTGTGAATAGCACCAATCCTTGTGGCCCCTCACTAGTTACAGCCTGCCAACCCGAAAATGCCCCATTTGTTCCTACTCTCTGTTTTCTGTCCATTAACCAATCCTCAACTCATGCTGGTGTATTACTCCCAATCCCATGAGCCCTAAATTTGTTTAATAACCTCTTGTGTGGCACCTTATCAAATGCCTTCTGAAAATCCAAATACACCACATCCACTGGTTCCCCTTATTTATGTTATTAGTTACAACATCAAAAAACAGATTTGTCAAACATGATTTCCCTGTCATAATTCCATGTTGACTCTGCCCAATCTTATTATTACTTTCTAAGTGCCCTGTAACTATATCCTTAATAATAGATTCTAGCATTTTCCCTACTACTGATGTCAGGCTAACTGGTCTGTAGTTCCCTGTTTGCTCTCTCACTCCTTTCTTAAATAGCGGGGTTACATTAGCTACCTTCCAATCTGTGGGTACCGTTCTAGAATCTATGGATCTTTCGGAGACTTGCGGTCCTGGGGCTCTACGCGAAGGCCTGCATAGAGGCCCATGTATCCCAGGAGCGTATGGGTCTCGTACGCATCACTGGGATCACGTGAGCCGGTCCAATCTATCAGAATAGGAGAGTCCCCAGACATACAAATGGTGATTTCCGTATATACGGAACCACGATAAGTATGAATGGGAATACCCCCAATACACAGAAACACTGAACATAACTAAAAAAAAATTACATATTTCAAATTAATAAAAATTTAACTTAATTAATAATTTAAAACAAAAATTTAATTTTTGGAAAATACGTTTACATATTTTAAAGGGTCTAAAAATAAACGTACCTTATTTAACAGGATTTTAAATGTTTAAATTATTTAAAATAATGTATTTTTCTGTATTTTAAGGGCTAGAAATTCTATTTTTGATCAAAAGAACTTAAGAAATAGGAGCAGGAGTAGACAATTTGGCCCCTTTAGCCTGCTCTGCCATTCAATAAGATCATGGTTAATCTGAACTTATGCAGGCCTTATTCCTGGTTTTATCAGTCGTACGCATTTGTAATGACATTCGCTGGGCAAATAGCCCAACTCTCTGGCGGTGGAGGCCCTTTAGTTTCGGAGGAGTCTTGACAGATTGCAAGTTCTGGGTTTAGGCGCAAGTACTTCACATTCCTAAACCTGGAACTTGCGTGACCCCTACGGGCGCGTGAGCACCTCGTACACGCCCGTAGGGTCCACGAATAAGAACATAAGAACATAATAATTAGGAACAGGAGTAGGCCATCTAGCCCCTCGAGCCTGCCCCGCCATTCAATAAGATCATGGCTGATCTGGTCGTGGACTCAGCTCCACTTACCCGTCCTCTCCCCGTAACCCTTAATTCCCTTATTGGTTAAAAATCTATCTATCTTTGACTTGAAAACATTCAATGAGCTAGCCTCAACTGCTTCCTTGGGCAGAGAATTCCACAGATTCACAACCCTCTGGGAGAAGAAATTCTTTCTCAACTCGGTTTTAAATTGGCTCCTCCGTATTTTGTGGCTGTGCCCCCTAGTTCTAGTCTCCCCGACCAGTGGAAACAACCTCTCTGCCTCTATCTTGTCTATCCCTTTCATGATTTTAAATATTTCTATAAGATCACCCCTCATCCTTCTGAACTCCAAGGAGTAAAGACCCAGTCTACTCAATCTATCATCATAAGGTAACACCCTCATTTCTGGAATCAGCCTAGTGAATCGTCTCTGTACCCCTTCCAAAGCTAGTATATCCTTCCTTAAGTAAGGTGACCAAAACTGCACGCAGTACTCCAGGTGCGGCCTGACCAATACCTTATACAGTTGCAGCAGGACCTCCCTGCTTTTGTACTCCATCCCTTTCGCAATGAAGGCCAATATTCCATTTGCCTTCCTGATTATCTGCTGCACCTGCAAACTAACCTTTTGGGATTCATGAACAAGGAGCGAGGTATTTCTTCCGCCAGCAGCGCGACCTCAATTATGACACGCAGCTCCTGTTTGTGAACTTGGGGGGTGCCAGGACCGCCCTCCAGGAGCTGCCTGTCTTTTACAGGGAACTCATCAGGGTCTGGAACAAAGTCTCCACCAAGCGCAGCTCTCCGCCGGCTGGAGTGGCGGCCATCCTGCAGGAGCCACTGCTCGGGAATCCGTACCTCCACGACCGAGGTTTTATGTGGCGGTCCGAAGAGAGGGCTGTGGCTGGTGAGGTGACCAGGGTCAGGGACCTGCTCGATGGCGGAGGAGCGGGCTGGATGGCGCCAGACACGCTGGCGCGGCGCCTAAACTCTGCCAACGTCCGCCACGCGGCCGATGCCATCGAATCGCTAAAAACAGCTCTGGGCCCTGACTCCGTTAGGTGCATCGAGGAGGCTCAAGCACGTGGGGAGATCCCGTCCGAATTGACCCCCGTCCGGACGGAATTCCTCATCGGCGCCAAACCCTGGAACCTCCCTCGGGGGCCGGCGCCTCACAACTTGAGCCGCCTCGGGGAAATCCCCTCCGTGCCTTTCAGTTCCGCGCGGAGGGGTTTCTTGTACGGGCTGCTCCTGCACACTCTCAACTTTGCCATCCTCGCCTGCCGTCCGGACACGCCATGGCGTACCATCTTGCCGTCCGGAGGAGGCGGGGGTCCCCGATGGAGGGCACTCTACGCAGGGGTCCTCCCACTATTCGTCGGGGACTTGGCCTGGAGGGTGGTGCACGGAGCAGTGCCGTGCAACAAATTTTTAAGCTAGTTCACGGACTCCCAGGCCGCCTGCAATTTCTGCGGTCTGGAGGAGTCCGTGTTCCATGTTTTTATTGAGTGCACGAGGTTGCAGCCCCTGTTCCATTATTTGAAGGGGCTGCTCCTGAAATTCTGGCTGCACTTCAGTCCCACTCTCCTGATCTTTGGGCACCCTGTGCGGAGGGGAGCGGGTAGGTCCGAAGGCCTCCTCGTAGGACTGCTCCTGGGCACGGCCAAGGGTGCCATCAGCCGGTCCAGGCAGCGGGCGGTCGAGGGGGTCGTTCAACCTGACTGCCTGCCTCTCTTCCGCTCTTACATCCGGTCCAGGGTGTCCTTGGAGATGGAGCACGCGGTGTCCACCGGTACGCTCGCGGCCTTCCGCGAGAGGTGGGCACCGGAGGGACTGGAGTGCATCATCACGCCCGGCAACCAAATTTTAATTTGATTTTACGTTTTAAAGTTTAATTTGTTTTAATTGCCGGTGTTTTTAGTGTCCCCTTCCCTTTTATAGGGGGCACTGGGGAAAAATTGTGATTTTAGTGCCCAAAAAAAAAGAAAAAAAAATCCAAAAAAAAAACCAAAAAAAGGAAAAAAAGGGCCTTGTAAATGTCTGGTGTGTCACCCAGATCGGGTGGCATGGTTTAATGTGTTTTGTTTTGCAGATAAACTCCAAAAAGAGTTTCATGCACAAGGAGCGAGGTATTTCTTCCGCCAGCAGCGCGACCTCAATTATGACACGCAGCTCCTGTTTGTGAACTTGGGGGTTGCCAGGACCGCCCTCCGGGAGCTGCCTGTCTTTTACAGGGAATTCATCAGGGTCTGGAACAAAGTCTCCACCAAGCGCAGCTCTCCGCCGGCTGGAGTGGCGGCCGTCCTGCAGGAGCCGCTGCTCGGGAATCCGTACCTCCACGGCCGAGGTTTTATGTGGCGGTCCGAAGAGAGGGCTGTGGCTGGTGAGGTGACCAGGGTCAGGGACCTGCTCGATGGCGGAGGAGCGGGCTGGATGGCGCCAGACATGCTGGCGCGGTGCCTAAACTCTGCCAACGTCCGCCACGCGGCCGATGCCATCGAGTCGCTAAAAACAGCTCTGAGCCCTGACTCCGTTAGGTTCATCGAGGAGGCTCAAGCACGTGGGGAGATCCCGTCCGAACTGACCCCCGTCCGGACGGAATTCCTCATCGGCGCCGAACCCCGGAACCTCCCTCGGGGGCCGGCGCCTCACAACTTGAGCCGCCTCGGGGAAATCCCCTCCGTGCCTTTCAGTTCCGCGCGGAGGGGTTTCCTGTACTGGCTGCTCCTGCACACCCTCAAATTTGCCATCCTCGGCGGCCGTCCGGACATGCCATGGCGTACCATCTTGCCGTCCGGCGGAGGTGGGGGTCCCCGATGGAGGGCACTCTACGAAGGGTCCTCCCACTATTCATCGGGGACTTGGCCTAGAGGGTGGTGCACGGAGCAGTGCCGTGCAACAAATTTTTAAGCCGGTTCACGGACTCCCAGGCCTCCTGCAATTTCTGTGGTCTGGAAGAGTCCGTGTTCCATGTTTTTATGGAATGCACAAGATTGCAACCCCTGTTTTATTATTTGAAGGGGCTGCTCCTGAAATTCTGGCTGCACTTCAGTCCCACTCTCCTGATCTTTGGGCACCCTGTGCGGAGGGGAGCGGGTAGGTCCGAAGGCCTCCTCGTAGGACTGCTCCTGGGCACGGTCAAGGGTGCCATCAGCCGGTCCAGGCAGCGGGCGGTCGAGGGGGTCGTTCAACCTGACTGCCTGCCTCTCTTCCGCTCTTACATCCGGTCCAGGGTGTCCTTGGAGATGGAGCACGCGGTGTCCACTGGTACGCTCGCGGCCTTCCGCGAGAGGTGGGCACCGGAGGGACTGGAGTGCATCATCACGCCCGGCAACCAAATTTTAATTTGATTTTACGTTTTAAAGTTTAATTTGTTTTAATTGCCAGTGCTTTTAGTGTCCCCCTCCCCTTTTATAGGGGGCACTGGAAAAAATTTGATTTTAGCGCCCCAAAAAAAAAAGGAAAAAAAAAGGGGCCTTGAAAATGTCTGGTGTGTCATCCAGGTCGGGTGGCATGATTTAACGTTTTATGTTTTTGCAGGTAGACTCTAAAAGAGTTTCATGCACAAGGACCCCCAGGTCCCTTTGCACCACAGCATGTTGTAATTTCTCCCCATTCAAATAATATTCCCTTTTACTGTTTTTTTTCCCAAGGTGGATGACCTCACACTTTCCGACATTGTATTCCATCTGCCAAACCTTAGCCCATTCGCTTAACCTATCCAAATCTCCTTGCAGTCTCTTTGAGTCCTCTACACAACCCGCTTTCCCACTAATCTTAGTGTCATCTGCAAATTTTGTTGCACTACACTCTGTCCCCTCTTCTAGGTCATCTATGTATATTATAAACAGTTGTGGTCCCAGCACTGATCCCTGTGGCACACCACTAACCATTGATTTCCAACCGGAAAAGGACCCATTTATCCCAACTCTCTGCTTTCTGTTCGCCAACCAATTCTCTATCCATGCTAATAAATTTCCTCTGACTCCACGTACCTTTATCTTCTGTAGTAACCTTTTGTGTGCACCTTATCAAATGCCTTTTGGAAATCTAAATACACCACATCCATCGGTACACCTCTATCCACCATGCTCGTTATATCCTCAAAGAATTCCAGTAAGTTAGTTAAACATGATTTCCTTTTCATGAATCCATGCTGCGTCTGCTTGATTGCACTATTCCTATCCAGATGTCCCGCTATTTCTTCCTTAATGATAGTTTCAAGCATTTTCCCCACTACAGATGTTAAACTAACCGGCCTATAGTTACCTGCCTTTTGCCTGCCCCCTTTTTTAAACAGAGGTGTTAAATTAGCTGCTCTCCAATCCGCTGGTACCTCCCCAGAGTCCAGAGAATTTTGGTAGATTATAACGAATGCATCTGCTATAACTTCAGCCATCTCTTTTAATGCCCTGGGATGTATTTCATCAGGACCAGGGGACATGTCTACCTTCAGTCCCATTAGCCTGTCCAGCACTACTCCCCTAGTGATAGTGATTGTCTCAAGGTCCTCCCTTCCCACATTCCTGTGGCCTGCAAATTTTGGCATTGTTTTTGTGTCTTCCACTGTGAAGACCGAAGCAAAATAATTGTTTAAGGTCTCAGCCATTTCCACATTTCCCATTATTAAATCTCCCTTCTCATCTTCTAAGGGACCAACATTTACTTTAGTCACTCTCTTCCGTTTTATATATCGGTAAAAGCTTTTACTATCTGTTTTTATGTTTTGCGCAAGTTTACTTTCGTAATCTATCTTTCCTTTCTTTATTGCTTTCTTAGTCATTCTTTGCTGTCGTTTAAAATTTTCCCAATCTTCTAGTTTCCCACTAACCTTGGCCACCTTATACGCATTGGTTTTTAATTTGATACTCTCCTTTATTTCCTTGGTTATCCACGGCTGGTTATCACTTCTCTTGCCGCCCTTCTTTTTCACTGGAATATATATTTTTTGCGCACTATGAAAGAGCTCCTTAAAAGTCCTCCACTGTTCCTCAATTGTGACACCGTTTAGTCCTTGTTTCCAGTCTACTTTAGCCACCTCTGCCCTCATCCCACTGTAGTCCCCTTTGTTTAAGCATAGTACGCTCGTTTCTGACACAACTTCCTCATCCTCAATCTGTATTACAAATTCAACCATATTGTGATCACTCATTCCGAGAGGATCTTTTACGAGGAGATCGTTTATTTTTCCTGTCTCATTACACAGGACCAGATCCAAGATGGCTTGCTCCCTTGTAGGCTCTGTTCCATACTGTTCTAAGAAACAGTCCCATATGCATTCTATGAATTCCTCCTCCAGGCTACCCCTGCGATTTGATTTGACCAATCGATATGTAGGTTAAAATCCCCCATGACTACTGTCGTTCCTTTTTCACATGCCTCCATTATTCCCTTGATTATTGCCCGCCCCACCGTGAGGTTATTATTTGGGGGCCTATAAACTACGCCGGCCAGTGACTTTTTCCCCTTACTATCTCAAATCTCCACCCACAATGATTCAACATTTTGTTCATTGGAGCCAATATCATCCCTCACAACTGCCCTGATATCATCCTTTATTAACAGAGCTACCCCACCTCCTTTCCCTTCTTGCCTATCTTTCTGAATCGTCAGATACCCCTGTATGTTTAATTCCCAGTCTTGGCCACCTTGCAACCATGTTTCTGTAATGGCCACCAAATCATACCCATTTGTAATGATTTGTGCCGTCAACTCATTTACTTTATTTCGAATGCTGCGTGCATTTAGGTAGAGTGTTTTCATCCTAGTTTTTAAACCATGATTTTTAGTTTTGACCCCTCCTGCAGCCCTTTTATATTCAGTGGCCCTTTTTGTTTCTGCCTTTGGTTTCTCTGCCCTCCATTTTTACTCATCTCTTTTCTGTTTTTTGTTTTTGTCTCCTTTTTGTTTCCCTCTGTCTCCCTGTATTGGTTCCCATCCCCCTGCCATATTAGTTTAACTCCTCACCAACAGCACTAGCAAACACTCCCCCGAGGACATTAGTTCCATTCCTGCCCAAGTGCAGACCGTCCAGTTTGTACTGGTCCCACCTCCCCCAGAACCTGTTCCAATGCCCCACGAATTTGAGTCCCTCCCTGCTGCACCACTGCTTAAGCCACGTATTCATCTGTGCTATCCTGAGATTCCTACTCTGACTAGCACGTGGCACTGGTGGCAATCCCGAGATTATTACTTTTGAGGTCCTACTTTTTAATTTAACATCTAGCTCCTTAAATTCGTCTCGTAGGATCTCATCCCTTTTTTTACCGGTGTCGTTGGTACCAATGTGCACCACGACAACTGGCTGTTCTCCCTCCATTTTTAGAATGTCCTGCACTCGCTCGGAGACCCTTGCACCAGGGAGGCAACATACCATCCTGGAGTCTCGATTGCAGCCGCAGAAACGCCTATCTATTCCCCTTATGATTGAATCCCCTATCACTATCGCTCTCCCACTCTTTTTCATGCCCTCCTGTACAACAGAGCCAGCCACGGTGCCATGAAATTGGCTGCTGCTGCTCTCCCCTGATGAGTCATCTCCCTCAACAGTACCCAAAGCAGTGTATCTGTTTTGCAGGGGGATGACCAGGTGGGACCCTTGCACTACTTTCTTTGTACTATTCTTCCTGCTGGTCTTCCATTCCCTAGCTGGCTGTGGATCCTTCTCATGCGGTAAGACCAACTCACTAAACGTGCCACTTATGTCATTCTCAGCATCGTGGATGCTCCAGAGTGAATCCACCCTCAGTTCCAATTCCGCAATGCGGTACGTCAGGAGATGGAGACGGATACACTTCTCACACACGTAGTCCTCAGGGACACCGGAAGCGTCCCTGAGTTCCCACATGGCACAGGAGGAGCATATCACGTGACCGAGCTCTCCTGTCATGCCTTAACCCTTAGATACCCTTAAATTGGTAATAACAATGTTACAGTTCACTTACTGATATAAAAAATAAAAAGAAAAGCTACTCACCAATCACCAGCCAATCATTTACCCCATTGGCTGTGACGTCACCTTTTTGATTCCTTTCTACTTCTATTCTGCTTTCTCTCCCGCTGTAGCTGCACAAGCACGCCTTTTATAGGCCGCTCCCGCCTCTCACCAACTGCCGCTGGCTCTCGATCTCCCGCTGGGCCTTTTATAGACCGCTCCCGCCTCTCACCAACTGCCGCTGGCTCTCGATCTCCCACTGGGCCTTTTATAAGCCGCTCCCGCCTCTCACCAACTGCCGCTGGCTCTCAATCTCCCGCTGGGCCTTTTATAGGCCGCTCCCACCTCTCACCAACTGCCGCTGGCTCTCGATCTCCCGCTGGGCCTTTTATAGGCCGCTCCCGCCTCTCACCAACTGCCGCTGGTTGGGCGGGCCCTACCGCCAAAGAGGAGTTCGGGCGGGTCCCGCCCCTGACGAGATGCTGGTCGGGCGGGCCCTGCCGCCGAAGAGGTAAGGGTAGTCAGGCCACTCGGCCCGGGATAGGGGCCAATATTGAATACAGGCCCAATATTGAATTTCTGATCAATTGAAATGCTGTGATATGCTCTTTTATTATTTAAAATAATATTATAGCACAGTAAACTAGTTTTTGTCCCCGGGTATAATCTGAAGGGAAAAATAACACTAAATTGATCAGCCAACTGTGATAATGAGCAATGGAATAAGTCTTATCATTGAAACGTGCATAGATAAAATGAAATCCATAGTCCTGTTGAGAAGCAAATTGGGTGATTTACAATCTCTGGCATCAGTTACAGTTCCTGAATGAATAGAAAAAATAAAATTGCATTTTGTACACATTTTAAAAAAAAATGACATTAAACCGTGCCAATGTGTGTTGTGGTTGGCTTTTGTATTAATCATAGAATCATATAGCATTCAAGGAGGCCATTCGGCCCATTATACCTGTGCCAGCCCTTTGAAAGAGCTATCCAATTAGTCCCACTCAGTCCCCTGCTCTTGCTCCATAGATCTGCATTTTTTTTCCTTTTCTATGCATCAGGCAGTTACTCCTTTGGTAGCGCCCTCATCTCTGAGTCAGAAGGTTGTGGGTTCAAATCCCACTCCAGAGACTTGAGCACAAAAATCTAGGCTGATGCTCCAGTGCAGTATTAAGAACATAATAGGAGCAGAGTAGGCCATACGGCCCTACAAGTCTGATACGCCATTCAATAAGATCATGGCTGTACTTCAACTCTACTTTCCTGCCTGATCTTCACATCCCTTGATTCCCTAAGAGTCCAAAAATCTATCAATCTCAACCTTGAATGCACTTAAAGATAGCATCAACAGCCTTCTGGGGCAGAGAACTCCAAACATTCACAACCCTCTGAGAAAAGAAATTCCTTCTCATCTCGGTCTCAAATGGCCTACTCATTATCTTGAGAATGTGTCCCCTAGTTCTAGACACTCCAGCCAAAGGAAACAACCTCTCAGCAACTACCCTGTCAATCCCCTTCAGCATCTTGTATGTTTCAATGCAATCACTTCTCACTCCAAAGGGTATAGCCACATTCTACACAATCTCTCATCAAGCTGAACTGAAGGGATGAGAACCCTTTCACGATGTAGTAGCAGCATCAAATGAAGCCCGGGGGCAGGTGGGGTGTGTGTGGAAAACAAACTGAAGGGATGAGAATCCTTACACTATGCAGCAGCATCAAATGAAGCTCTTGGGTGGGGGGAGAAGGGGCGGGAGGCGGTGTGCCAAGCCCCTGTGCCCGGACAATGCAGCGATTCTGCCAGTTGACCTTAGAGCTCGGTGAGAAGCTTGGTCAGTGGTGGGGTGTTACTTTGAGAAAAATCTAAAATTAAAGAATTGCATTAGACTTTGTTGCCCCAAATGTTCTCATTTGAATTCCTAGCATCCCATTCTAAGCAAGCCTATTGTGCATGCCCAGACCTCGGTGTGGTCTAGAGCAGAGTAGGGTGTCGACCTTGGAGAGAGAGACAACAAAGAAGCTTGTCTTGCAGTTTTGAGTTTCTTTCAAAGGTACAATTTAATCATGGGGGCATTACAACAATGCCATACCTCGAGCAAGCCTTCTCCATGATGGTGCTGCAGAGGAGACATAGAAACATAGAAACACAGAAAACAGGTGCAGGAGTAGGCCATTCGGCCCTTTGAGCCTGCACCGCCATTCAATGAGTTCATGGCTGAACATGTAACTTCAGTACCCCGTTCCTGCTTTCTCGCCATACCCCTTGATCCCTCTAGTAGCAAGGACTTCATCTAACTCCTTTTTGAATATATTTAGTGAATTGGCCTCAACAACTTTCTGTTGTAGCGAATTCCACAGGTTCATCATTCTCTGGGTGAAGAAGTTTCTCCTCATCTCGGTCCTAAATGGCTTACCCCTTATCCTTAGACTGTGACCCCTGGTTCTGGACTTCCCCAACATTGGGAACATTCTTCCTGCATCTAACTTGTCTAAACCCATCAGAATTTTAAATGTTTCTATGAGATCACCTCTCATTCTTCTGAACTCCAGTGAATACAAGCCCAGTTGATCCAGTCTTTCTTGATATGTCAGTCCCGCCATCCCGGGAATCAGTCTGGTGAACCTTCGCTGCACTCCCTCAATAGCAAGAATATCCTTCCCCAAGTTAGGAGACCAAAACTGTACACAATACTCCAGATGTGGCCTCACCAAGGCCCTGTACACCTGTAGTAACACCTCCCTGCCCCTGTGCTCAAATCCCCTCGCGATGAAGGCCAACATGCCATTTGCTTTCTTAACCGCCTGCTGCACCTGCATGCCAACCTTCAATGACTGATGTACCATGACACCCAGGTCTCGTTGCACCTCCCCTTTTCCTAATCTGTCACCGTTCAGCTAATAGTCTGTCTCTCTGTTTTTACCAACAAAGTGGATAACCTCACATTTATCCACATTATACTTCATCTGCCATGCATTTGCCCACTCACCTAACCTATCCAAGTCACTCTGCAGCCTCATAGCATCCTCCTCACTGCCACCCAACTTAGTGTCATCCGCAAATTTGGAGATACTACTTTTAATCCCCTCGTCTAAATCATTAATGTACAGTGTAAACAGCTGGGGCCCCAGCACAGAACCTTGCGGTACCCCACTAGTCACTGCCTGCCATTCTGAAAAGTACCCATTTACTCCTACTTTTTGCTTCCTGTCTGCCAACCAGTTCTCAATCCATATCAGCACACTACCCCCAATTCCATGTGCTTTAACTTTGCACATTAATCTCTTGTGTGGGACTTTGTCGAGACGATTGATTCAACGTCATCGCATGAGGAACCTCAGAGCATGTAGGATGATGGGCAGGAGACCTTACCCGTGTCAGATATATCAAGGCAGGCATTCATACCTGCGCCTGAATGATGCAGACTGTGTGAGAAGGCTGCGTTTCCGCAAAGAAGTTGTAACCGAGATCTGTGAGTTCGTAAAAGCAGACCTGCAACCAAGAATCGTCAGGAGGACTTCTTTTCAGTTGAAGTGAAGGTTACAGCTGCACTTTCATTCTATGCATCTGGATCGTTCCAGACCACAACTGGGGATGTGTGAGCCATTTCTCAACATGCACACACATCTGCATTCGGCAGGTGACTGCTGCACTATATGCAGGGAGTAATCACTACATGAAGTTCCCCATGACCGCCCAGAAATATGTGAAAGGGCTGTGGGCTTCTCCAGGATTGCTGGCTTCCAAAAGATATAGAGCTGCATTGTTTGTGCTCACATCAGCTTGGATGCACCTTTGGAGGAGTCCGAGATGTACAAGAAGAGAAAAGTCTTCCACTCCGTTAATGTGCAGCTCGTGTGTGATGACATGCATCACATCATGTCAGTTGATGCAAAATACCCTGCGAGCACCCATGATGCGTTCATCTTATGCGACAGCTTTATATCTGCCATGTTTCAGAAGCAGCCAGAAGGGCAGAGCTGGCTGCTGGTTGACAAAGGGTATGGCCTAGCCACGTGGCTCATGACGTCCTTATGCATAACCCGGACGGAAGCTGACCAGGAATACAACATGTCGCACATTGCGACGCGCAGCATAATAGAGAGAATCATTGACATCTTGACCATTCCGGAGGCTACTTGCAATACTCCCCTGAGATTGTCGGTCAGTTCACTGTTGTGTGCTGCATGCTGCACAACTTAGCCATCATGAGGCAGCAGCAGCTGATAGTAGAAGACCCACCTGAGGTGAGAGTGGCTGATGATGAGGAGGAAGATGCAGATGACATGGAGGAGGAGGAGGAGGATGAGGACGAGGAAGCCATGCAACTACCTGAACACGGAGCACAACGGCGGAGGAGGGCAGGCCGTCATGAAACTTTAACGATTGCTCGAGCCTTGCGCCAGCAGTTCATCTGTGAACGCTTTGCTGCCTGAAGGCTCAGCGGCAACTATTTCAAATGGACCATGTTTACTGTTTGGATCTGTTCCGTAATGTTGTGTTGTGTTAATGGAACAAATAATGGAAATGATTCTGCTTTACTTCAAAAATTTGTGTTAATAATGGAAAACATAATTGAAATGATTCAGTTATAATTTAAAATATATTTTATTTAAAAGTTTAACAAACACTTGTTTTGTACTTAACTTAACTAATAAAAATATTATTGTATCGAACAGTAAAGTTTTCAGTTAAGATCACTTACAAACTTTAAGATCACTTACAAACTTTTAAACTTGTAGATTTACATAACTTACAAAAAACATTTCATTTGAGAACAGCAGTTGCAACAATAACAACAATAATAGTAACAACAACAACAACAACAACAGCAGCCTTATTCTAAGACTGCCCACTGTGCTTGGGCTTGTTGACTCCACCCCTGCCCACAGTGTTTCTCGGGTTGGTACCAAGCTTATTCTTTCGAACACCTCGGATAATGCGCACTTCTTGATGGGGGGGAAGTGGCAGGCAGTAATGTGGAAGGCCCGGCTTGGTCCTCTTCAGAGGCTGGTCTGCGGATTATCGTGGGAGTGGCATTTGATTCTTTCAATGGGCGCAGGGTCTGGGTATGTTCCCTTACTGCAGCAGCTAACTCTGACATTCCTTCTCTCATGTGCCCTGATAGTGTCTCAACTACCTCCAACATTCCCTCCCTCATGCTCGCCGACAGTGTATCAGCTACCTGCAACATTCCCTCTCTCAGGTTCACCAATAGTGTTTCAACTACCTGCAGCATTCTCTTCCTCATGTTCACTTACAGCGCATCAGCTACCTGCGACATTCCCTCCCTCAGGTTCACCAACAGTGTTTCAACTACCTGCAACATTCTCTCCCTCATGTTCACTTACAGTGTATCAGCTGCCTGCGATATACCGTCTCTCGTGTTCCCGGATAGTGTTCCCATTTCTCATGAGAACGTTGTTACTTCTCCCGACAGTCCTTATACCTCATCACTCACTCCACTGATGGTATCGAGGAATGATCATGTAAGGTCAATGCTCTCCGCACTCATTGCCATCATCTGAACCACATCTGTTAGATCCTGCACCTCAGGAGAGCACTGTCGAGTTCTTCTTCCCCTCCTCACCCTGGGTTGGCTCGCTGCATCTCAGTGGGATCCACAGGCTCGGACAATGGGGCCCTGGGTGTGCATTGCTGCACCCCATTGGAATCCCCAGCCTCGGACTGTGAGAAATCATGGAATGTCACACCATCACTCGTACCACTCATGAAAGTGCCTGGCCCCTCAAGGGGCGACACGTGGACCTCCTCCAGAGTGAGTAAAACAGTGCGGGCTTCATCCATCACCTCCCCCTCACCCCCATGCTCTTTGTCTGAAAGCTGCGAATGGAAGATGTTTTTCCCTTCAGGCTCGTCCGCATCTGAATCTTCTTGTGCTTAACACAATTACAATCACTAAGGAGGTGGTACTCAGTAAGATAATGGGACGAAAGGTGGACCTGATGGCTTGCATCCTAGGGTCTTAAGAGAAGTAATGGCAGGGATAGTGGATGCATTGGTTGTAATTTACCAACATTCCCTGGATTCTGGGGAGGTCCCAGCAGATTGGAAAACTGCAAATGTAACACTCCTATTTAAAAAAGGAGGCAGACAAAAAGCAGGAAACTATAGACCAGTTAGCCTAATATCTATGGTTGGGAAAATGTTGGAGTCCATTATTAAAGAAGCAGTTTCAGGACATTTGGAAAAGCATAATTCGGTCAGGCAGTCAGCATGGATTTATGAAGGGGAAGTCATGTTTGACAAATTTGCTATCATTCTTTGAGGATGTAACAAACAGGGTGGATAAAGGGGAACCAGTGGATGTAGTGTATTTGGTGTATTTGGACTTCCAGAAGGCATTTGACAAGGTGTCTCATAAAAGGTTACTGCACAAGATAAAAGTTCATGGGGTTGGGGGCGCATGGATAGAGGATAGAGGATTGGCTAACAAACAGAAAACAGAGATTCAGGATAAATGGTTCATTCTCGGCTTGGCAATCAGTAACTAGTGGGGTGCCGCAGGGATCAGTGCTGGGACCCCAACTATTTACAATCTATATTAACGACTTGGAAGAAGGGACAGAGTGTAATGTAGCCAAGTTTGCTGATGATACAAAGATGGGAGGAAAAGCAATATCTGAGGAGGACACAGAAAATCTGCAAAAGGACATAGACAGGCTAAGTGAATGGGCAAAAATTTGGCATAAGGAGCAAAATGTTGGAAAGTGTGAGATCATACACTTTGGCAGAAAAAATCAAAGCGCAAGTTATTATTTAAATAAGAAAATTTGCAAAGTGCTGCAGTACAGCGGGACCTGGGGTACTTGTGCATGAAACACAAAAGGTGCAAGATTCCAAGATTTGTGGAAACCCCCCCAGTGTTTGGACTTATTGAAAATGAAATTCGATTTGGGACTATCAACCAGAAAGTTTGGGATCCTAAAATGCTTATGGAAGAAATCTACGAGTTTTAAGCAAGTTTGGAATTTTTAAAAGGTGAATGTTGGGTCTGCAAGACCTCTAAAAGGCCAGTTTGGACATTGGAGCTAATCAAGCTGTCTGGGGACATTTGAATTAATCAAATTGTCTGGGGAACTGTTTACCCTCGAAACCTGCCCCTAGAAGACATTTACATTTCAACATTCAATCCAAGGAAGTACAGTTTCAATCCAAGCAAAAAACCCATCCAACACATGCATAATGCTAATCACTTTTCCGGCCTGCATTGACAAGAGCTGGTCAGCTCAGAAAAGTCCATCAACGCCAGATTTAAACCAATTAATCAAGTTTCAGTTAGCTAGGCTGCAAAACTTAAACAAAGAACCAAAGTTGATTTGGGGCACAGATAAGGAAGCCTCTCAAAGTATAATTAAGGCCTGGTTTTACAGCCAGGAGGACACTTTGCTTCTACACCAGCTTCGTATGCTTCAGACCTGGCAGACTTCAAGATCAGCACACCAGCTTCGTTAACCTGGTCATCAACCAAGACAGCATCGCAAGCGACCAGGGCACCAAGCACGCCTTGGCAGCAAGAGGCTCACGGAGCAACCACCGAGATATTACCAGCAACCAAATTGGTAATATTGAGCCACCACAACCAACGATTTCAAAACCGAAGTCAACTCGACGAAAACCCGAAGATTCGCAAGCTGTTTCCACTTTACCTGAGCTACCAACGGGTAAAACATTACCGAAAAGAACTTTAAAACCTACTGCTGAAGAAAGAAAGTGGGTACTTACCCCATAAATCCAATATGCGCCCTATCGCATCAGCGGATACCACCCAACTGAGGAACACGCAGCAAGAACTCCTCTCCTATATTCGGGGTAGAGCTAGCAGAATCGACAAAATCCAACGCACCCCGAAACTGCAACCCATTACCGACTGTCAAGGAAGAATTGGTGAGCATAGTCCCTGAAGCCCCAGAGCCTAACCGAGTTAGATAGGGGAATTGGGAGGTGGGAGGTGTTGTACTGCTGTGTATTCTCTTGTGTTTTAGTAAAGGATTTCCCATTAGAGTGATAAGTTTTCTCTCATTTGAAGTGATAAGTTTTCTCTCATCTAATGTGATAAGTTTTCTCAGTTTTAATAAAAGGTGTATTCATTCTTCTTGAATGAAAACCATGCATTTATTTGTACAAAACCGTTGTCTGCTGTACTTTATCACACCCTGATTAATAAATCCAAGCTCGAGAACCGGGGGTAGGAGCAACTCGCAACCGCTCTGGGTCAGGAAGGCAAGCTGCCAGACCCATCACCCCCTACAGAATGGCAAGCCAGGTAGGAGCTTGGTCAAAAGGGTGCGATGCAGTCGACACTGTTTTTGGGGAAAGAAGCAAAATGGAAGAGAGAATTTCCTCTTACATATTCAAGAAAGTCAATGTAACAAAGAAATGGATACTGAACCTATTGCGCGCTGAGCGTCCTGTAGACGCTGCAGCCAAATGGACTGAGAGTAAGGACCATAAACGCTCTGTGGAGAAAGCAATCTGGTTAGTCTGCCCACACCGACAGGTCCAGCAATTGGACAAGAAAGTCGAGTCGCTGGAGGTAGACCTCAGGGAGTCCGAGGAACACTCGAGTGCAAGAGCTATCATGGGGAAGAGATTATTTGAGGAGTTAGGCAAGCAAAAGCAAGGGAAACTACGGTTGGTGGAAACACATAGGTAATCCTGGCAGTTTCTTCGGTGCCAGGTCACCGAAGTGAAGGGTCAAGAACTGGTGTTGCGGGAGGAAAACACCTGACTCATCAGGATAATTAAAGAGCAGGAGGAGAAGTTAAGGGATGTACAGGCTGCTTATAAGGTAGCAAGCAGCAGAGGGTTCGAGACTGGAGACCATGGTCCCTGCCAAAAGCAAATTAAGAGTCTGGACCTTGCTCTTTCCAAGGCCAAAGGCATGTTCTGCCTAATAAACCCGAGTACGGCTCAGGCAGACCTGGAAGTGCAGGGGGGAACCGTTCGACCAGTACCTGTGGCACCGGGGCTTAGCCTGGTCTGGCAGCAGGAGGGGCGAGTAGAGAGGGACATTCACCCAGTACCTGTGCCACTGGGGCTTAGCCCGGTCTGGCAGCAGGAGGGGAGAACGGAGAGGGACATTCACCCAGTACCTGTGGCACCGGGGCTTAGCCTGGTCTGGCAGCAGGAGGGGCGAGTAGAGAGGGACATTCACCCAGTACCTGTGCCACTGGGGCTTAGCCCGGTCTGGCAGCAGGAGGGGTGAACAGTTTGTGGGGCAGACGGGGACAGTGCACCACCACCTGTGACATCGGGTTGTGACTCGGCTTGGCAGCAGGGAGAGGTGGGAGCGACACCAGTACGACAAGAGCCGGGACCGTGGCCGATGTGCCCGGCACGGCAGCAGAAGTACGGTGCGGCCACTCTCGGTGGGGCAGCAGGGCCCCTAAAAAGTAACTTCTTGGTCCCCCCACAGCACCCAGCAGCTTAGAACCATGGTCGCCCACCTGGACAAGTTCACCCATAAAGGGGATCCTTCGGTTCACTTTATGGAAGTAGACCAAGCGGCAGGCATCAATGGGTACGACGACTCCGAAACGGCAAAAATGCTCCTATTCTCCCTAGACAGTAGAGTATACCAATCTCTCTCTGCGGAAAGTAAGAGAGGGCAGAGTATATACGTTACTGTCAAGGAAGAAGTCTTGGAGTTTATGGGCCTAAATGATGGAAGTCCCTTCTCCCGAGTGGAGAAGACGATGTAACAGGCAGGGGAAACCCCACAAGCTTTCGCAGACAGGCTCTGGCCCGTCTACGAGAGTGCCTGCAGTGGGACCCTCAACCGGGATCACTTCACCCGGGACGAAAGAGACCGCTGGCTCCGAAGCCTGGTGGTAAACAATTCACCATGGATCAAAGCAAGGGCTGAGGCCTGGTTTGACCCTAGAGATCCCCATGCCACCGAGGAAAGAGTGGTTAGGCAACTAACCCTGGCTTTTAGGAGCGGCCGAGAGACGGAGGAGAACCCATCCAAGGGAAGGGTACGCGAGTTAAGGCCCACCGAGCAAAGCGAGAATGGCACCAGGAAGGGGGTTTCTCCTCTGACACCAAGCATAACTGCTTTGGGTGGGGGAAAAGTGGGCATTGGAGAAAGGATTGTAGGAACCCTTAGAAGGATAACGTCGCTAAGGAACCCCCAGCACCTACCCAAAAGGCCGGACCCGGAGCGCAGAACTCTCCCTCTTCTTTCAAGGAGTTCGTGGCCGCGTATTGGGTGGCCCAGAGAAGGTAGTTACGGCCATCGAGAGGGAAACCCCATTTGCCCCACCAAATCCCGACCCGTGACTAGAACCGCGCTGCCAGTGTACCTGTGTCCCCTAGAATACGAGAGACCGTGCGTTAAGATTGAGGTGGAGAAGGTGACAGGGACCTATCAGCTAGATACTGGAGCTTCAAGCACCATTGCATACGCAGATAACCCAGCCCCCTCACCTCTATCTAACGGGTTCCCATACGGTCTAGTGAGTTTCACAGGGAACAAACAGGCTGGGTCGTTCTCCATCCCACTACCATTGGGAACAGTTGGGGACAGAGACCCCCAGCCAGCAGCCTTCGGTGGTGAGAGACTCATGGGACAGGTAGTGGTGGACCAGCCACCAACTGAGAGTCCCCAGCCTCAGGCTGCACGGAACACACAGGGAATGACATGGACCCAGCAGCTGCACAGAAGGGGGTCGTGTGCTGTAGTACCGGAGGTGCCATTCCCCCGATCATCCGGGACTCAGGGAAACCCCCAGTTCTCTGAGTCCTGCGGTACAGACCACCTTACATCCAACCATACAAGTTGCCCAGAGGCCGCTAAAGGAAGGAGCAGAACAGGATTTAGCCTGGCCACCCAGAGATGGGTGGCGAATGTACATAGCGTTACTGTACGATTTTAAGGGTGTTTTAAATATTTTTGGGAGTTAAGTTTAGATCTTAGAAATTTTAAAATTTTAAAGTTCAAATTGGATTGTAGAACTGCATCACCTTTGCCAAGCCAGAGAACTGTTTTTCTCAAGGGCAAGGCTATCTATTTTATGTCCCTACAGGGAAGGAACTAAATGATGAGAGGGGCCTTGCTCCTGCTCGCCCTAATGGGGGTGAGTATGGGTCACAGAGGTGACATCGAGGAATACCAGCGGGTACACTATGCAGTAGCTTCAGTCATCTTAAACCTTACAGAAGTACACTTACCTGCATGGTGCCTGAAGGAAACGGAGCAGCTATACCAGGCCCCACTCAGAGAAATGTTCAAGAAATTTTACGAGTTAGATTTTGGCAATGTAGACAAAGCAGATTTATACATCCTACACGTTGGGAGACAAGAGGGAGGTAATGCGGGTCAATCCCAAGAGTGTTATAACTGTGAGAATTTGGGACACTGGAGCCGGAATTGTAGGCTCCCGAAAGGAGGGAAGCCAGGCAAAACAGAGCCACAGGAAGGCAGCCGACGACCCAGTACAAATTCTAGTGGCCGCATTACAGCAGCTTATGGGCACGGGTGGAGAAATGCTGGACTAAAAATCTCTGATGTTTCAGTGTGAATGGTAAAATAAAAGCTTGTGGATGGTTTGTAACTTGTCTTTAAGTGTGTGTGTGTCTGTATAGTTTTTTTTTCAACTGGCACTGGTTAGTTTGAAATTGGTTTGAATTAATTTGGAATTGAGGTTAATTAACCTGGGAAAACCAAACTTTCATTATGGCCATGGTGGAATTTTGGTTGATTTAAATTGTGTGAAAAAGCTCTAGTTCCGGACATGACATGACATATATTTGGTATTTTAAAATAAAAATTTTCTGACCAATTCAAGAATGTGACCAGTGGAGAAAAGGCTGTGTGCTGTTATTATGCATGAGAGAGAGAACCATTGTAATGTGTCTGCTATTGGTATGCGTGGTATCATGCATTAGTATGGGTGCTTGGCGAACTTTAAAAAAAGGAAAGCAACACCTTGTCAAGAGTGAAATAATTATTCCGAGCATTTTTAAAATTTTGAAGTTGTAATTTAAGTTATATTTTAAGTGGATGTTTTCCCTCAGTAACAGTAAGGGGAAATAGCTGGATGAATTAACCCATTGGGCGGACAGAAAAGCAACAATGGATGTTCTTTTTTTTCAAGCAGGCAATTACCGGAGAGGTGTAATTGATTTATAGGGAGATGACCTCAAGGTGTAGCTGAACTTGAACCTGGATGGGGCAGTGCTGTGTGAACTCCAGTAATTTAGATCACAAAGGCTGGACATTCGACTTAGCTAAATTGATTTTGTCATGTATTCAACTGTCATTGTAACCCATGTATAAAGTGACCTAAGTTGTACACCGTGAGAACTTTGACCACTAGGTGGTGAACTGTTGGGAGACACTCCTAACCTGGACTTTCAGGTAAAAAAGGGGAAGCTCCACCCACCTTCATCACTTCAGTGTTGGCTAATAAAAGGACTGGTCACAGAGTGACCTCCTCTCAAGTATGGGCCTCGTGTGCATTTGCACTGTGTAGTAAGGACATATCATTGGTGACGAGAAACTGGGATTTAAACCATGCGAGCATGGCCACTAGCAGCACAGATGAGAGGTACTGTGTTGTGGATGATTGGGACGATTTTATTGAGAGACTACAGCAAAGTTTCGTCACTAAGGAATGGTTGGGACAGGATTCGGCCGACAAACGCAGGGCTCATCTCCTGACGGTTTGTGGATCCAGGACGTACTCCCTGATGAAGGACCTTCTAGTGCCAGAGAAGCCAGTGGACAAGACGTTCGAAGAGCTCAGTAAGTTGATCGGGGAACACTTTAAACTGGCGAGCAGCATGCACATGGCGAGACACCGGTTTTACACGCACCGGCGGTGAGAAGGGCAAAGCGTTCCAGACTTCGTGGCAGACCTCCGACGACTGGCGAGCCTATGTAAGTTCCCAGATGCATGCAGAGCGTAGATGCTATGAGACTTTTTTATTGAGGGCATTGGGCACGCTGGGGTTTTCAGGAAACAGATTGAGACCAAAGACTTGACCTTGGAAGCGGCAGCTCTGATAGCACAGACATTTATCTCAGGAGAGGAAGAGACCAGAATGATGTTTGAAAAAAATCTTGGCTTAAATGCAGCAAAAGGAGAGGGAGTCAACTTTGTTAACATGGCACACAGTTCTCCAGCCAGACAGGGGCAATCGGACATGCCCGAGCATGTAGTCGAACCCAAAGGGGGAATTCAACAGAGACAATGGCTAGCTGAACGGCGATTCATGCCATCACAATGGACAATGCGGCCAGTAATGGGGCCATCAAAACCTGTCAATGGTGCGCTTAAGAACAGTTACAGAGACAGTCAGAGATGATCGACTAGTAATGGACCTTTTGTTTCCAACAACGGCTCATGTTGGAGGTATGGAGGCAAACACACAGCCAGAGCTTGCAGGTATCAGCAATATACCTGTAGAAATTGCAACGTCAGCGGTCACTTGGCGCATATGTGCATGAAGCCTGCAGCCAGGTTGATGTACGAGGAGGACGGGCCCAATGTAAGCCCTACAAGGCCAAATGAACACTAGGAGAAATCGCTGGAAGCTGAAGTTCAGCAAGTTCATGTGGAGCTCATATATAGTTCATACACCAGGACGCCACCGATAATGATGAAAGTGCTCCTCAATGGCATCCCAGTATCAATGGAGCTAGACACGGGGGCCAGCCAGTCCCTGATGAGTATCAAGCAGTTTGACAAGTTGTGGGCGTCCAAGGCCAGGAGGCCAAAATTATTGCTGATTGATGCACAGCTACGGACATATACAAAGGAGATCATTCCGGTGCTAGGCAGCGCCAGGGGAGTCGTGACCCACAAAGATTTGGAGAACAGATTGCCACTCTGGATTGTCCCGGGGGACAGTCCCGCACTACTGGGGAGGAGTTGGCTTGCTGTCATGAACTGAAAATGGGGCGATGTCAATGCAATTTCTTCTGCGGAGCGAGTATCATGCTCACAGGTCCTGGACAAATTTGACCCATAATTTCAACCCAGCATTGGCACTTTCATGGGGACAAAGGTAGTGATTCACATAAACCCGGACACCAGGCCAGTGCACCACAAGGCCAGAGCAGTGCCATACGTGATGCGGGAAAAGATAGAAGGCGAATTGGACCGCCTGCTGAGGGAAGGCATCATCTCGCCAGTCGAATTCAGTGACTGGGCGAGCCCGATCGTGCCGGTGCTCAAGGAGGATGGGTCGGTCAGGATATGTGGTGATTACAAGGCCACCATCAATTGGGTGTCACTCCAAGACCAGTACCCGCTGCCGAGAGCGGAGGACCTCTTTGCGACGCTATCCGGTGGCAAACGTTTTTCAAAATTGGACCTGACCTCAGCTTACAAGACCCAGGAGCTGGCGAGTGAGTCAAAGAAGCTGACCACCATCACGACACACAAGGGGTTGTTTGAGTACAACAGATGTCCGTTCAGGATTCGCTCGGCCGCCGCGATCTTCCAACGAAATATGGAAAGTCTCCTCAAGTCGATTCCAAGACGACATCCTCATCACGGGTTGCGATACTGAAGAACACTTCCGCAACCTGGACGAGGTGCTATGCAGACTGGACCGGGTAGGGCTGCGACTGAAAAAGGCGAAGTGCATCTTCCTAGCTCCAGAGGTTGAATTGCTGGGGATGAGGGTAGCAGCAGACGGGATCAGATCTATTGCGTCCAAAACGGAAGCGATCCAGAGAGCACCCAGACCCCGCAACACGACGGAGCTGCAATTGTTCCTGGGCTCCTGAACTATTTTGGTAACTTTCTTCCCAAATTGAGCACGCTGTTAGAGCCGCTACATGTGCTCCTATGCAAAGGTCGCGAATGGGTCTGGGGGGACAGCCAGGAAAGGGTTTTGATAGAGCACGAAATTTGTTGACGCTATATGACCCATGTAAGAAACTTGTTTTAATGTGCGACGCGTCGTCCTATGGGGTCGGGTGTATGTTGCAGCATGTCAATGCCAAGGATCAGTTACAGCCGGTAGCTTATGCCTCCAGAAGTCTGTCCCAGGCAGAACGGGGCTACGGGATGGTAGAAAAGGAAGTGCTTGCATGTGTATATGCAGTAAAAAAAATGCACCAGTACCTGTTTGGCAGGAAATTTGAGCTGGAGACAGATCACGAACCCTTAACGTCCCTTTTGGCTGACAACAAGGCCATAAATGCAAATGCATTGGCCCGCATATAGAGGTGGGCACTCACGTTAGCCGTCTATGATTATACTATTCGGCACAGACCGGACACTGAAAACTGCGCCGATGCACTCAGCAGGCTGCCACTGGCCAACACCGAGGGGGTAACCGAGCATGCTGCTGAGATGGTCATGGCTGTTGAAGCTTTCGAAAGCGAAGGCTCACCCGTGACAGCCTGTCAGATCAAAGTCTGGACAAATAGAGACCTGCTACTGTCTTTAGTCAAGAAATGTGTCCTGAACGGGGACTGGGCAGCCATGTACGGGGCATGCCCTCAGGAATTCAAACCATTTCACAGGCGCAAGGATGAACTCTCGATTCAGGCCGATTGCCTACTATGGGGAAACCGAGTAGTCATGCCCCAGACGGGCAGAGAGATGTCCATCAGAGAACTCCACAATGAGCACCCGGGCATTGTCATGATGAAGGCAATTGCCAGGTCACACATTTGGTGGCCAGGGATAGATGCAGACCTGGAACTTTGGGTTCACAGGTGCAACACGTGTGCCCAGCTGAGCAATGCGCCCAGGGAGGCCCCCCTTAGCCCCTGGTTCTGGCCCGCCAAGCCTTGGTCACGCATCCATGTGGACTACGCAGGTCCTTTCATGGGAAAAATTTTTTTGGTTGCAGTAGACGCCTACTCCAAATGGATTGAGTGTGACATTCTCAATTCAAACACATCCTCTGCCAAGGTAGAAAGTCTACGGGCAATATTCGCCGCCCATGGTCTACTGGATATCTTGGTCAGCGACAATGGCCCGTGCTTTACAAGCATTGAATTCCAGGACTTCATGGCAGGAAATGGTATCAACCATGTCAGAACGGTACCGTTCAAGCCGGCCTCAAATGGCCAGGCGGAACGAGCAGTGCAGATAATCAAACAGGGGATGCTCAGAATCCAAGGGGGTTCCCTACAAAGCCACTTATCACACCTCCTGTTGGCCAATAGATCCCGACCACACTCGCTCACAGGGGTTCCACCCGCAGAGCTGCTAATGAAGAGGACGCTCAAAACCAGGTTATCCCTTATACACCCCACCATGAAAGAAATTGTTGAGAGCAGGCGCCAGTCACAATGTGACTACCATGACGGGAATGCGAGGGCACGATGTATTGATGTCAATGACCCTGTCTTTGTCCTCAACCACGCTGCAGGGCCTAAATGGCTCGCAGGCACTGTGATTGCTGAAGAGCGGAATAGGATTCTGGTAGTTAAACTTACCAATGGACAAATCTGCCGCAAACACGTGGATCAAACAAAAAGGAGGTTCAGCAACCCGATAGAAGAAGCAGAGGAAGAACACAATGTAGAGTTCACTCCTCCACAGGTGACCGAACCCCGGAACCAAGTGAAGAGAGCCCTGTAACTGTGGGCAGTCCGGACAGGCCTGAGGCACTGCAAACAGCAGACACTCAGGCCAGCGCCCAACAACCGGAGCCCCAACTCAGGCGCTCTACAAGGTATTCAACTGCCATTGTAACCCATGTATAAACTGAGAACATTGTCCACTTGGTGGTGAACTTGTGGGAGACACTCCTATCCTGGACTTTCAGGTATAAAAGGGGGAAGCTCCACCCACTTTCATTACTGCAGTGCTGGTGAATAAAAGGACTGGTCACAGAGTGATCTTCTCTCAAGTATGGGCCTCGTGTGCATTTGTACTGTATAGTAAGGACATATCGGATTTAAAGATGAAAAAATGCGAATAACTCGAGAAGGACCTGTGAAGGGGCGGCCCCAACAGAGCAAATGATTTTTCTTTCATTTTTTGTCTTAAAAGGAACGAATCGAGCCAAAGATACGAGATTGTGTTGGGAAAAGTGGTGAAAGGAGAAACAAGGGATCCATGTCATGTCTTGTCTGTCTTATCTGTGTGGGTTTGAGGCCTAGCGTCTGTGTGGGTTCGAGGCCCAATGTCTTGTTTGCATGAGCTTGAGGCCCAGTGTACATTGTTTTTGTCTATGTGGGTTTGAGACCCAATGTCTGTGTGATCCCAAATCCCTCGAACACCATCAATGCCACAGATCTCATCTCATACACCAGGAAGCCCCGCCCAGAGCCCCGATGGTACAGATGACTGTAGATAGGTGTCCCACCACCACCAGTGGTTCAGGGAATGGGTTAGTATTAATCCCTACTGACAAAGTTTTGTTTCAGAACATGCAATACTCAATGGCATCCATGATCCTTAACCTGACTGAAGTCCACCTGCCTGTGTGGTGCCCGAAGAAGACGGAGAAGCTTTATGAAGCTCTGTTAAAAGTGATGTTTCAGGAATTTTATGAACTGGTCTATGGAAATGTAGATAAAGAACAGCTTTATGATCTGAATGTTGGGAATTGTGTGGGATCCGGGAGGCAGAGAAGAGGGGCCTGGAACGATGTGGCCACAGTGTTCAGTACAGGAATGGGTATTGTTAATACCATGGATGATGTACAACTCCAGATGCAGATCACTGGGTTAAAGAACCAACTGCATAAGATTCTAGGGGAAGAGAACACAGTGGTGGGTTCAGAGCTTCATGAGGACCAGGCAGTGACCGTTCATTTAAAGGAGTTCATTGCGGAGCTGGAGAGGCACGCTAAAACTGTTAATGATTTGATACGGGAGGACAGGAATGCGTCGGAGCAGGCTGTACGGAATGAGGTGTGTGTGTTGTATGGAGCATGGTTGCTGGGCGAAGGCCACAGCGACCTGGAGGACCTGAGGCAAGGTCGTGTCCCTTCATGGATAAGCAATAAGCATCTCGCTGCGCTGCACCCATATAGCAATTCATTGAGCCCGTGCCAGCTTTGTTTAGCCTCTGAAACCTCCCCTGTCCCTGTAGACTGTCCAGCCATACAGTGATGGAAATTGTAGTAAGAATGCCGGTAATGGGCGGGTCATCCCAGCCAGCACCGGTATACAGGGTTGAGAATACCAGGGTCATTCGCGGAGGAGTGCATGTTCGTTTTAAAGCGGTCCCGCCGTATGTCATAAAGTGGGAGCATGCTATGACAGGCATTGACCTCTCCGGATGCCAGAGCCGGGTGCACACGTAATACCGTGTCCCCAACACTTGAATGGTTTTGCTCGATCAGAATGTGGGTTTGCTTCTGCAGGCGCAGAATCAATCAATTGCACCATGGAAGTGATGGCACAAGAACATGTTCCTCCACAGGTAGCATACATAGGGGGTGGGACATATTGTGTCACCACAAGTGCGCCCCACTACCAGCATGGGCAGCACATCTGGTGTCCGGTGAATGACAGCAGTTTCTGTTTTAAACCCGAGGCAGAAGTTCAAGTGGCCCAGGAACGGATTGTCCCCCATTCCTGAACCCTCCACTGTTCATCTCACTGTAAGTGACAACATAACAAACCTGCAAGACTATTTCGCAGATTTTGGTTACGAAATTCCCGCTCTACCCGAACATCTTATCACCCTACTGAAAGCTGTAGAAGTATCACAGAAACATTTCTATACTCTAGATGTTTCTATGGGGTATGGTGAGAAAGCAGGAATGGGGTACTGAAGTTGCATGTTCAGCCATGAACTCATTGAATGGCGGTGCAGGCTAGAAGGGCCGAATGGCCTACTCCTGCACCTATTTTCTATGTTTCTATGTTTCTAACAAAAAACAATTGAAATAGGGGGCGAGATTTCGGAGATCACAGTTCCACCCTGGTGGGATATTTTGAGAAATATACAAGTCCCAGCTCGGATCAGAATAGCTTCCCACGTTTTAGTTATCTGCCAGCTTGTGATTATTCTTTATCTATGGTGTACTACCTGCAGGGTGAGAGGCAGAGGTCGTCGGACCCGGCAAGAGAGGGTGCTGAACGAGCCCTAGCAACTTGAGGGTTGCATCAGGGATGGAAACACAAAATATGATATGACACTGCAGAAAAATCGCCGTCACCCATTGGGGTCTGGTTTAGATTCCACCTGCTGTAAAATGCAGAAGTCAAGTGTTAAAAAGCTTTTTACTATGTGTGTTTTACTGTGTATTTTTGTGAAACTGGAGTAATGGAGGGACGTTGGACCCCTTCGATTGCTATAATGTAACTTGTGACTGAATTTACCTGTAAACAGTAATACATTTCAAAGGGGAATGTATGTTTGGGTTTAGCTAGGTAAATTACAGGGAAAGGTTGGCTCACGGAATCAGGAATTTTGTTAATTAAGAATGACACTCTGTAGCGAAGAGTGTCAAATGGGGGACTGCAAAATTCTTGGAAACACACCCCCAGTGTTTGGACTCATTGAAAAGGAAATTCGATTTGGGACTATCAAACAGAAAGTTTGGGATCCTAAAATGCTTATGGAAGAATTCTACGAGTTTTTAACGAAGTTTGGGATTTTTAAAAGGTGAATGTTGGGTCTGCAAGACCTCTAAAAGGCCAGTTTGTACATTGGAGCTAATCAAGCTGTCTGGGGACATTTGAATTAATCAAATTGTCTGGGGAACTGTTTACCCTCGAAACCTGCCCCTAGAAGACATTTACATTTCAACATTCAATCCAAGGAAGTACAGTTTCAATCCAAGCAAAAAACCCATCCAACACATGCATAATGCTAATCACTTTTCCGGCCTGCATTGACAAGAGCTAGTCAGCTCAGAAAAGTCTATCAACGCCAGATTTAAACCAATTAATCAAGTTTCAGTTAGCTAGGCTGCAAAACTTAAACAAAGAACCAAGGTTGATTTGGGGCACAGATAAGGAAGCCTCTCAAAATATAATTAAGGCCTGGTTTTACAGCCAGGAGGACACTTTGCTTCTACACCAGCTTCGTATGCTTCAGACCTGGCAGACTTCAAGATCAGCATACCAGCTTCGTTAACCTGGTTCTTCAGAACATCAACCAAGACAGCATCGCAAGCGACCAGGGCACCAAGCACGTCTTGGCAGCAAGAGGCTCACGGAGCAACCACCGAGATATTACCAGCAACCAAATTGGTAATATTGAGCCACCACAACCAACAATTTCCAAACTGAAGTCAACTCGATGAAAACCCGAAGATTCGCAAGCTGTTTCCACTCTACAAGCTATCCCTGAGCTACCAACGGGTAAAATATTATCTAAAAGAACTTTAAAACCTACTGTTGAAGGAAGAAAGTGGGTACTTACCCCATAAATCCAATACGCGCCCTACCACATCAGCGATACCACCAACTGAGGAACACGCAGCAAGAAGTCCTCTCCTACGTTCGAGGTATGGCAAGCAGAATCAACAAAATCCAACGCACCCCGAAACCGCAACCCATTACCGACTGTCAAGGAAGAATTGGTGAGCATAGTCCCTGAAGCCCCAGAGCCTAACCTAGTTAGATAGGGGAATTGGGAGGTGGGAGGTGTTGTACTGCTGTGTATTCTCTTGTGTTTTAGTAAAGGATTCCCCATTAGAGTGATAAGTTTTCTCTCATTTGAAGTGATAAGTTTTCTCAGTTTTAATAAAGGATATATTCATTCTTCTTGAATAAAAACCATACATTTCTTTGTACAAAACAGTTATCTGCTGTACTTTATCACACCTTGATTAATAAATCCAGGCTCGAGAACCAGGGGGTGGGAGCAACACGCAACCGCTCTGGGTCAAGGAAGGCAAACTGACCCCACACACCACCCCCTACAAAGGTTAGTATGTAGGTACAGCAAGTCATCAGGAAGGCCAATGGAATCTTGGCCTTTATTGCAAAGTGGATGGAGTATAAAAGCAGGGAAATCTTGCTACAGTTATACAGGGTATTGGTGAGGTCACACCTGGAATACTGCATAAGTTTTCGTTTCTGTTATGTCTTGAATAAAGAATCAGACTAGATACTGCAAGCTCAAAGTAAGTGTGACCGTAGTCCTTTATTACAGATCTCAGAGTACCTCTCCAGCCTGTGAGGCGTCCTTATATACAGGTGCTCCCAAGGGATTGTGGGATTGTGGTTAGACATGGTAATTACAGGTTTACATACGTAACAACACTTCCACCCAAAGCCAATAGTGTAACTATTTACAATGTGAGTCGATCTGGGGCCTTCCTTTCCCCAGTTGATCGTCTCAGTGCAAATGCTGGTGTTGGTGACTCGTTTGTTGGGCTTTCGCTGGGCTGGTGCGCAGTTGGCCTTGCTGGACTGCTGGGGCTGATGGGTTCTGCTTCGTGGTCAACCGCTGGGTCGGTTGCCAATTGTGTGTGTGTTGGAGGGTTGAAAAAGGTAGGTTGTTCTGGATAATCCTTAAATCTGAGTTTGGGTTGGTCCAAGTGTTTTCTGCAGGTGAGTTCATTTGCAAGTTTGACCACAAACACCCGACTTCTATCTTTGGCCAAAATAGTGCCAGCAATCCACTTGAGACCTTGTTCATAGTTCAACATAAATACAGGATCATTTACTTCAATTTCTCGTGACACATTTGCACGATCATGATATGTATTTTGTTTAAGCCGCCTGCTCTCTACCTGTTCGTGTCGATCAGGGTGGACTAACAAAAGCCTTGTCTTAAGTGCCCTTTTCATGAGCAGTTCAGCAGGAGGGACCCCGGTGAGCGAGTGGGGTCTTGTGCGGCAACTAAGCAGGACTCGGGATAAACGAGTCTGCAATGAGCCTTCAGTTACCCTTTTCAAGCTCTGCTTGATTGTTTGAACTGCTCGTTCTGCCTGACCGTTGGACGCTAGCTTAACCGGGGCAGACGTGACATGTTTGACCCCATTGTGGGTCATGAATTCCTTGAATTCGGCACTGGTAAAGTACGGCCCATTGTCACTTACAAGGACATCAGGCAGGCCATGCGTGGCAAACATGGCCTGTAGGCTTTCAATGGTTGCAGCAGACGTGCTTGCTGACATTATCACACATTCAATCCAATTGGAGTACTCATCTACAACCACTCAAAACATTTTTCCCAAGAATGGGCCTGCATAGTCGACATGAACATTTTTCCTCGCAAATAGATGTCGTCCTTTGGTAGCGGGTATTGATCCTGCAGTGAGAAACGATTGATAGTTACTTTATAATCACCACAGATTCAGACGGTGCCGTCTCCCTTGAGGACTGGAACAATCGGACTGGCCCACTCATGAATTCGATTGGCGAAATAATGCCCTCTCGTTACATCCTGAACAGCTCGATCTCCACCCTCTCTCTCATCATGTAAGGTACCGCTGACGCTTTGTGATGGATGGATCGTGCCACCGGAATCAAATGGATCTGCACTTTTGTTCCTTGGAACTTCCTGATGCCTGGCTCGAACAGCGCGGTGAACCTACTTAGGACCAGGGCATATGAGGTTTCATCGACGAACGAAAGCGCTCGGACGTTGTCCCAGTTTCAGCGTATCTTTCCCAGCCAGCTTCTGCCGAACAACATGATGCCATCGCCCACTACTATCCAGAGTGGTAAATTGTGCACTGCTCCATCGTAGGAGACCTTTATTATGGGAATCAGTTCCTTTGTGTACGTTCTAAGTTTGGTACGAATGGGAGTCAGGACTGGCCTTGAAGCCTTGTTGCACCACAGCTTGTCGAAACTCTTTTGTCGATACTCATTATGGACTGGCTTGCGCCCGTGTCCAACTCCATGGACACCGGGAGTCCATTTAATTCAACCTTCAGCATTATTGGGGAAGACTTTGTGGTAAATGTGTGCACCCTATATACCTCTGCCTCCTCAGTCTGAGCCTCTGGTTGATCATGATCCACCGTGGATCTGTCCTCCTCTTCAACATGGTGGTTTGCAGGATTAGCAGGGTTTGCAGCTCACCTGCACATACATTGGAAGTGTCCCATTGTTCCACAGCCCTTGCAAATGTACCCTTTGAAGTGGCATGAATGGAATCGATGATCACCTCCACAGCGCCAACAAGGTGTTAATTGCCTTGTATTCACAGTCCTTGATGGCGGACTCTGAGTCCTCTGTGGACATGCAGCTATAGGGGTGTAAGTCCTGCCATGTGCATTTTGATTCGAAAACAACGTTACTTTGTTCACAGTATTTGCAGCAGCACTACTGTGCTGGGAAATTTGTTTGGTATTGTCAATGGTGGAGATAAACGCCTGGGCTATCGCTATGGCTTTACTCAAGGTTGGGGTCTCTACAGTCAAAAGTTTGCAAAGTTACTTCATGGCCAATGCCAAGTACAAAGATGTCCCTGAGCATATGCTCCAAGTGTCCCTCAAATTCACAATGTTCTGCAAGGCGCCTTAGTTCGTCAATGTAGCTCATCAATTCCTGGCCTTCAAACCTCTTGTATGTGTAGAACCGATACCTTGCCATCAGAGTGCTTTCCTTCGGGTTTAGATGCTCCCGGACCAGTGTGCACAACTCATCGTATGACTTGTCTGTGGGTTTTGCTGGAGCGAGCAGGTTTTTCATGAGGCCATACGTCGGTGGCCTGCAACCGGTGAGGAGGATCGCCCTTCGTTTGGCAGCGTTCCCTTCTCCTTCCAGCTCATTGGCTATGAAGTATTGGTCAAGTCTCTCCACAAAGGTTTCCCAATCATCTCCATCTGAAAATTTCTCCAGGATGCCCACAGTTCTCTGCATTATAGCGTTGGGGTTCGTCATCTGTATCTCATTGCCAGTTGTTATGTCTTGTATAAAGAGTCAGACAAGATACTGCAAGCTCAAGTAAGTGTGACCGTAGTCCTTTATTACAGATCTCAGAGTGCCTCTCCAGCCTGTGAGGCCTCCTTATATACAGGTGCTCCGAAGGAATTGTGGGATCCCTTGGGACTCCAGAGGATAAGCTCTCTGGGGGTTACATAGAAAAATAGAAACATAGAAAATAGGTGCAGGAGCAAGCCATTTGGCCCTTTGAGCCTGCACCACCATTCAATAAGATCATGGCTGATCATCACCTCAGTACCCATTTCCTGCTTTCTCTCCATACTCCTTGATCCCTTTAGTCGTAAGAACACAAACAACCTTCCAGATATAAAAGGGGTCAGAGGGTCTAGTAAAAAGGAGGAACTGAGGGAAATCCTTATTAGTCAGGAAATTGAGTTAGGGAAATTGATGGGATTGAAGGCCGATAAATCCCCAGGGCCTGATGGACTGCATCCCAGAGTACTTAAGGAGGTGGCCTTCGAAATAGCGGATGCATTGACAGTCATTTTCCAACATTCCATAGACTCTGGATCAGTTCCTATGGAGTGGAGTGTAGCCAATGTAACCCCACTTTTAAAAAAAGGAGGGAGAGAGAAAACAGGGAATTATAGACCGGTCAGCCTGACATCGGTAGTGGGTAAAATGATGGATTCAATTATTAAGGATGACATAGCAGCGCATTTGGAAAGAGGTGACATGATAGGTCCAAGTCAGCATGGATTTGTGAAAGGAAAATCATGCTTGACAAATCTTCTGGAATTTTTTGAGGATGTTTCCAGTAGAGTGGACAAGGGAGAACCAGTTGGTGTATTTGGACTTTCAGAAGGCTTTCGACAAAGTCCCACACAAGAGATGAATGTGCAAAGTTAAAGCACATGGGATTGGGGGTAGTGTGCTGACGTGGATTGAGAACTGGTTGGCAGACAGGAAGCAAAGAGTAGGAATAAATAGGCAGGCAGTGACTAGTGGGGTACCACAAGGTTCTGTGCTGGGGCCCCAGCTGTTTGCATTGTACATTAATGATTTAGACGAGGGGATTAAATGTAGTATCTCCAAATTTGCAGATGACACTAAGTTGGGTGGCAGTGTGAGCTGCGAGGAGAATGCTATGAGGCCGCAGAGTGACTTGGATAGGTTAGGTGAATGGGCAAATGCATGGCAGATGAAGTATAATGTGGATAAATGTGTGGTTATTCACTTTGGTGGTAAAAACAAAGAGACAGACTATTATCTGAATCGTGACAGATTAGGAAAAGGGGAGGTGCAACGAGACCTGGGTGTCATGGTACATCAGTCATTGAAGGTTGGCATGCAGGTACAGCAGGCGGTTAAGAAAGCAAATGGCATATTGGCCTTCTTAGCAAGGGGATTTGAGTACAGGGGCAGGGAGGTGTTACTACAGTTGTACAGGGCCTTGGAGTATTGTGTACAGTTTTGGTCTCCCAACTTGAGGAAGGACATTCTTGCTATTGAGGGAGTGCAGCGAAGGTTCACCAGACTGATTCCCGGGATGGCGGGACTGACATATCAAGAAAGACTGGATCAACTGGGCTTGTATTCACTGGAGTTCGGAAGAATGAGAGGGGATCTCATGGAAACGTTTAAAATTCTGATGGGTTTAGACAGGTTAGATGCAGGAAGAATGGTCCCAATGTTGGGGAAGTGTAGAACCAGGGTCACAGTCTAAGGATAAGGGGTAAGCCATTTAGGACCGAGATGAGGAGAAACTTTTTCACCCAGAGAGTGGTGAACCTGTGGAATTCGCTACCACAGAAAGTTGTTGAGGCCAATTTACTAAATATATTCAAAAAGGAGTTAGATGTAGTCCTTCCTACTAGGTGGATCAAGGGGTATGGTGAGAAAGCAGGAACGGGGTACTGAAGTTGCATGTTCAGCCATGAACTCATTGAATGGCGGTGCAGGCTCAAAAGGCCGAATGACCTACTCCTGCACCTATTTTCTATGTTTCTATGTTTCTAAATCCCTCTTGAATATATCCAACAAAGTGGCATCATCAACAACTCTCTGCGGTAGAGAATTCCACAGGTTAACAACTCTCTGAGTGACGAAGTTTCTTCTCATCTCGGTCCTAAATGGCTTACCCCTTATGCATAGACTGTGTCCCCTGGTTCTGGACTTCTCCAACATTGGCAATATTCTTCCTGCATCTAACCTGTCCAGTCCCGTCAGAATTTTATATGTTTCTATGAGATCCCCTCTCATCCTTCGAAACTCCAGTGAATACAGGCACAGTCGATCCAGTCTCTTCATATGTCAGTCCAGCCATCCCGGGAATCAGTCTGGTGAACCTTCTCTGCACTCCCTCAATAGCAAGAACATCCTTCCTCAGAGTAGGAGACCAAAACTGAACACAATATTCCAGTTGAGGCCTCACTAAGGCCCTGTACAACTGCAGTAAGACTCCCTGCTCCTATACTCAAATCCCCTAGCTATGAAGGCGAACATGTCTTTTTACTTCTTCACCGCCTGCTGTACCTGCATTCCAACTTTCAATGACTGATGAACCATGACACCAAGATCTCGTTGCACCACCCTTTTTCCTAATCTGCCGCCATTCAGATAATATTCTTCCCTTGTTATTTTGCCACCAAAGTGGATAACCTCACATGTATCCACATTATACTGCATCTGCCATGCATTTGCCCACTCACCTAACCTGTCCAACTCAACCTGCAGCCTTTTAGCATCCTCCTCACAGCTCACACCGCTACCCAGCTTGGTGTCATCTGCCAACTTGGAGATATTACACTCAATTCCCTCATCTAAATCATTGATGTATATTGTAAAGAGCTGGGATCCCAGCACTGTGTCCTGTGGTAGCCCAATAGTCACTGCCTGCCATTCTGAAAAGGACCCATTTATCCCGACTCTGATTCCTGTCTGCCAACCAGTTCTCTATCCACGTCAATACATTACCCCCAATACCATGTGCTTTAATTTTGCACACCGATCTCTTGTGTGGGACCTTGTCAAAAGCCTTTTGAAGTCCAAATACACCACATCCACTGGTTCTCCCTTGTCCACTCTACTAGTTACATCCTCAAAAAATTCTAGATTTGTCAAGCATGATTTCCATTTCATAAATCCATGCTTGGACCGATCCTGTCACTGCCTTCCAAATGTGTTGCTGTTTCATCTTTAATAATTGATTCCAACATTTTCCCCCCTACTGATGTCAGGCTAACTGGTCTATAATTCACAGTTTTCTCTCTCCCTCCTTTCTTAAAAAGTGGCTTTACAATAGCTACCCTCCAGTCCATAGGAACTGATCCAGAGTCGATAGACTGTTGGAAAATGATCACCAATGCATCCACTATTTCTACGGTCACTTCCTTAAGTACTCTGGAAGCAGACTATCAGGCCCTAAGGATTTATCGGCCTTCCATCCCATCAATTTCCCTAACACAATTTCCTGACTAATAAGTATTTCCTTCAGTTCCTCCTTCTCACTAGACCCTCGGTCCCCTAGTATCGGTCCCCTAGTATTTCCGGAAGGTTATTTGTGTCTTCCTTCGTGAAGACAGAACCAAAGTATTTGTTCAATTAGTCTGCCATTTCTTTGTTCCCCATTATAAATTCATCTAATTCTGACTGCAAGGGACCTACGTTTGTCTTCACTAATCTTTTTCTCTTCACATATCTATAGAAGCTTTTGCGGTCTGTTTTATGTTCCCAGCTAGCTTCCTCTCATACTCTATTTTCCCACTCCTAATTAAACCCTTTGTCCTCCTCTGCTGAATTCTAAATTTCTCCCGGTCCTCAGGTTTGCTGCTTTTTCTGGCCAATTTATATGCCTCTTGGATTTAACACTATCCTTAATTTCCCTTGTTAGCCACGGTTGAGCCACCTTCCCCATTTTATTTTTACTCCAGACTGGGATGTACAATTGTTGAAGTTCATCCATGTGATCTTTAAATGTCTGCCATTGCCTATCCACCGTCAACCCTTTAAGTATCATTCACCAGTCTATTCTAGCCATTTCCCACGTCTCATGGTAATTACAGGTTTACATACATAACAGTTTCTATATTTCAGAAAGGATATACTTGCTTTGGAGGCAGTTCAGAGAAGGTTCACTAGGTTGATTCTGGAGATGAGGGGGTTGACTTATGAGGAAATGTTGAGTAGGTTGGGCATCTACTCATTGGAATTCAGAAGAATGAGAGGTGATCTTGTCGAAACGTATAAGATTATGAGGGGACTTGACAAGATTGATGCAGAGAGGATGTTTCTACTGATAGGGGAGACTAGAACTAGGGACCATAATCTTAGAATAAGGTGCCGCCCATTTAAAACTGTGATGAGGAGGAATTTCTTCTCTCAGAGGGTTGTAAATCTGTGGAATTCGCTGCCTCAGAGATCTATGGAAGCTGGGACATTGAATAAATTTAAGACAGAGATAGACAGTTTCGTAACCAATAAGGGAATAAGGGGTTATGGGGAGCGGGCAGGGAAGTGGACCTGAGTCCATGATCAGATCAGCCATGATTGTATTAAATGGCGGAGCAGGCTCGAGGGGCCATATGGCCTACTCCTACTCCTATTGCTTATGTTCTTATGTTCTTATGTAGCCTCGTCAGGGTTGGCCTCAAGTTCTGCAAATATAACCAAACAGACAAATTATTAGCAGCAGACGAGGGGGCAGTGTGGCATGAGTAGGCTCACACAGCACAGGCAGCAGGCTCATTTGAAGTACCGCGATGAATGATAGCACATTGCATCAACTGAAGCATAGCTGATGGAGACATCCCAATGAACCGAAGCATGGCTAGCACGTGCAGTATTTAACATTTAGCAAAGCCAGACTGTGGAATTTGCAAGACTTACCCTCTCCCTCGAGTGTGGGCCCAGCTTGTGCAGTGGTGGTTGCTTTTCCCCAGGCAGGACCCATTAAAGCAGTGACCCTGTCTTCCAAGCGTGTCAGTGGTTGAAGATTTGCCGGGCCTCCTCCTGTTCAAGTTCTTTCCTCTTTGCTGTATGCCACCTTCCTCTGCAAAGATGAAAGTATAACTTTTTAGAGAGGGTATCTTTCTGCTGGGTGGGACATATACAGATGGTCACATGTACAATTACAATTCCATTGAATAAATGAAAATATTACTTACACTAACTACTTGACCAAGGTCCTGCCACTTCTTTTTGCACTGGCCTCCAGACCTCAGGGTGGTCACCATTGAACAGTAATCTTCTGCAAGTTGGTTCCAGGTTTCTTCACTTCTTTTGGTGAAACTTTTATGTGACCTCTGCTGGTGTCCAGCTCGTGCCTTCTGGCCTCAATTACAGTAACCAGTCCCTCCACTTCATCCTGTGAGATATTCTTTGTCCTTGAGCTGCGTTGCATCTTGTACTGCAGCTCCAATTTTTCCAATGAGAATTAAAGTTCTCACACACAACTGGCTCTTTAAAAAATGCCTCATGCTGACTGGGAGCTGTACTGGGCATGCGCGCCAATAGCAACCACGACAAAAAAGTCCTTTTTTTTTGTGCATGCGCAGAAGTGGGTTCATCATTTTTTCGGCGCAGACATTAAGCTCCACCATCCAAAGCTAAAGGACAGGCTGCGCGACGTCAAATTCAAAAAATTGAACAGGGAAACTTGCCAGTTATTTTTTTGGAGTGGTCAGGGCCAAAGAAATACGGGCGTAACTCTTGCAGTATGTAAAAAAATGGTTTTGGGGAAAATTGAGCCCTTAGTTTATCTATTTTCCTTTGCAGACTTTGTGTTCTCCTCAGAGCTTATTGGCCCACCTAGCTTTGTATCGTCAGTAATCTTGGATACATTATACTCGGTCCCTTCATCTAGGTAATTAATATCGATTGTAAATAGCCAGCATTGATCCTTGCTGCTCCCCATAGTTACAGCCTGCCAACCTGAAAAAGCCCGTTTATCCCTACACTCTATTTTCTGTCCGTCAACCAATCCTCTATCCATTACCCCCAACCCCATGAGCCCTTATCTTGTGTAATAACATTTTATGTGCCTAGTCTTTGACCCTCCAGTCACCATGTCACCTCTGTAGTTACTGATTTACACAACCACTCCCTACCCCATGATCCGCTTAACACCAATAAAGCCTTAATTGACTTCCCTGTTGGTCGTTTTCCCCCGAGCATAGGCCCCAACTTTACTCCATCGTCCAAAGGATGAAGACTTGAGTGTATCTGGTGCACAGCTTCCTTATCCATCTACCAGATTTGGCTGTGCCACTTCAAGCTCGACTGGATTTCTCTTTCCTCTGCCAAGACCACCTCTTGAATCATCCTCGAGGGCAGAGATGACCCGTGGCTACTTTTCTCCACTAACAACCACCTCGTATAAACCCTTCCTGGTATGAATGTAAACATTACCAATGTGTAAGACTTGCCACCAGGCGGCACACCTGTGGGAGACCCAAGGATCACCTGCACACCCTGGGCAAGCAGGTATCAAAGGCAGTCTACCATGCTGCTTCCTCAATATGGAGTTATATTAAAGAGACCAAGGTCACAATGGTTGAGCTTACAGTATACAGTCTTGTGGAGTTATTCTGAACATAACAATTGGTGATGAGTAGCAGATCACGAACTTTCATACGGTTATGGCTGCCGTTGGTATTTTTGAGAGATTTGTTGAGGGTGATTATTGGGAAGCCTTCATTGAGCGCCTTGACCAGTACTTTGTGGCCAATGAGCTGGATATGGAAGAAACCGCGGTCAAGCGCAGGACGATTCGCTTCACCACTGCGGGTCCACGATATATGGCCTCATCAAAAATCTGCTAGCACTGACGAAACCAATGGAGAAGACATACGAAGAGTTGTGCACGCTGGTTCGGGAACACCTCAAGCCGAAGGAGAGCATCTTGATGGCCAGGTATGGCTTTTATACGCACCATTGCTCCGAGGGCCAGGACGTGGCGAGCTACGTCGCCGACCTAAGACGCCTTGCGGGACCGTGCGTATTTGCTGGATTTTTGGGGGAAGTGTTGCGGGACATTTTCGTGCTTGGAATCGGCCACGAGGTCATTCTTCGCAAACTGCTGTCTGCCGAATCCCTAGATCTGAGCAAGGCCATCCCAGGCTTTCATGTCCACAAACGATAACACTAAACAGATATCTTTGCAGCATCGGAACTCACCAGCAAGTACTATGCATAAAATAATGCCTTCAGCAGGCAGAACTGTATATGGCAGGGCCTACAGGCCTGCAGATGCCAGACCTAGGATGACTCAAAGTCCGCCGTGGGGTGTGAATGCAAATCCATTAACACCATGTTGGCGCTGTGGGGGTAATCATCGAGCCCATCAATGTCGAATCAAGCACTACGTGTATAAGGGCTGTGGAACAATGGGGCACCTCCAGCAAATGTGCAGACGTGCTGCGACTCACCACGTGGCAGAGTCGGCAGAAGATGACCGATCCAGTGCAGATCACGCTGAACGAGTAAGAGAGGCAACTCAACCTGAGGCTGAAGAGGAAGTGTATGGGGTACACATCTTCACCACCAAAAGCCCTCCGATAATATTAAAAGTCAAATTAAACGGCATTCCAGTTTCCCTGGACTCGGACACGGGGGCGAGTCAGTCAATTATGAGCCAGAAAGCTTTTGAGAAACTGTGAGGCAACAAGGCTACAAAGGCCAAAACTAAGCCCGAGCCACACCAAGCTGCATACTTACACCAAAGAGCTCATACCAGTCATTGGCAGTGCGGCAGTGAAGGTATCGTACGATGGAGCTGTGCATGATTTACCACTGTGGATTGTACCAGACGATGGCCCAAAGCTGTTCGGCAGAAGCTGGCTAGGAAAGATCTGATGGAACTGGAACGACATTAAAGCACTGTCTTCGGTGGATGACGCCTCGTGCGCCCAAGTGCTGAACAAATTCCTGTCATTATTCGAGCCAGGCATCGGCAACTTCACAGGCGTCAAAGTGCAGATCCATCTCATCCCTGATGCACGACCCGTTCATCACAAGGCCCAAGCGGTTCCATACATGATGTGAGAGAAAGTCGAGATCGAGCTGGACAGACTTCAACGAAAGGGGATCATATCGCCAGTCGAGTTCAACGAGTGGGCCAGTCCAATTGTGGTGTTGAAAAGCGATGGGACAGTCAGAATCTGCGGGGACTACAAGGTAACGATCAACCGAGTCTCGTTACAGGACCAGTACCCATGACCCAAAGCGGATGACCTGTTCGCAACGCTAGCAGAGGGGAAGTCGTTCACCAAGCTGGATCTAACCTCTACTTACATGACACAGCTGGCTGAACCTTCGAAAAAATTGATGTGCATCTACATGCACAAAGGACTATTCATATACCACAGATGCCTCTTTGGGATTCGCCCGGCTGCGGCCAGCTTCCAGAGGAACATGGAGAGTCTGCTGAAATCGGTTCCGTGTACCGTGGTGTTTCAAGACGACATCCTGATCACTGGCCGCAACACCATCGAACTCTTGCACAACCTGGAAGAGGTTCTAAAGTGACTGGACAGAGTGGGACTCAGGCTGAAATGCTCCAAGTGTGTTTTCCTGGCACCTGAGGTCGAATTTTTGGGGAGAAAGATTATGGCGAACGGCATCAGACCCACAGACTCCAAGACGGAGGCCATCAAGAACGCACCCAGACCACAGAATGTGACAGAGCTGCGTTCGTTCCTGGGACTCCTCAACTATTTTGGGGTTGAGCACTTTGCTGGAACCTTTGCATTTATTGCTACGCAAGGGTGATGACTGGGTTTGGGGTAAATCTCAAGAGACAGCCTTTAACAAGGCCAGAAACCTGCTAAGTTCTAACTAGTTACTTGTATTGTATAACCCGTGTAAATGTTTAGTACGAGCTTGCGATGCATCTTCGTACGGGTCGCTTGTGTGTTACAGCAAGCCAATGTGTCAGGCAACCTGCAACTGGTTGCATATGCATCCAGAAGCTTATCTAAGGCTGAAAGAGCCTACAGTATGGTAGGGAAAGAAGCATTAGCTTGCGTATACGCGGTTAAGAAAATGCACCAATACCTATTTGGACTCCGTTTCGAGCTGGAAACCGATCACAAGCCGCTCATTTCGCTGTTCTAAGAAAGCAAAGGTATTAACAGCAATGCTTCGTGCCGCATCCAAAGATGGGCACTAACGTTATCTGCGTATGTCTATGTAATCTGCCACAGACCAGGCACTGAGAACTGTGCCGATGCCCTCAGTCGGCTACCATTGCCCACCACTGGGGTGGAAATGGTGCAATCTGCAGACTTGCTTCTAGTAATGGATGCTTTTGAGAGCCAGGGGTCATTCGTCACGGCTCGCCAGATCAGGACCTGGACTAGCCAGGACCCTGTGCTATCACTAGTAAAAAGCTGCAACCTTAATGGGAGCTGGTCGGCGGTTTCCGGGGAAATGCAAGATGAAATTAGGCCGTTCCACCGACCTTCACAGTACCCACTCAGGCATAATCATGATGAAGGCTATCACCAGGTCGCACGTTGGTGGCCCGCCATTGACTCGGAATTGGAGTCATGCATACACCAATGTAACACTTGTTCACGGATGAGCCATGCACCGAGGGAGGCACCACTGAGTCTGTGGTCATGGCCCTCCAACGTGGATTTCGCTGGCCCCTTTCTAGGAAAGATGTTCCTAGTAGCAGTGGACGCTTACTCTAAATGGATTGAATGTATAATAATGTCATCATGTACGTCCACTGCCACTATTGAAAGCCTCCGGGCCATGTTCGCCACCCACGGTTTGCCCGACATCCTTGTTAGTGACAATGGACCACGTTGCACCAGCTCAGAATTCAATGAGTTCATGACCCGCAGTGGCATCAAGCATGTCAAGTCTGTGCCGTTTAAGCCCGCATCCAATGGTCAAACTATCAAGCAGAGCTTGAAACGCGTGACGGACAGTTCCCTGCAGACCCGGTTATCTCGGATTCTGCTCAGCTACTGCACGCAACCCCACTTGCTTACCAGGGTTCCCCCTGCAGAATTGATAATGAGGAGAGCACTCAAAACCAGGCTCTCCTTAGTCCACCCAGATCTCAATGATCATGCAGAAACCCAGCGGCACAGGCATAACATGTACCACGATCGCGCGGCTGCATTGCGTGACATTGAGGTTAATAACCCTGTGTTTGTTATTAATTACGGTCATGGTCCCAAATGCATTGCTGGCACTGTTAGCCAAGGAGGGCAATAGTGTGTTGTTGTCAAACTTTTGAATGGACAAATGTGCAGAAAGCATTTGGATCAGACCAAACTGCGATTCATTGACAAGCAAGAACAGTTCGAAGAGGACATTACCATCAATGATCCATGCACACACACCCAACCAGTAATCAACCTTGCGGTCAACCACGAGGATGAACCCACCATGCCCGACAGTCCGATCAGACCAGCTACACCGCAGTGCAGCAATGATCCGACCGACTCACCCATGCCAGGACTTTAACTCAGGCAATCAACCCGGGAACGCAGAGCCCCGGATCGCCTCAACTTGTAAATAACTTGTATCTAAGACTTTGGGAGGGGAAATTATGTTATGTATGCAAACATTACCAATGTGTAACACTTGCCACCAGGGGGCACACCTATGAGAGACCCAAGGGTTACCTGCACACCCTGGGCAAGCAGGTATAAAAGGCAATCTACCATGCTGCTTCCTCACTCTGGAGTTACATTAAAGAGACCAAGGTCACAACAGTTTGAGCTTACAATATACAGTATTGTGGAGTTATTCTGAACATAACACTTCCCCCCTGCGCTTTCTGCCCTCACTTCTAACAACGAGTGTGAGGAGCTCACTTACATCGCTATCACCAAGATAAATGTGGTCCGCTCGGCTGCCTAATGGCCTATAATCTTGACCGCTCCTTTTTTTTTAATGATGTGGAAGAGCAGCAGTCGAAGGAGAATGTGGATAGAGGGGAAAGCGAGAGAGACTGAGACACATTAGTAACCTTAGACTTCCCTTAGAACATTTTAGCATATTATTCAATCATAACGGCCCATCGTGCCTGTGCCAACTCTAACAGAGCTATCCGATTAGTCCCACTTCCCTGCACTTTCCCCATAGCCATGTGGTCTTTTCCTATATTAAGTATTTATACAATTCCCTTTTGAAAGATACAATTAAATCTGCTTCCACCGCCCTTTCAGGCAGTACATTCCAGATCGTGTAAACACGCTGCATTTAAAAAAAAACACATTCCTCATCTTTGTCTGCTCCCGGCTTCAAATATGATGGCACATCTTTGGTGATTGAAGGTGGGTTCACTGCTGCTGTTTTTCTCATGGTTTCAGTAGAGTTGCTTTTGCATTAGAGTGCCCCAAAGCTGTGGTTCTGCAGTGTTCCCAGGTATGCATGGTGCACCCTGTAAGGAATCGAAGGTCTTTGCTCCCTTACATTTGTATTCCTGGGCCTCCGTATGATATAGTGGAACCTAGCACTTCTGTGGAGACAAGAACCCACTGCTAAAGACAAAGGAGCATGGAGCGTGTCTACAGATAGCACTTGATCCATGTGATCTCCTGGACTGGTTTTGAAGAGGAATTTTTCAGAGTATTTTTTTCCCTTATTGACCCTGGGTTTTTCTTTTGCTTCTTCTGGGAGATTACATGGCTGCAGGAGGGAGGCAGTGATTAGTCGTGAAGCTCCGGCCATCATGGTGTCGGGTAGGTTTAATGGACCAGCTGGTCTTTTCGTGGCTCATTTTTGTATGTTCATACATTGATGTTGCTGTCTTAAGACAGGAACGTTAGCAGGTAATGTGAAAGCATCTTGTGCTACTGTGGGCCTGTACCTCAAAGTACAGTACATTATTATATCATTGCATTCATATTTGTTGTTGTATCTATTTGCAGCATAACATTTAATGCAGTCTAGTTGGGAATATGGTTTTGTGCAGCTTGATGTGATTAATCTATTAAGCCTTATTGCAGTGGGTGCTCTCATTCCATAATGCTCATTGTTTGCCTTAATTTCTAACAAATCATTTCTTTATCTAACGCATCCTGCCTTAACACAATAGAACTTTGAGTTTCAGTTAGAACATAGGAATATAAGAAATAGGAGCAGGAGTAGGACGTTTTGCCCCTCGAGCCTGCTCCGTCATTCAATAAGATAATGGCTGATCTGATCTTGGCCTCAACTACACTGCCCTACCCTCTCCCCATAACCATTGACTCCCCCATCATTCAAAAATCTGTCTATCTCCACCTTAAATATATTCAATGACCCAGCCTCCACAGCTCTCTGGGGTAGGGAATTCCAAAGATTCATGACCCTCTGAGAGAAGAAATTCCTCCTCATCTCCGTTTCAAATGGGCGACCCCTTATTCTGAAACTATGCTCCCTGGTTTTAGATCCCCCATGAGGGGAAATATCGTCTCTGCATCTACCCTGTCAAGCCCCCTCAGAATCTTATGTGTTTCAATAAGATCACCACTCATTCTTCTAAACTCCAATGAGTATGGGCCCAACCTAATCAACCTTTCTTCATAAGACAACCCCTTCATCTCAGAAATCAACCTAGTGAAGCTTCTCTGAACTGCCTCCAATGCAAGTATATCCCTCCTTAAATAAGACCAAAACTGTATGCAGTGCTCCAGGCGAGGTCTCACCAACAGTTGTAGCAAGACTTCCCTACTTTTATATTCCATCCCCCTAGCAATGAAGGCCAACATTCCATTTGACTTCCTAATTAGTTGCTGTACCTGCATGCCAACTTTTTTGTGTTTCATGTACAAGGACCCCCAGATCCCTCTGTACTGCAACAATTTGTAGTCTCTTTCCATTTAAATAATAATTTGACACAAAAGCAAAATACTGCAGATGGTGGAATCTGAATTGAAAACAGAGAATGCTGGAAATCTCAACGGGTCAGGCAGCATCTGTGGAGAGAAAAACAGCGTTAATGTTTCGGGTCGACAATCCTTCGTCAGAACTGCCGAATATTCTAAAAGAGCACATTCTTCAGCACTGAAAGGGGGAGGGGAAGAAAGAACAAAAGGGAAGGACTGTGATAGGGTGGAAGGCAGGAGAGATTAGAGAGACAAATGGATGATAGGTTGAATTGAAATGGTAATGATAGAGATTAGAAAAGCGTTAATCTGGATAGGATGTGAATGGCGTAGTAATGACCAGCTGCTATTATAGACAAAAAGGGGGAAAAAAAGAAGAAAAAAAACATAAGATGGGGGGGAAGGGAAAGTGAACCAAAATGGGCAGAGGTTATGCTCTGAAATTGTTGAACTCGATGTTGAGTCCAGAAGGCTGTAAAGTGCTTAAACGAAAGATGAGGTGCTGTTCCTCGAGCTTGCGTTGTGCTTTATTGGAACAGTGGAGGAGTCCGAGGACGGAGATATCAGAGTGGGAGTGGAGTGGAGAATTAAAGTGACAGGCGACCGGAAGCTCAGAGTCGCACTTATGGACTGAGCGGAGGTATTCCACAAAGTGGTCACCTAATCTCCGCTTGGTCTCCCCAATGTAGAGGAGACCGCATCGTGAGCAGCGAATACAGTATACTAAATTGAAAGAAGTACAAGTAAATCGCTGTTTTACCTGAAGGAGTAGTTGGGGCCCTGGATAGTGGGAAGGGAGGAGGTAAAAGGGCAGATGTTGCATCTCTTGTGCTTGCACAGGAAGGTGCTGTGGGAAGGGGAGGGGGTGCTGGGGGTAACTGGAATGGACCAGGGTGTCGCGGAGGGAGCGGTCCCTTCGGAATGCTGAGAGGGGAGGGGAGGGGAAGATGTGATTGGTGGTGGGATCGCGCTGGAGGTGGCGGAAATGGCAGAGGATGATCGTTGAACGTGGAGGATGGTGGGTTGAAAGGTGAGGACAAGGGGACCTCTATCGTGGTTCTGAGAGGGAGGGGAAGGGGTGAGAGCAGAGGTGCGGGAAATAGAATGGACACGGTCGAGGGCTATGTTAACCACGGTGGAGGAGAATCCTCTGTTGAGGAAAAAGGAAGACGTGTCGGAGGCACTAGTGTGAAAGGTGGTGTCGTCAGAGCAGATGTGACGGAGGCAGAGAAACTGGGAGAATGGAATGGAGTCCTTACAGGATGAAGGGTGGAAGGAAGTGTAGTTCAGGTTGGTGTGGGAGTCAGTGGGCTTATAGTGGCTACTGGTCGAAAACCTATCCCCAGAGATGGAGACGGAGAAGTCGAGGAAGGGAAGGGAAGAGTCTGAGATGGATAGGCTAGGGGAAGGTGAGGGAAGGGTGGAAATTGGATGCAAAGTGAATGAAATTTTCAAGTTCGGGGCGAGAGCAGGAAATGGCACCGATACAGTCATCAATGTGCGGAAAAAGAGGTGAGGGAGGGGATCCGAGTAGGACTGGAACAAAGAATGTTCTACATATCCCACGAAAAGGCAGGCATAGCTGGGACCCATGTAGGTTCGAATAGCAACACCTTTAATTTGGAGAAAGTGAATGGAGATAAAGGAGAAGTTGTTCAATGTGGAGTAGGGTGATGGTGGATAGGGATTGATTGGTCCTCTGCTCGAGGAGGAAGTGGAGCACCCTCATGCCATCCTGATGATAGATGGAAGTGTAGAGGAATTGGACGTCCATGGTGAAAAGGAGACGATTGGGGCCAGGAAACATTAACTCTGTTTTTCTCTCCACAGATGCTGCTTGACCTGCTGAGATTTCCAGCATTCTCTGTTTTTATAAATAATAATTCACTATTTTATTCTTCCTACGAAAGTGGATAACCTTATATTTTCCCACATTATACTCCATCTGCCAAATTTTTGCCCACTCACTTAACCTATCTATATCTCTTTGCAGATTCTTTGTGTCCTCTTCACAACTTGCTTTCCCACTTAGCTTTGTATCATCAGCAAACTTGGCTACATTACACTCAGTCCCTTCATCCAAGTCATGAATGTAGATTGTAAATAGTTGAGGCCCCAGCACTGATCCCTGTGGCACCCCACTCGTTACAGTTTGCCAACCTGAAAATGTCCCATTTATCCCAACTCTCTGTTTTCTGTTAGTTAGCCAATCCTCTATCCATGTTAATATATTACCCCCAACCCGTGAGCTCTTATCTTGTGCAGTTAGCTTTTATCTTATCGAATGCCTTCTGGAAATCCAAATACACAACATCTACTGATTCCCATTCATCCATCCTGCTCGTTACATTCTCAAAGAACGCTAGTAAATTTGTCAAACATAATTTTCCTTTCATAAAACCATGCTGACTCTGCTTGTTTGTATTATGATTTTCTAAATGTCTTGCTACAAACTTCCTTAATAATGGACTGTAGCATTTTCTCAATAACAGATGTTAGGTTAACTGGTCTATAATTTCCTGCTTTCTGTTTCCCTCCTTTCTTGAATAGGGCATTACATTTTTGGTTTTTCAATTCGTTGGGACCTCTCCAGAATCCAGGGATTTTTGGTAGATTACAACCAATGCGTCCACTATCTCTGCAGCCACTTCTTTTAAGACCCTAGGATGCAGGCCATCAGGTCCAGGGAACTTGTCCACCTTTAGTCGCATTAGTTTGCCTAGTACTTTTTCTCTAGTGATAGCGATTGTTTTAAGTTCCTCCTCCCTTGATAATCCCTTGATTATCTATTATTATTGGCATGCTTTTAGTGTCTTCTACTATGAAGACTGATACAAAATATTTGTTCAAAGTCTCTGCCATTTCCCTGTTTTCCATTATTAATTCCCCAGCTTCAATCTCTAAGGGACCAAAGTTTACTTTAGCTACTCTCTTCCTTTTTATATACCTGTAGAAGCTCTTACTGTCTGTTTTTATATTTCTTGCTAGTTTACTCTCATAATCTATCTTCTCTCTCTATTATATTTTTAGTCGTCCTTTGATGATATCTAAACATTTCCCAATCCGTTGGCCTCCCACTAATCTTCGCAACATTGTATGACTTTGTTTTCAATTTGATGCAATCCTTCACTTCCTGATTTAACCATGGATGGTTCATTCTTCTCTTAGTCTTTCTTTCTCACTGGAATATATCTTTGCTGAGAGTTAAAAAATATCGCCTTAAATGTCAGCCACTGATTATCTAGCGTCTTACCCTTTAATCTATTTTTCCAGTCCACTTTAGCCAAATCTGTCTTCACACCTTTGTAATTGCCTTTATTTAAGTTCGGGACACTAGTTTGAGACCCAACTTTCTCACCCTAAACTGAATTTGAAATTCTAACATGCTGTGACTACTCTTCCCTGGAGGAACCTTTACTATGCGATCATTAATTAAGCCTATCTCATTACACATTGCTAGAACTAAAATAAACAAGGTTGGTTCCACAATGTATTGTTCAAAGAAACCATTCTGAATACAGTCTAATTCGTTCTCAAGGCTACCTTTGCCAATTTGCTTTGTTCAATATATATGAAGATTAAAATCGCTCATGATTATTGCAGTACCTTTCTTACAAGCCTCCATTATTTCTTGATTTATATTCTGTCCTACCTTGTCGCTCCTGTTTGAGGGTCTATAGACTATACACACCAGTGACTTATTTCCCTTATTATTTCTTATTTACACCCAAACTGATTCTACATCTTGATCTTTTGAGCCAATATCATTTCTCACTGTTACGACAAATGAAAAATGTTTTTGATAAAAGTAGAACCACAGAAATGTATAACTTTAAAAGATCAGATTGTCCTTTTCCACCCCAAAGGAGACCCCTCCTTTCCATTATCGCCAAGGCTATGGGACACTAACTGTCACTTAGCACACTCTTGTGTGCTCACAACTTTTGTTTCTATCATCCTTTCACAGTATTTTTATCACATTTCCTAACCCCATGACTAACTCTTGCCTAATGTTTCAGTTACGGTGGGAACACACTTTGAAGCGCTTTTAAAACTGTGTTCTTTGTACAGTTTTGTGTTCAATACCACATCAAACTTAAGGCAGGCAGTATCGGATTGCAAATTTTTCACCACTTTCTCATTTCTTGCAGGCACATCTCCACGCTGGTGGAATCTTATGTCCCCCAAATTGGGTAAACATACAAATTCATGGCAGAGCTCCCTTTGATCAGCAGCTCCCCCTCCCTCACACATTGCATCAAAGTAACAAATAGTGTCAGCTATGGCTCAGTGGGTACCACACCCACCTCTGGGTCAGAAGGTTGTGGGTTCAAGTCTCACTCTAGGGACTTGAACACACAAATCTAGGCTGACACTCCAATGAATGCTGTTGAAGGTGTCATCTTTCAGATGAGACGTTAAACCGAAGCCCTGTCTACCATCTCAGGTGGCCATAAAAGATCCCGTGGTACTATTTCGAAGAGCAAGGGAATTATCCCTGGTGTCCCGGCCAATGCTTATCTCTCAATCAACATCACAAAAACAGATTATCTGTCATTATCACATTGCTGTTTGTGGGAGCTTGCTTGTGCACAAATAGGCTGCCGCATTTCCTACATTGTAACAGTGACTACGCTCCAAAATGACTTCATTGGCTTTAAAGCAATTTTAGATGTCCGGTGGTTATGAAAGGTGCTATATAAATCCAAGCCTTTCTTTCTTCTTTCACCTTATGGAAATCCAAATATACTACATTGACTGGTTCCCCTTTATGTACCCTGCTAGTTACATCCTCAAAAAACTCTAATAAATTTGTCAAACATGATTTCCCGTTCATAAAACCATGTTGACTCTGCCTAATCATATTATGATTTTCTAAGTGCCCTGATGCCACTTCCTTAACAATGGATTTCAACATTTTCCTGATGACTGATGTCAGGCTAACTGTTTTCTCTCTCTCTCCTTTCTTGACATTTGTATTACATTTGCTACCATTCAATCTGCTTGGACCATTCTAGAATCTAGGGAATTTTTAAAGCTCAAAATCAATGCATCCATTATCTGTACAACCACCTCTTTTAGAATTCTAGATGTAGACCGTCAGGTCCAGGGGATTTGTTGGCTTTTAGTCCCATTTGTTTCTCTAGTACTTTTTCTCTACTTATATTAATTGCGTTAAGTTCCTCATCCTCATTAGGCTCTTGGTTCCCCACCATTCTAGGTATGCTTTTTGCATCTTCTACTGTGACGACAGATACAAAATATTTGTTTAACATTTCTGTAATTTCCTTATTCCCCATAATAATTTCTCCTGTCCTAGCCTCTAAGGGACCAACATTTACTTTTGCTACTCTTCCTTTTTACATACTTGTAGAAGCTCTTACAATCCATTTTTCTATTTCTTACTAGTTTTCTCTCATATTTTTTCCCTTTTTATCAATTTTTTTTGGTCATCCTTTGCTGGTTTCTGAAACTCTCCCAATCCTCAGGCTGGCTACTATTCTTCACAACATTATAAGCTTCTTATTTCAATCTATCGCTGTCCTTAACTTCTTTAGTTAGTCACATTTCCCATGGAGTTTTTGTTTCTCATTGGAATGTATTTTTGTTGAGAATTATGTAATATTTCTTTAAATGCTAGCCACTGCTTATCTACCGCCATATAAGAACATACAAACATAAGAAATAGGAACAGGAATAGGCCATATGCCCTCTCGAGCTGCTCCGCTGTTCAATAAGATCATGGCTGATCTGATCATGGACTCAGCTCCACTTCCCCGCCCGCTCCCCATAACCCCTTATCCCCTTATCACTCAAGAAACTGTCTATTTCTGTCTTAAATTTATTCAATGTCCCAGCCTCCACAGCTCTCTGAGGCAGCAAATTCCACAGATTTACAACCCTCTGAGAGAAGAAATTCCTCCTCGTCTCTGTTTTAAATGGGCGGCCCTTTATTCAAAGATCATGCCCTCTAGTTCTAGTCTCCCCATCAGTGGAAACATCCTCTCTGTATCCACCTTGTCAAGCCCCCTCATAATCTTATACATTCCGATAAGATCACCTCTCATTCTTCTGAACTCCAATGAGTAGAGGCCCAACCTACTCAACTTTTCCTCATAAGTCAACCACATCATCCCCGGAATCAAACTAGTGAAGCTTCTCTCAACTGCCTCCAAAGCAAGTATATCCTTTCGTAAATATGGAAACCAAAACTGCACACAGTATTCCAGGTGTGGCCTCATCTTTTAATCTATTTTCCAATCTACCTGAGCCAACTCACTTCTCATAGCTATGTAATTGGCTTTATTTAAGTTTAAGACTCTAGTTTCGTACTTAGGCAAGTCACTCTCAAACTTAGTGTGAAATTCTATCATATTATAATCACTCTGCCACAGAGGATCCTTTACTATAAGATTGCTAATTAACCCTGTCTCATTACACAACACAAGATCTAAAATAGCCTGTTCCCTAGTTGGTTCCATGATGTATTGTTCTAGGAAACTGACCCAAATACATTTCATGAACTCGTCCTCCAGATGACCTTTGCCAATTTGATTTACCCAGTCTATATGACAATTAAAGTTCCCCATGATTATTGCATTATTTTTGTTACAAGTTCCTGCTATTTCTTGATTAATATTCTGTCCAATGACATAGTTACTGTTCGGGGGCCTATATACTAATCCCACCAGTGTTTTCTGCCCTTTATTATTCCTGATCTCCACTCATACTGATTCTACTTCCTGATCCGAGCCAAGTTCCTTTCTCTCTACTCTCCTTACATCATCCTTTGTTATCAGGGCTATCCCCTCCTTTTCCATTCTGCCTGTCTTTTCGAAACATCAAGTACCCTGGAACATTTTGTTCCCAACCTTGGTCACCTTGCAACCACGTCTCTGTAATGTTTGTTGGATCAAACCCATTTATCTCTATTTGTGCCACTAATCGTCTATCTTTTTACGAATGCTTCGTGTATTCAGATAAAGAGCCTTTAATAAAATTTTTTACCATTATTCCATGCTTCGATCTTCTTCCCTGCTGCACTGCTACCGTTAACCTTTCTGACCCTTCCTGTCATACGCTGCTTATTTTTGAACCCAAATCACTACATTGCTCTATTACCTTACCTTTCTCTTTAGATATCTAAATTTCCCCTCAGCTGACCCCTCCCCCCATTTTTTAGTTTATTGCGGGATTGCTGCAATATTGGAGAATAAAAACATGTTTACCTGGTCCTATCACATTGCTGTTTGTGGGAGCTTGCTGTGCGCAAATTGGCTGCTTTGTTTCCTACATTCCAACAGTGATTACACTTAAAAAAAATACTTCATTGAATGTAAAGTGCTTTGGGACAACTGGTAGTCATGAAAGGTACTATATAAAATGCAAGTTTTGCTTTCTTTCAAATATTTATCCAGTTCCCCTTCTGAAAGTTACTATTGAATCTGCTTCCACCACTCTTTCAGGCAGTGCATTAAAGTTCATTAAAGAACGGTGGAAAGTTGAAGAAGTATTAGTGCAGCTCACTGCGTATGGTATAAAATGGTGTCGAGTTTCAATGGGATGCTCCCTGCAATCTGCATGATAAATAGAGCTTTTCATATCTGGAGAAAACAAAATCGGTAGAATCAGCAACTTTTCATGATCTAAGGGATGTGCAAATGGCCCGATACTGAGCACATCTCATCTCCCCCCCTTGCCTTAGCTCATCCACTAGTGAAAGCCTCATCCATGCCTTTATTACCACTAGACTTGACTATTCCAATACAATCCTGGCTTGCCTCTCACATTCTACTCTATGTAAACTTTAGCTCAGCCAAAACTCAGCTGCCCATGTCCTAAATCGCACCATCAAGTTCACCCATTCATCATCATCATAGGCAGTCCCTTGGAATCGAGGAAGACTTGCTTCCACTCTTAACATGAGTTCTTAGGTAGCTGTACAATCCAATACGAGAACCACAGTCCCTGTCACAGGAGGGACAGATAGTCGTTGAGGGAAGGGGTGGGTGGGACTGGTTTGTTGGTGCATCTGTCCTCCCAGGGGATTTGTAGAATCTTGCGGGGACATCATTGGTGGTATTTCTCCAGTGGCTTGAGGTGTCTACTGTACATGGTCCATGTTTCATTAACCCTGTACTCGCTGGCCTACATTGGCTCCCAGTTAAGCAACGCCTTGATTTCAAAATTCTCATCCTTGTTTTCAAATCGCTCCATGGCTTCACCCCTCCCTATCACTGTACTCTCCTCCAGCCCTGTAACCACCGAGATATCTGCACTCCTCCAATTCTGCCCTCTTGAGCATCCCTGATTATAATCGCTCAACCATTGGCAGTCATGCCTTCTGTTGCCTGGGCCCCAAGCTCTGGGACTCCCTGCCTAAACCTCTCTGCCTCTCTACCTCTCTTTCCTCTGTTATGGTGCTCCTTAAACTATACCTCTTTGACCAAGCTGTTGGTCATCTACCCTAATTTCTCTTTCTGTGTCTTGGTCTCAAAGTTTTTGCCTTATAACACTCCTGTGAAGTGCCTTGGGATATTTTACTACTTTAAAGGCACTATATAAATACAAGTAATTGTTGTTGTACATCAATAGAACAAAATGCCAGCTCGCACTATTGTATAAAGCTGACCTGCAAACACTAGCTTGCTTTTCTTCCTATATATTGTAATCTTTTCAGAAAGGGGTAATGATGTCTGAGGCATCAATATGGTTCATGTCTTCCAATAAACAGTCATTTATTCCATTGACATCTGGGAATACTAGCTTCCATAAACCATTCACCAGCAAGAAGCTGTCTACAGAATATGAAAGGCTATCAACACTAATTGCTGCTGGTGCTTGGTCGTTAACTTTGGAAGTTTGTTAAAAAATAATTTCCAGATGGCAAACAATCCAAATGCCTATCTTGAACCAATGGTTAGACATTGAGTTGTGACCTTATCGTGGCAACCTTGAATCCCAAATTTTCAGGGACACGAGCATATAGTTTTAATTAGTTCCTCCTTCAAAGCTCTGGTTGTGAGCTAAAACTAAGTTAACAGAGCAACCTCCTCTCCTGTCACTGTGTAATTCAACACCGATTTCATGGGGTGAAATAAATAGCTATACTGACAACTGTGGTTAGACTTGAGAAGATTTATATTTCATCATCATGGGCAGTCCCTCGAAACGAAGATGACTTGCTTCCATGCCGAAAATGGATGAGTTCACAGGTGCTTCAATCATATTCCGGATCCCGAACTACATCCTGAAGTGTGGAAGATGTCTGTGCGTGGATTTTTTGTTAACGTGTGGTGACCGTGGCACCCCAGCCATCACACGAGCTTAACAGAGCTAGGTCTTAGTCCAGTGGCAAGGATTAACTAAGACGACTGGAGACCAGCTCTGCTGCACGGACCTAGTGCGCACACATATTGCAAAATGTGGGCCTCTGCTATCACTTCCCTCATTTATTTTAACATGCATGGATGCAACATATCTGGACCAGGGGTTTTATCCTTGGAGGAGGACGAACTTCAGTGAGTAGGAAAGGGATCTGGTCCAGGTGAAATGGAATTATAAATAGGCAAAACAGTAATTGAACAATGGGAGGCCTTCAAAGAGGAGATGGTTTGGGTACAGAATAGACACATTCCCATGAGGGGAAAAGGAAGAGCATCCAAAGCTACATGATGTGGATATGATTGAGTGAAGAGCAGAGGCGCGGTGTGAGGCCGCGCTGGGGAGGGCGGGGCGGTGGCGGTGCCCCCAGGCTCTGTACACAGGCCCAGTGCTGGGCGGGGGGGGGGGGGTGTTGCTGCATTTCCCACATTACAACAATGACTGCACTCCAAAAGTATTTCATTGGCTGTAAAGCACTTTGAGACATCCGGTGGTCATGAAAGGCGATATATAAATGCACTCTGGACTCTGGGTGCATTTATATAATGCCTTTCATGACCACTGGATGTCTCAAAGTGCTTTACAGCCAATGAAGTACATTTGGAGTGCAGTCATTGTTGTAATGTGGGAAATGCGGCAGTCAATTTGCACACAGCAAGCTCCCATAAACAGCTATGAGATAATGACCAGATAATCTGTTTTTTTTATGTTGATTGAGGGATAAACATTGGCCAGGACACCATGAATAACATTCCTGCTCTACTGCGAAATAATGTCATGGGATCTTTTACGTCCACCTGAGAGAGCAGACAGGGCCTCGGTTTAACGTTTCATCCAAAAGACGGCATGTCAGACAGTGCAGTACTCCCTCAGCACTGCACTGGCTGTGTCAGCTTAATTTTTTGTGCTCCAGTCACTGGAGTGGGAGTTGAGCCCACACCCTGCAGTGTCGGAGGTGCTGTCTGTAATGTCTGCACCTGTGAGTATGCTCACAAGTGTTGTAGAGCTGTTGGACGAGGAGGCTCAAGCACGTGGGGAGATCCCATCCGAACTGACTCCCATCCGGATGGAATTACTCATTGGCACCAAACCCCGGAACCTCCCTCGGGAGCCGGCGCTTCACAACTTGAGCCGCCTCGGGGAAATCCTCTCCGTGCCTTTCAGTTCTGCGCGGAGAGGTTTCCTGTATGGGCTGCTCCTGCACACTCTCCACTTTGCCATCCTCGTCTGCCGTCCGGACACGCCATGGCGTACCATCTTGCCGTCCGGAGGAGGCGGGGGACCCCGATGGAGTGCACTCTACGCGGGAGTCCTCCCACTATTTATCGGGGACTTGGCCTGGAGGGTGGTGCATGGAGCAGTCCCGTGCAATAAATTTTTAAGCCGGTTCACGAGCTCCCAGGCCGCCTGCAATTTCTGCGGTCTGGAAGAGTCTGTGTTCCATGTTTTTATGGAGTGTGCGAGGTTGCAGCAACTGTTTCATTATTTAAAGGGGCTGCTCCTCAATTTCTGGTTGCACTTCAGTCCCACACTCCTGATCTTTGGGCACCCTGTGTGGAGGGGAGCGAGTAGGTCCGAGGGCCTCCTCGTAGGACTGGTCCTGGGCACGGCCAAGGGTGCCATCAGCTGGTCCAGGCAGCGGGCGGTCGAGGGGGTCGTTCAGCCTGACTGCCTGCCTCTCTTCCGCGCGTACATCCGTGCCAGGGTGTCCTTGGAGATAGAGCACGCGGTGTCCACCGGTACGCTCGTTGCCTTCTGTGAGAGGTGGACGCTGGAGGGACTGGAGTGCATCATCACCCCCGACAACCAAATTTTAATTTGATTTTACATGTTTTAAAGTTTAATTTGTTATTGCCGGATTTTTAATGTCCCCCTCCCCTTTTATAGGGGGCACTTGTAAAATTTATGATTTTATTGCCCAAAAAAAATCACAAAAAGAAACAAAAAAAGTCAAAAAAACCCAAAAAAACAAAAAAAGGGCAGTTGAAAAATGTTTGGAGTGTCCCCCAGATTAGAGGGCACTTGACTTAACTGTTTTATTGTTATCCAACCAAAAGAGTTGTAGAGCTGTTGGACGAGGAGGCTCAAGCACGTGGGGAGATCCCGTCCGAACTGACTCCCGTCCGGACGGAATTCCTCATCGGCGCCAAACCCCGGAACCTCTCTCGGGAGCCGGCACCTCACAATTTGAGCTGCCTCGGGGAAATCTCCTCCGTGCCTTTCAGTTCTGCGCGGAGGGGTTTCCTGTACGGGCTGCTCCTGCATACTCTCAACCTTGCCATGGCGCAACATCTTACCGTCCGGAGGAGGCGGGGGTCCCCGATGGAGTGCACTGTACGTGGGAGTCCTCCCACTATTTATCGGGGACTTGGCCTGGAGGGTGGTGCACGGAGCAGTCCTGTGCAATAAATTTTTAAGCCGGTTCACGGGCTCCCAGGCCGCCTGCAATTTCTGTGGTCTGGAGGAATCCGTGTTCCATGTTTTTACTGAATGTGCGAGGTTGCAGCCCCTGTTCCAATATTTAAAGGGGCTGCTCCTCAATTTCTGGCTCCACTTCAGTCCCACACTCCTGATCTTTGGGCACCCTGTGTGGAGGGGAGCGGGTAGGTCCGAGGGCCTCCTCGTAGGACAGCTCTTGGGCACGGCCAAGGGTGCCATCAGCCGGTCCAGGCAGCAGGGGGTCGTTCAGCCTGACTGCCTGCCTCTCTTCCGTGCCTACATCCAGGCCAGGGTGTCCTTAGAGATGGAGCACGCGGTGTCCACCGGTACGCTCGCGGCCTTCCGCGAGAGATGGGCGCCGGAGGGACTGGAGTGCATCATCGCCCCGGCAACCAAATTTTAATTTGATTTTATGTTTTAAAGTTTAATTTGTTTTAATTGACGGGGTTTTTTTAGTGTCCCCCCTCCCCTTTTATAGGGGGTACTTGTAATTATGATTTTAGAGCCCCCCAAAAAATCTACAAAAATATAAAGAAAAACAAAAAAAACACCAAAACCCCCCCCAAAAAAAACAACAAAAAAAAGGGCCTTGGGAAATGTTTGGAGTGTCCCCCAGATCGGGGGGCACTTGATCTAATGTTTATTTTTGTTTACTCTAAAAGAGTTGTAGTGCTATTGGACGAGGAGGCTCAAGCACGTGGGGAGATCCCGTCCGAACTGACCCCCGTCCGGACGGAATTCCTCATCGGCGCCAAACACCGGACCCTCCCTCGGGAACCGGCGCCTCACAACTTGAGCCGCCTCGGGGAAATCCCCTCCATGCCTTTCAGTTCCGCGCGGAGGGGTTTCCTGTACGGGCTGCTTCTGCACACTCTCAACTTTGCCATCCTCGTCTGCCATCCGGACACGCCATGGCGTACCATCTTGCCGTCCGGAGGAGGCGGGGGTCCCCGATGGAGTGCACTCTACGCGGGAGTCCTCCCACTATTTATCGGGGTCTTGGCCTGGAGGGTGGTGCACGGGGCAGTCCCGTGCAATAAATTTTTAAGCCGGTTCACGGGCTCCCAGGCCGCCTGCAATTTCTGCAGTCTGGAAGAGTCCCTGTTCCATGTTTTTATGGAGTGTGCGAGGTTGCAGCCCCTGTTCCATTATTTAAAGGGGCTGCTCCTCAATTTCTGGCTGTACTTCAGTCCCACACTCCTGATCTTTGGGCACCCTGTGCGGAGGGGAACGGGTAGGTCCAAGGGCCTCCTCGTAGGACTGCTCCTGGGCACGGCCAAGGGTGCCATCAGCCGGTCCAGGCAGCGGGCGGTCGAGGGGGTCGTTCAGCCTGACTGCCTGCCTCTGTTCCGTGCTTACATCCACGCCAGGGTGTCCTTGGAGATGGAGCACGCGGTGTCCACCGGTACGCTCGCGGCCTTCCGCGAGAGGTGGGCGCCGGAGGGACTGGAGTGCATCATCACCCCCGGCAACCACATTTTAATTTGATTTTATGTTTTAAAGTTTAATTTGTTTTAATTGCCGGGATTTTAGTGTCCCCCTCCCCTTTTATAGGGGGCACTTGTAAAATATGTAATTTTAATGCCCTAAAAAAAAACACCAAAAAAAATGGCCTTGGGAAATGTATGGAGTGTACCCGAGATCGGGGGGGCACTTGATCTAATGTATTTTGTTTATTTTAAAAGAGTTGTAGAGCTGTTGGAAGTGTGGCCTAATCATTTGGAGCTTGGTGCAGTGAGGGAAGGAGCTCCCTGCTTTCAATCCTGCCTGAGGCCTGTGGAACCCTGTGCATCACCCCAGGAAGAGGAGGAAGGGGCCTGCTACTACAATTCACCATCCAGAGGGAGAGGAGGAGAGCAGAATGATCACCTTTATTACCTCTACAGCGAGTTGGAGAGAGGGGGAAATAACAACATCCATCCAGTGTGGAAGGAGGGAGAGCCATTATCAATCTACAGGTGGGTGAACTGGTGTACTCCCTAAAGACTTTGTTTTATTGGTGGGGGGAGGAAAGAAGATAAACTCGAGGCCCGGAACATCGCGGGGGGTGTGTGTGTGTGGAAGTGTGTCTGGGGGTCTTGCTTATAACTAGGCCCCACACACCACTGAAGCACCCCTCCCCCATTGCCTGGCCTGGGTTAGCTGGAGCTGCCTGGGTGAAGAATCGTTCGAACCCAATTAACATCATTGGGAGTGCTGTGCCTGGGTAGCTCCAGCTATCCCGTGTGAAGACATCTTCTCCCCCCACCCGAAGGCCATCAATAAGACTTTGCTTTCCACCATCTGGGGAGTGCACCGCAGCAAACACCCACCCAGCACTGTGAGGGGAGACCTGCCCTCACAGCTTTCCTCTTTCCCACCCCCCACTTTCTCTCTCTGTCACTCTCTCTGTCTCTCCCCTCTCTGTCTGAGAGCCCCTTTCCTCCTTAATAAAAATTTAATTAGACAACTGAGCAGAGGGAGCAAGGCCCCTCCCCAATCGTCAACTAGGGGAGAGGTGTGCCTCATTAAGAGCTCCCTCTGCTCATATATTAAACGAGGTCACTTTAAGAGCATTAAGGCCTGTGACTTTGGGGTTGGTGTAGCCCTTAAAGGGACCCCGTGATGGCGACTCCATCCACACCGGTGGCAGGGCCAGCAAAAACATACGCGCAGGCGGCGTCCGCATCCACAGCGCCTCGTGCTGCCCTGCCACCATTTAGATTAATAACTAGAAAACACGGTGTCAAGAGCTACACTCACCCCACTATGACCATTGAGGAGTGCGTGTGGGCGATGGCTGGGGTAGTCGGCCCCTCGGCCATTGTCGCAGCCTCCAAAATGTCTGGGAAGGCTGTGCTCTTCCTGGGGTCGGAGCGGGCGGTGTCCCTGGCCCTCGAAAAGGGGCTCACGGTGGGCGGGATGTTCCTGCCGGTGGACCCTCTCGAGGCCACCGCGCAGAGGGTCATCCTTTCCACCGTCGCGCCCTTTGTTCCCGCTGAGCTCCTCCTCCCTCACCTACACCAACTGGGAGAGGTAAGGTCAGGGATTAACCCCATACCGCTCGGCCTCAGGGAGACCAGCCTGCGTCACGTGTTCTCCTTCCGCCGCCAGCTTTTTGTCCGGCTGGCGCGGGAGGAGACGACGGTGCACGAGGGGATTGCCTACCGCATCTTCTGGACGTCGGACGGCGTGCGGTGCCATGCCTGTAGGGAGGTGGGGCACGTTCGTAAGAATTGCCCCGCCTCCAAGGCTGCCAAACCACCGAAGGCGGCCAAGGCTGGCGCCGTCGCCCCCCTCCCCCGAGTAGCGTCCGCATACCGGGAGCTGTAGGTGCGCGGACATCGTCGGAGGCATTTGTCTTCACGGCCTCCGGCGGGGGGGAGGGAGAGCGTCCGGGCAGAAGGAAGGCGCGGAAGAAGACGAAACACCTCGAGGCGGGTCCCCTCAGTGCACCGGATAGTCCCATCACCGCGCTCAGCCCAACCCTGTCACCGGCAAGCGCGGGGTAGCCTGAGCCCGTGCCCGAGCCCTTGACCAATACCGCAGAGGGGCTCGGGCGCGGGCATGAAAAGCAAAAGGGGGGAGTGGAGCAGGAGGCCTCGGCAGACATGGAGGTCTCCCTGCCTCCGCGCCCCCCCAGGAAAAAAAGGAGGCGCCGCTCCAATGAGACGGAGGGGGAACAACATCCCTCCGCGGAGGAGTCGGTGCCCGCCGTGTGTCCCGCGTCCCCCACCAGTGCCCCCAAACTGCGCTGTAGGCAAGAGGAGTCTGTCCCCGGGGAGGGTTAGACAGTCGAGGCTGCCCAGCCTCTGCCTCCCGGGGATAGCGAGGAAGATCTGCCTGTCGTGGGGGGCGTGGGATCGGCGGAGGAATGCGTTGCCGCCGGGTCGAGCATCCCGGGAACTGAGGCAGGCGGGGCTGAAAAGGCCGAACCTGAGCCCGCCCAGCCATTATCCAACTTTTCCCGGGATTTGCTCGATCCGGCAGAAAAAGAAAATTTTAAAATTTTTAATGATTCTGCACACGCTGGGCCGGTGGGTGGCGGCGGGGAGGGGGAAGAACACCATCCCTCGCCCCAACTTTGGGGCTGGGGGAATTGGAGGACCTGGAGCTTTTCTTTGACCAGGTCTCTCCATGTTCCCCGGCTCCTGGGGCGGAGGGGGAACCCCTTCCGCTGTCGCTTCCTGACCCAGCAACACAAGTAAAAGAGCACAGTGGGGACTCCTCTGCTGACGATCTTGTGGGTGGGATCGGGGCAGAGCCAGGGCCGGATGGAGCGGCCGGGCCGTTTGCCGTACCTTGTGTGGTCGACGGACTGGCTGCTGGCGTCGACCTCCCGGGGGTGGATGGGGACTTGGTGGAGGACGCGGGAGAAGATCTGGAGTCCATCGCCAGTGAGGCGGTGGATCTCCTCGCGCCCGCCGCTGAGTCCCCCCTCATTCCTGTAAAGGAGCTCCAGGACTTTTTGGCCCAGAGCCAGGGTCGCCGCAACCGAGCCCATCTGGCCCTGGAAAAATGGTCCGAGCCGGCGCTGCTCATCACGTCCGTCCGCGCCGCTGCTAAAACCATGGCCGCGGGTGGGCTCTTATTAAAGGCGCAAAGCCTTGAGCTGCGCCGGCTCAAAACCTTCCTCACTGGGTTGCTGAAGGAGTGGAGGTCAACAAATGACTCCACTCCCCCCCCACAATAGGTTAGGTAGAGGTTGCACTATGCTTTTGTCATGAAGATAACCATAGCCAGCCTCAACATCAACGGCGGCAGAGAGGCACGCCGTAGATTTAACAATTTTTCGCTCCTGCGGGAGGGGAAATATGCGGTGTGCTTCCTGCAAGAAACCCACACCGTTCTGGGAGACGAAGCCACGTGGCTCCTGGAATGGCAAGGAGAGGTCAGCATGAGCCACCTCACTGCCACTTCTTGTGGGGTGGCCATCTTGCTGGACCCGCATTTTCAGCCAGAGATCTTGGGGGTCGAGGAGCTCGTGCCAGGCCGCTTGCTGCACGTCACGGTTTGCCTGGGGGACGTGCCGCTCCATCACGTGAACGTGTACGCCCCTCAGCCCGGCCCGCAGCAAACGCGCTTCTTTGAAGAAGTGTCCGCTCTTCTTGGCTCCATCGACGTCGGCGACTGCATTGTCCTCGGGGGGGATTTTAACTGCACCCTCGAGGCGAGGGACCGCTCCGGTGCACCGCAGAGCATGACGGCGATTGAGAATTGAGGGATCTGGTCGGGTCCTTCAACTTGGTGTACGTCTGGCGAAATCTCCATCCCGACTCCAGCGCCTTTTCTTGGGTGAGGCCTGGAAGAGGATGGTCCAGAGTCGACCGCCTTTACGTGTCTCGGGCGTACGTCTCCTGTGTTCTGGCGGCCTCCATGCGGCCGGTGCCATGTTCGGACCACCACCTGGTGTGGGTGGAGCTCGCTTCGCTCCGCGCGAGGACGGGTTCCGCGTACTGGCACTTTAACAACCGGCTGCTGGAGGACGTGCGGTTCCAGGACTCGTTCCGTCGATTCTGGGCTGACTGGAGAAGGAAGCAGGGGGGCTTCCCCTCCTTGAGGCTATGGTGGGACGTGGGCAAGGCTCACGTCCGCGTCTTCTGTCAAGAGTACGCGAGGGGGTCGACCAAGAGGCGGGCGGCCAGAGTGGGACGCCTAGAAAAAGAGGTGCTCGACCTGGAATCCCGTCTTGGTCAAGTCATTGAGCACCCGGCCCTGCGGACGGTGTACGAAGTGAAGAAGGCCGCGCTGAAGGACCTGCAGCTCGTCGGGTCCCGAGGCGTGTTCGTGAGGTCGCGGATCCTGTTCCTGCGGGATCTGGACCGCGGCTCCCCCTTCTTCTACTCGCTGGAAAAAAGACAAGGTGTCCGTAAGCAGCTCTTGACGCTGCTGGCCGACGACGGCTCTCTCGTCTCGGATCCGGAGGGCGTCAGCAACAGGGCCTGAGAATATTACGGGGTTCTGTTCTCTCCGGAGCCGTCCAGCGAGGAAGTGCGTAGAGTTTTGTGGGAGGACCTGCCGAAGGTCAGCCCGGAGGGCGCCGAATATCTGGACGCTCCACTAAGCCTGGCAGAGCTGACTGGCGCCCTCGACCGGCTCTCGAGGGGAAAAGCCCCAGGCCGGACGGGCTGACCGTGGAGTTCCACAGGGCGTTCTGGGACATCCTGGGGGGCGACAACGCGCGGGTCCTGGGGGAAAGTCTGGCGACCGGGGAGATGCCCCTCTCTTGGCGCAGGGCACTCATCGTCCTGCTGCCTAAGAATGGCGATCTCCGCCTCCTTAAGAACTGGTGCCCGGTCTCCCTCCTCAGCACGGAATACAAAATCTTCGCCAGGGTGATGTCTGCTCGCCTTGGCGCCGTGCTGGACCACATGATCCACCCCGACCAGTCCTACACGGTCCCGGGCCGGACAATCCACGATAACATCCATCTGGTCCGGGACCTCATCCTTCATTCCCAGGAGGCTGGTCTGTCGGTCGCCTTCCTATCCCTCGACCAAGAGAAGGCGTTCGACAGGGTGGATCACGACTATCTGTTCGGAACTCTGCGCGCTTTCGGGTTCGGGACGCATTTCGTCGCCCGGATCCAACTTTTGTACGCCGCCGCGGAGTGTCTGATTAAGGTTAATGGGTTGTTGACGGCACCCCTTCGCTTTAGGAGAGGGGTGCGCCAGGGATGCCCCATGTCCGGCCAGTTATATGCCATCTGCGTGGAGCCTTTCCTGCACCTCCTGCGGATGAGGTCGACGGGACTGGCTCTGCAAGGGCCGGGCGTGGAGGTCGTCCTCTCGGCTTACGCCAATGACGTGCTCCTCATGGTAGAGGATTCCGTTGACCTGCAGAGGATACGTGAGTGCCACGAGATTTACTCGGCCGCATCCTCATTAGGATCAACTGGGAGAAATGTTCCGGACTCCTGGTGGGTCAGTGGCGGGTGGACTCCCTGCCGGAGGAGCTCAGGCCTTTTGCCTGGAGCACGATCCATCTCCTCTATCTGGGAGTCTACCTTAGCCCCAACGAGGAAGCCTGGCCGGCGAACTGGCAAGAGCTGGAGGCCAAGGTCGCCGCTCGCCTAGGGCGCTGGACAGGACTGCTCCGAGTGCTGTCCTACAGGGGTCAAGCGCTAGTCATAAACCAGCTGGTGGCCGCCATGCTATGGTACCGGCTGGTCACTTTGACCCCTCCCCCTGCGTTTGTCGCCAAGATACAGAAGAAGCTGGTGGACTTCTTCCGGAACAACAGGAAACACTGGGTCTCTGCCGCGGTCTTGAGTCTCCCGCTGAGGGAGGGCGGTCAGTCGTTGTTGTGCGTCAGCGCCCAGTTAGCGACTTTCCATCTTCAGACCCTCCAGAGATACATTTACATTGAGCCCCCTCCTAGGTGGCGTGCGCTGGCGATGTATTTCTTCCGCCAGCAGCACGGCCTCAACTACGACACGCAGCTCCTGTTTGTGAGCTTGGGGGGTGTCAGGACCGCCGTCCAGGAGCTGCCTGTCTTTTACAAGGAACTTACCAGGGTCTGGAACAAAGTCTCCACCAAGCGCAGCTCTTCACCGGCTGGAGTGGCGGCCGTCCTGCAGGAGCCGCTGCTCGGGAATCCGTACCTCCACGATCGAGGTTTTAGGTGGCAGTCGGACGAGAGGGCTGTGGCTGGTGAGGTGACCAGGGTCAGGGACCTGCTCGATGGTGGAGGAGCAGGCTGGATGGCGTCAGACACGCTGGCGCGGCGCCTAAATTGGGCCGATGTCCGCCGCGTGGCCGATGCCATCGAGTCGCTAAAAACAGCTCTGGGCCCTGACTCCGTTAGGTGTGTCGAGGAGGCTCAAGCATGTGGGGAGATCCCGTCCAAACTGACCCCCATCCGGACGGAATTCCTCATCGGCGCCAAACCCCGGAACCTCCCTCGGGAGCCGGCGCCTCACAACTTGAGCTGCCTCGGGGAAATCCCCTCCGTGCCTTTCAGTTCTGCGCGGAGGGGTTTCCTGTACGGGCTGCTCCTGCACACTCTCAACTTTGCCATCCTCATCTGTCATCTGGACACGCCATGGCGTACCATCTTGCCGTTCAGAGGAGGCGGGGGTCCCCGATGGAGTGCACTCTACGTGGGAGTCCTTCAATTATTTATCAGGGACTTGGCCTGGAGGGTGGTGCACGGAGCAGTCCTGTGCAACAAATTTTTAAGCCGATTCACGGGCTCCCAGGCCGCCTGCAATTTCTGCGGTCTGGAAGAGTCCGTGTTCCATGTTTTTATTGAATGTGCGAGGTTGCAGCCCCTGTTCCATTATTGAAATGGGCTGCTCCTCAATTTCTGGCTGCACTTCAGTCCCACACTCCTGATCTTTGGGCACCCTGTGTGGAGGGGAGTGGGTAGTTCCGAGGGCCTCCTCGTAGGACTGCTCCTGGGCACGGCCAAGGGTGCCATCAGCCGGCCCAGGCAGCGGGCGGTCGAGGGGGTCGTTCAGCCTGACTGCCTGCCTCTCTTCCGTGCTTACATCTGAGCCAGGGTGTCCCTGGAGATGGAGCACAAGGTGTCCACCGGTACGCTCGCGGCCTTCCGCGAGAGGTGGGCGCTGGAGGGACTGGAGTGCATCATCACCCCCGTCAACCAAATTTTAATTCGATTTTATATGTTTTAAAGTTTAATTTGTTTTAATTGCCGGGTTTTTAGTGCCCCCCTCCCCTTTTATAGGGGGCACTTGTAAATTATGGTTTTGGAGCCCAAAAAAAACTACAAAAATACAAAAGAAACCCCAAAAAATACAAAAAAGGGCCTTGGGAAATGTTTGGAGTGACCCCCAGATCGGGGGGCACGATTTAATGTTTAAGATTTAATGTTTAATATTGTTTACTCCAAAAGAGTTGTCGAGCTGTTTAGTTGGGAGTGGCTTAGCCAGTCACATGATGTTCCGAAGACTCAGTAAAACCCCAGCCAGTTGGGTTCAGGAGAACCATGATGAGGCAGGTGGTTGTGAGCCTGGTGGATGAATTGGTAATGTGTAGTGTGATTGTTAAACCTTTGCTAATAAACCAATTCATTCTTAATAGCAATGTGTTGCGATATATTTTTAAGCAAAGAACTCATGAAGCAAATACAATATACCGTCCTTCAGATAAGACTTTAAACTGAGGCCCCGCCTGCCCACTCATGTAGACGTAAAAGATCCAATGGGCCTGAATTTGGTCAAGGCCCCCGCCCGCCCAAGTGCTGCCCAAAGTGCCACCGATGGCCACTGAGGTACCTGACAGTACTTTCGCCGGGATATTCATAAAGAAGGTCCCTCGAAGGTCGGCAGGCGGCAAATGAGGGACTTACGCCACCAATCTGGGCAGCAGTGGGCGGGAGCTCCCATTCTCGGTCGCAGAGGCGTTTGCCACTCAAGTGCCGCCGAGGATGGAGTCGGGCCCACGGAGGGTCGAAGACCTAAAAATAAAAATCAGTGACAAAAAATAAAAAAACTATTGGCAGATCTTCAGAGGACTCAATCAAGGTAAGTCGCTGTGGAAAAAACAATTAAAAAATGTTCTCAAACCTTTTTTCAACGATCTTCATGCTTACCGTCGGGGACAGACCAGCCTCCTCGCAGCGGTCTACCCCCCGTTCTGCTGCCGAGTTGCCGACCCCCGCCCGAATCAATATGGGAGCTCAGCGGGCGGGAGGTCAGTTGCACCACTCGGCTGTCCGCTGATGTCAGCAGGCGGTTCCCGGTGGCTCTCCCCTCCCGCCCGCTCCAGGCCACCTCCAAACTGGCACTGGGTGGATCTGCAAGAGCAATGTCGGCGGCAGTGGACGGTGAGTGATGAATTTCAGCCCCCATGGCACTTTTTTGAAGAGGAGCAGGGGAGTTTGCCCCGCTGTCCTGGTCAACATTTATCCATCAATCAACAATACTGACAGATTATCTGCTCATTACCTCATTGCTGTTTGTGGGAGTTTGCTGGTCGCAAATTGGCTGCTGAGTTTCCTACATTACAACAGTGACTACACTTCAAAAAAGCACTTCATTGGCTGTAAAGAGCTTTTGACATCCCGAGGTTTTGAAAACACTGTAGAAATGCAAGTCTTTCTTTCTTTAAAAGTGGTAATGATTCTGAGTCTGACTAACCACAACAAAAAGGTTCAAACTGCTGTAAATGCCTTGCGTAATTTGGATTGGTCCATCAGCAAGTATGTGTCAGATTGGCTTTGACCTAGACTCTGAAACTTAATGGTGAGGAAATCGTTGAACTGGGCAGAAAGCAGTCTGAGTCCTGACTGAATATTACTCCAAGCCATGGGGATTACTTTATGCAGGCTGTGCAGTGTCTTGTTGGCACGGAGATGTGCAGCAAATAAATTCAGGGGGCAGGAAGCCGTTACCAGGGACCTGCGGGTACGCTTCCCAGCAGACAGGTAAGTGATGGAAGGGGAGTGGGGGCAATAGGGGGAAGGGAGAGGTGAAGCCTGGGGTAAGGGATTCTTGTGCAACCCTTAGCGGTCTCCAGGTTTATTTGACGGGGAAATTGATGGGTGAATAATCAAAAAGGTTAATGGAATGCTGGCCTTTATATCCAGAGGACTAGAATACAAGGGGGTAGAAGTTATGTTGCAACTGTACAAAACCCTGTTTAGACCACACCTGGAGTACTGTGAGTAGTTCTGGGTACCACACCTTTGGAAGGTCATATTGGCCTTGGAGAGAGTGCAGCGTAGGTTTACCAGAATGATACCCGGACTTCAAGAGTTAAGTTACGAGGAGTGATTGCACCAATTTGGGTTGTATTCCCTAGAATTTAGAAGGTTAAGGTGTGATTTGATTGACGTTTTCAGGATTTTAAGGGTAACAGGGTAGATAGAGAGACACTATTTCTGCTGTTTGGGGAGTCCAGGACTAGGGGGCATAGTCTAAAAATTGGAGCCAGACCTTTCAGGAGTGAAGTTTGGAAATACTTCTACACGCAAAGGGTGGTGGAAGTTTGGAATTCTCTTCCAAAAAAGGCTAGATCAATTGTTAATTTTAAATCTGAGATTGCTAGATTTTTGTTAACCAAAAGTTTTAAGGGATATGGGCCAAAGATATATGGGGGCAGTTTTTAGAAACATAGAAACATAGAAACATAGAAAATAGGTGCAGGAGGAGGCCATTCGGCCCTTCAAGCCTGCACCGCCATTCAATGAGTTCATGGCTGAACATGCAACTTCAGTACCCCATTCCTGCTTTCTTGCCATACCCCTTGATCCCCCTCGTAGTAAGGACTACATCTAACTCCTTTTTGAATATATTTAGTGAATTTTCCAGTCCTTTGAGCTCCGTTTTTCATCGCGGAGCGGTGACAATGACGTTGGTGAGGTTTTCTGGACGGGCGGTCCCTTGGGGATTCCCGTGGGGGTTTTTGGGGCCGGTTTTGCGACAGAGCAGCACCGCCTGTAAGAGGTGCGCTGGTGTGCAACACCCGCGCTTTTTGATTCCCGCCTGACCTGTACTCCCCAAAATGCGCCGTGGAGTTACCGCCTGGGAAATCGGGTGGGCCAACGATACCGACTACAGAGAGGGAAGTAATGTCGACCTAAGGTAAGTGTGAATGTTTTGTCTTTTAATTGTTTTTGTGATTTATGTTGTGGTGGCATGGGCTATGTATTGGGAATATTTTTGTGGGTTTTTTTTCAGGTTTTCTTTTTTTTTTCCAGGCATCTCTTGGAGTGCTCCGGAGCCAGCTTGGTATTTTCCCATTCTAATGCCCTAAGAGAGGTGTAAAACGCCTCCCTTAGTGCTGCGCTCCAGACTCAGGGCCCAGCTGCCCAATTTTGACGACTGAGGCACAAACTGTTCCCGGGCACAAACTTTAACGCCCCGCTGCCATTATCACCCTGAAATCATCAAAGCCAAAAATCCAGCCCATGGAGTTAGGTCGCAGAACAGCCAGGATCTCATCGAATGATGGAACAGGCTCGAGGGGCTGAATGGCCTCCTCCTGATCCTATGTTACTATGAATTACCCAACCATCTCCGTTCTGGCCGGGATTTTTGTTGTCACTGTATGCAGCCTTTGCAATTTGATGCAGTGGCTGAGTGCAATTGAGCATGGTTTGCAGGCCATTTCAAGTTTAAAAGCACCACCCTCTTCCCCATATCCACCTTTTGTCTCCTTAGCAACGCTGGACACGAAAACACGATACTGTTTCTAGTATTGCTAAGACAGTAATGAAGAAAGAAAGAAAGACTGATTTTATATAGCGCCTTCCACAACTTCAGAACGTCTCAAAGCCCTTTACAGCCAATTAAGTACTTTTTGAAGTGTAGCCACTGTTGGGAAATGCCTTCTCAAGGGCAATTAGGGATGGGCAATAAATGCTGACCTTGCCAACGACGACCACATACTAGGAACAAAAAGAAACTAACTCTGTTGTCTTTCCTGTGACACATTTTGATTATAGCTTCTCAAGTTGTTTCTTGAATATTTCTCCATTTCACACTCTAGGTGGTGCATATGTTGTTTAGATACAGCGAACAGCCTTCAACTCATTTCACATACCATCAAAACCTTTTAAACTCCAATATTTTTTCTGTTCTTGTCCTATCAGCGTACCTTCATTGTCTGATATTATTAGGAGCATTGGATTTAAAATGTTCCGCTACTGTCTTATGATTAAACCTAAAATAGATTCTGACATTCCTGGCCGTGTAACAAGTTGTGTACAAGGTAATGATGCACAAGCTTTCTAAAATTAGTCTTCCTTATTTACCACTCATGTTGTCACAGTCAGTGTCTGGATAATTGATATCTCTGATATTCTTTCAGTCAGTGTTTTGCTTTAACTAACGAAGAGACTACACCAAGTAAAGTAAATGGATATAAAATTCAGAGGGGTTTGCTAACCCGATAATGTTCCTACTGCAAACCTTTGTGCTCAGAGCACAGATTTGTAGAATTTAGTCTCAAGACTTTCTTTTATATTCTCAGGACATGAGCAATGTTGGCAAAGTCCGAGTTTGTATAACTGCTAGATCTGTTTAGAGGGCATTAGAAATCATGTCATCTTGCAGCACAGAAGAAAGAAAGGAAGACTTGCATTCTATCGCATCTTTCATGACCACTGGATGTCTCAAAGCACTTCACAGCCAATGAAGTACTTTGAGTGCAGTCACTGTTATAATGTAGGAAACGCGGCAGCCAATTTGCAAGCTCCCACAAACAGCATCATCATCATAGGCAGTCCCTCGAACTCAAGGAATACTTGCTTCCACTGTAAAAGTGAGTTCTTAGGTGACGGAACAGTCCAATATGGGAATTACAGTCTCTGTCACAGGTGGGACAGACAGTCGTTGAAGGAAAGGATGGGAGGGGAGTCTGGTTTGCTGCATGCTCCTTCCGCTGCCTGCGCTTGTTTTCTGCATGCTCTCGGTGACGAGATTCGAGGTGCTCAGCACTCAAAAACAGCAATGTGATAATGACCAGATATTCTGGTTTTTTTTGTTATGTTGATTGAGGGATAAATATTAGCCAGGAAACTGGGAGAATTCCCCTGCTCTTCTTCAAAATAGTGCCATGTGATCTTTTACGTCCACCTGAGAAATCAGGCAGGGCCTCGGTTTAACATCGATCTGAAAGACAGCACCGGCACTGGGAGTGTCAGCCTAGATTTTTTTTTGTGCTCAAGTCCCTGGAGTGGGGCTTGAACCCACAACCTTCTGACTCAGAGGTGATTGCTACCCACTGTGCCACAGCTGATACTGGAGGCCACTGGCCCCCATGTGCGTGTGCCGGCTCGTTAAAAGAGCAATTAGTCCCAGCCCTCTTTCCCCGTAGCCCTGTACATTTCTCCTTTTCAACTATTTATCCAATTCCCGTTTGAAAGTTACAATTGGATCTGCTTCCACCGCTCTTTCAGGCAGAGCATTCGAGATCACAACAACTCGCTGCATAAAAAATATTCTCCTGACCCCACCCCTCTTTTTTTGCCAATTACCTTAAATCTGTGTCCACCGGTTACCGACCCTCCTGCCAGTAGATAAAGTATCTCCCCATCAACTCTATCAAAACACCACATGTGATTTTGAACACCTCTATTAAATCTCTCCTCAACCTTCTCTGCTCTAAGGAGAACAATTTCAGCATCTCCAGTCTCTCAACACAACTGAAGTAAATCAACTACTTTGTGTGGACTAGAATCATTTATAGTGCAGATCAGATATGAAACCT